>NC_041402.2:54921058-55231940 GCF_900747795.2 Erpetoichthys calabaricus
TATATATATATATATATATATATATTTATATATATATATATATATATATATATATTTATATATATATATTTATATGTATATATAGTGGAACGAGCCCCGGACACAGACAGGCAGACATGTTTTACTCACCACCACACGTTTATTTACACTACTAGTACAATGTTCAGTGCCACACAAACCCCAATCTTCCCCAAAGTCCAGGTCAACCACACTATGCCTTCTTTGGACCGCCTCCTTCTCTCTCTCTTTCTCTCTCTCTCTTCACTGACCTTGTCCGTCTTCCACCCGACTCCCGCCTCTCTGTGAAGGGAGGCGGCCCCTTTTGTCTGCACCCGGATGTGCTCCAGGTGTGCACTGGCAATCTCCCACCAACACGCCCCAGTGTGGCAGAAGTGCCGGCTGTATCCCAGGAAACACTCCAGGTGTCCCCACACATCTTTCCCCCAGCACTTCCGGGTGTGACGGAAGTACTGGGGTCCAGGAACCTTCAGGCATGGGGGCACCCCCTGGCGGTGACCATGGGTCCCTACAGGGCTGAGCTTCCAAGCTCTGTACCCATGGCCCCCAAAGCAACCAGGGTGGTCGCCCCCTCGTGGTCTGGAGGAGGCATGAGCCCTCCTTCTGTCTTCCTGGGCGTCCCGGCCGGGTGCCATCCCCAGCCGCGTGCCACAATATGTATATACTCACTAGCCTCCTTAAGAACTCAAGGGTAAATATTATCTGGTCCTGGTGATTTGTTTGATTTCAGCCTAAAGATACTAGTCTGTGATAGTTTGGTTCCCATCAAGAGTTTTACTAATTGTTTAGTTTTCTTTGTGTTATTACAAGTTTATATCAACAGTATTTTAAAGTAATGCTGTAACTGCCCCAAGAATTGGAAATGGAAAAATGCAACATTTCCATGTTTTATCACAGATCACTGAAATGTCCTCACTGTGATCTTCCACTTCTTCTCAGTCTGACTAAGTTTATTATAATAGAAAAATATTATTTTAATACAGCCTTCCTATAAACCCAAACTCGAGAAGTGCTTAGAAAATGGATGTCACATGGATATAAAATATTATTAATTGAAGGCAACACAATTGTTGTCACTTTCATTGTGGAAATTTCACTGATAGTGTTTGTTGGAGTGATATTTAAATACTGAGTTTCCCTCCATATTCCATGGATCTTCATCATACGTTATTTATTGTATATTGACATCCTGTCCTGGATTAGGTCCTGCTTTATGCTCAGACTTGTCAGGATAGCATATCCTGAATGAATGAATGAATGAATGGATGAAATCCAGCCTTCAAGTTTTTGGGACTAAAGATAAAGGCTAAAGGCTTCTGGAATGATGGATACTGTATAAATAGTACATTTTTTGTCTATACTGAAGAAATTCATTTTCTCTTTATATTTCTTGTTTTTTTAATAATAACCTAGGATAAGGATATGTTGTGTTATGAATGAAAACAGTTATAAAATAAATATGACCTCATCACTACCCTCCCCCCATTAATGGATAAAAACTTTAAAGTTTGTATTTCCAGCCCAAATTAAAGGTAATCATTTACTTTGTTCTCTTCAAAGACTACAACATTATGAACAATGAATTATTCCAATACACCCAAATCTAATTAAATTGCTCTTTATTGTCGTTTAGACTTCAGCTGTCAGCATTTTGTTAAAATGCATAAAATAAGAATTTTTTCATGTTTAAAAAAGAACGTTAATATTTAAAACATTGATATTTTGCATTAATTTATTCTTTTTATTCATTAGATTTACTTGTGGGTCTACTTATTTATTTAAGTTGATAATATAATAAGATGTCAAATATTATCCCTCTACCTTTTTGTCCAATTGTAAGAGCAAAGGAGCACATTAACAATTTAAACTTAATTAGTATTCTCTCTAAATAATAATGAACATTTGAAACAGAAAACATTGCATTTAACTTTGCCTTTGCTCAGTCCATTATTTAAATAATTTATTTGGTACTTATTTTCCTTTTTTTTTTCTTTAGGAAATTATAGTCAGATATCCAGAATTTCTGTTGCCATTAAAGTGCTTGACATTAATGATAATGCACCTGAATTTGCAACCGTGTATGAAGCTTTCCTCTGTGAGAATGGAAAACCTGGGCAGGTAAAATATATATGTCTACTTTTGGAATTTCATAAATGTTTTTTTTATCTTATCTGAAAAGTCTAATAAATATGGTGTGTTGCAGAATAATAATAATAACATTGTGATACTTTACCCAGAAAAAAAGTTATTTTCAGCACCAGTAATACAGTACGTAGGGTAAATCTTAAACTTTTTAGGTTTAACATGCATTGTTAATAAGTACCGACTGCTCTACAAGTTGCAGGGGATGACAGTTTGGTTAAGGGCAGTCTTAACTGTGCATTCAACAGGAATATTTAATTCAGTTTAATTTGTGGTAAAGCATTTGCATATATTCTAAAAAAAAACAAGAATGCTTCAAAAGAATTTTTTAATTTTGGGGAAGAATACATTTTTGTTTAGGATATTGATTAAGCACTGTATAGTACCTAAGCTATAAAACGGTCACATCCGCTCATTATATAGCATGAGGCAACAACATATCATCTTTAGCACTTCTGAACTACCTGAACCAGATCATTACCCGTGTTTTCTGTGAAGTAACATTTGACTAAGAGAGAGTTTAATTCAGTCATGGCCTTATCTCTTACACTTGTAATTAAGGTCATGCATCCTTGTAAATTTAAAGAGACCCTGACAGTCACAAGCAGTCAAAAACTGGTTGCGTGACTAACAGGGTTCCCCTTTGGCTTGACTAAATTTGGCTATTGTGTGTATAACTGGGTTATCTTTATATAACTGGTACTACCATTGCATTCCACTGAGCATCGGGCATATGAACTTGGGTGCTTCTCTTGCACAAATAGTAGAAACCAACTGTTTTGGCCAGTCAAGCCTAAGGATAACCCTGTTGATCAAGCAACCGATTTAGATTTCAAATTCGCACAAATACTTGAATGAACAAAGACGTATTCATGTTTTGGTGGACACAAAGTCAAATTTTACTACACACATTTAACAGACTGAACCAACACAAGGTGCATTAGAAAGTTAGAGGTATTAAAAAGGCTATAGTATTTCATTTTGTGTTACTCAGGTTTCGTGAAAAGGCACTTCAATACATTTTGGAAGAAAGATGTTTTTTTTATCCTTTACATAAAAAGCTGACATAATTCTGACATGTCAGTAAAATCCATAGCTTTCTTTTATTTCACAGAATAACTTTAGTGCTTACTAGTTATTTTTTTAAAAATCAAATATATTATGATCTTCCAAAGTCTCTATGTATGCCATAAATGCGGAAGGCATTGCATTTAACTGACTGTTCTTTGTCAATAATGTTGCATTACTCAGTGCTAGTGCAACTTCTTGAAACTGAGAAAATCCACCTTTTTAATTAAAGGGAAGAGATGAAGGATACCGGTTTGATGGTAATTCAGCTCTTTCTGCAAATGTAATTTTTGAGTTACAGTATTGCTTACTGGAACAGGCTTTAATAAGGGAAATCTTACCGAAAAACTGTATTTGAAATCTATAGAGTAGGGATCTCAAACTCCAGTCCTGGAGGGCTGCATTGGCTGTAGGTTTTCATTCTAACCATTTTCTTAATTAGTGACCTGTTTTTGCTGTTAATTAACTTCATTTAAATTAATTTAAATTCTTCATTGTTCGTCTGAATTGCTTAATTTATTTCCTTAAAGAGAAATGAAATGTGAAGTGAGTGAGCCAACAGATGACCAACTATACTAGTTAGGTCCTCAAACTCCAACCAATTTCACTCCGACCAGTTGCTTCATTAGGCACTGATTCTTGTTGTTAATTAAACCCGTTCTTTAATTCCATGGCTTGTTGCTGCTCTCATTGTGCAATAGCATACATTTTCAAAATTGTTAATTTTTTCTTTTCTTTTCTAATAGCACTGTTAAAATTTTTTGGGAGCCTGAGCAAATCTACATTCCTAAGACCTCCACCCATTTTATTTTCAGATATTGTATGATGGTCACATTTTACTGGTCACAGTTTTGGCTCATTTTTTTATCTCATTATTGTTTGGCTGCTAATTAAGAAAAAAGAAACAATTATTGGGCCTGAGTCTTCAAGAACAAGTCAATTAAAATTAATTCAAAAAAAGTTAACTAAGAGCAAAAACAGGCCACTCATTAAGAACAGGGTTAGAATGAAAACCTGCAGCCATTGTGGCCCTCCAGGACTGGAGTTTGAGATCCCTGCTATAGAGTAAACATGGATGGGATGTGTTATCCTACAGATATTTCAGTATTCTTTCACTGCTCACTTTTGTACGTAACAGTTTCACACTGTTTTGCTCAGATCCCCTGGAGTATGCTTATCAGTTTACCCAGTATTAGTTGTGTATGAAAATTAAGTGAGAAAAGTAAAAATAGATTGATAGCTGAGTGAGCTACTGTCACAATCAGCAGGGGTGAAAAAATAAATATACATATATTTATATTAAATGGCACAAATATGCTACGGGGTTGCTTTAATTAATTTAAAAGAGAGAGGTAGATACAAGTAATGCAGCACATGGTAGAAAAAGAAAGTAAGAAGTTCTATCAGTCGCCTGAATAAAGAAATTAAATACTGAAAGCCTATGTTGAGACTGCAAGAGTAGCTCTTTCAATTGACACTGCACAGTCAGCTTTAGCACGCCAGCTTTAACCAGACTTAGGCTTAACACGGTACAAAGTAATGTGTTAATGTAATCTAATTACAATTCCCAGTAATGAAGTAGTATAATGCCTTAAGTTTAAATTCTTGTAATTACATTACAGTTACTGACTTAATTAGAATTTTGCTGCTTTTGCCACATGTAAATTTCTAAGTAAATACTATGTGTTCTCATCTGCTGCCTGCTACACTAACATTCATTTTACCCTTTACTGACTTCGTGTTTGAGTAGTTAAGTCAGTTTTATTTTTAACTATTAAAATTTATTTTTTTAATAAAAATAATTTTTTTAAACCAAGTCCTCTAGGTGCTGGTTTTTGTTTAATGCTTACTGTTATTGGATATTTCCTGCTTATTAAAATACTGAAAGGACATTTGGGTGTCACCCTTGGATTTTCCAATTGGTATTATACATACTGCATTTGTAACATTGAAACATTGCATAAACTAATCCCATTACAATTTGATAGAATTAATTAGTAATTTGTAATGGAATACTTTTTTTTAACATAACTTTCCTAACCCTGGCTTTAACTAATCCCTAATTAGTGTAATCCAATTCATCGCTAAAACAAAATAACAGAAAAAATCATAAGCACAAAAAGATTAGAAACGTAAATATCAAAATCCCAATATAAAATTGATGATGCAATTCAAATACAGTATAAAAGAATGATGCCTGGTAATTCTCAGATTAATCAGAATGGTCAGCAGTCCGAACCATGTTCACAGACCTTCATCTCCGGAAGAAGGGATGATCATAATACTGCACACAATCAGTGCCAGGAGACAATATACAGAAATCAGCATGAGACACATTCAGCTACACTGATTGACTACTGTTGTTGCAGCACAGAGATGTGCAGAATGAAGAAGTTAAATATAAAATATTGTTAAACAAGCTTTTTTGTGCATTAGCAAAATTCTAAATTAAGCAATTTTCAAGGTAACTTTAAAATAATATTTTCAGCTGTGTGTAATATTTAGCTAAAATGGAGAAAAAAAAAGCTTCCTCGTAATCAATTATGCCAAATAAGAAATTCTTTAGAAAATGTAAAACGAATGTTTTTTGATCTGTACCCAAAAAAAAAAGATAATTCTCGGGTGGCCTCTGTTAATTTTGTCAAACTTTTCTCACAAGTATGAAACATAATTTGCTCTTTAAATACCTGTTTTGACACATCCACTGACAATTGCAAATTCATTTCTCAAAATAATTGTCCTAGTAGTGTATTGCTTGTTTTCTTAGTGGCAAGTGGTGTATTTATTATCTTTGTGTTATAGTGGCATTAACACTTTTGTCCACATGATGGTCAGCTTTTTAATTTTTTTAGTTTAGATGTAATAGGTTCATGCTGGATCAGTTTCAGGGAAACTGACATTTTTATGAGGATCATTCCAAACATATGCATGGCACCTCCCTGATATTTTAACCTTTCAGGGAGCCACTGTGGTATAAACAGAGCTTATTATTCAAAATTCACACTGTTGAACCTAACTTCTTTAATTTTTGTAGAGATTGCTCATTTGTACTAGGAAAGACCACAAACTATGTTTAGTTCCAAAATTAGTCAGTGCTCTCACCCACAGCATCACTTTGTATCTCTGTTTTTGTTTGTCTGGTATGAAAATCCACACCATCAAACTTACGTATCTCCACTAAATTTATTGAAGAATCTATATAGAGCAAGTAGCTATAAAATAATATCACTCACATAAAGTGCTAACTCATACTGACTCAACCTTTAGAACTGAAGTTTATAAAACCCCAATACTGTGTTGTAACAATGTGTTGCAAGTTGCTGATATGTTACAAAAAGGGGTATTAGCTTATTAGACAGCTGATATGTTACAAAAAGGGGTATTAGCTTATTAGACAAGTAATATTAGCTATTGCTAAACCAAATCAAAAACATTTAGAAGGAGACACATTAGCTTATGATAATCCTTACCATAAATTGCCTAGCAGGAAAGTAGATAACAATATTTATATTTTAGGATTTTTTCACCATTATTAAATGCATTTGTCTTTTATAATTACAAGCATCTATTTACAATTGTCTTACAGGTTTTGAAAAAACACATCCCAAAGAAACAAAATGCATTAACAATAAAGAAAATAAAAGCCATACAACACAAAGCTATTTAGCAAAAACTGTACATCACTGGCTAATGTGTGCAATAAAATGGCAATAAAGCAGTGTTCAGCCTTTCCATAACTGAGTAAACAGCATTGCACTGTGATCCCATGTGTCGCTCTAGAAAGAAAAGCTAAATTTCAGAGTGAAAAAGCACTCAGACTCAGCACTCCCAGATACTGTATACAGAAGTCCAAAAGTGAAAAATGTTTAAAAAAGTAAAAACATATTAGTAGCCTGATTACACAATGACTTGCAAGTTTTAAACTACCAAGTGAAATGCAAAGGCATTTCTTTTTTTATGATTTCGCAGTGTAGTTTAGAGACAACCATGCTAGAAAAGTACTATGCAGAAATGTTTTATATTGTAATCCTTATTTAAACTCTGCATGGGTAACAATCACTGAATTTAGATATGATAGACAAATCCCAGTCTTGCAAGATGATTATTTTTTAACATATTTTACATATTCAGCCTTATATTTAAAAACAGATTCCTTTTAGCATTGGTTGGGAGCATGTGCTGTTATCTCAAAATACCTCGGCACCACACTGGAACAGTGTGAGGTATTTTACGGTGGCTAGAGTGCAAATCCTGCTACCAATGTTCTAGTTTATATTGAAACTAAGTACCAAATATGCACAAATTAAATCATTCCGATGAAGCTGATAACCAAGAGCTTGTGAGTTACCGCTCTACAAATTTGCATTTGTCAGTTTAATACATACATATACTGCATATCAGTGATTTCAAATTTAAAAAAAAAAATGACCCTGCAGTTAGGATATAGTGGATTGGATAATGGATGGATGGATGGATGGGAAAAAAAAACTAGAATGTTTTTTGATAAACAAAGTTCTTTCTAGCTTTGTGACCAGTGCTGCCAGGATAGGCTATGAGAAAACAGATTTCCGAAAATGACTGAATGAATGTGACAAAAAAAACGGATAGCCATATAATGTTAAGCTGGTGTAATGGATAGTATGTCTCATAACTCCTCATAACTCCTGCAGTCAGGATTTGAATTCCGACCTTATCGCTCTCCGTCTGGAGTTTGTATATTCTCCCTGTGTCTGCAAGGACTTTTCTCTGGGGATTGTAATTTTTCTTCCAAAATCCTAAAGTCATTTACAATACGTTTAATTGGTTACTCTAAACTGGCCCATTAGGTATATGTGACTGTGCTCTGCTGACACCCACTTCAGGGCTGGTTACTGCCTTGCAGTGCCAATATAGTCTTTGCTTCCATTAGTTTAAAAAGAATAGATGGCTGACTACGGGAAATTATGTTGTGATTTGATATCACCTTTGCATTTTTTTTTGGAGGAAGGTCATGGTTGCTATTCTTTTAGCATTTCACCCCAGAGCTCCAGAAAGAATATGAAATTATATACATCCTTACGGCAAGTAAGTGGTTTTTGAGCATTTAGGCCCACTTAAATTTTATGACAGTCCAAGGGCAGGATTAAATGTAGTGAAGTTGAAAAAACAGTAGCTGATAATTTAAATTGTAGGCAAAGATTGTAATGCTAGCATTTTGATATGTGCTTACATTGTTCATGTTATGACTTATTGAAAAGTCTCCAGAGGATGATGTATGCTAATCAAGCCCTATACAATTGACTTTTTTGAACGCCACTTTATTTTTATCAATTTTTACACTTATTAAAATAGGAATACTCCTCTAGAAGATGTAAAGGATGATTATTTAACTAACGTCCCTAGTGCTATGACGTAAACTAAAGAGGATGTGCACCACCAAACATATAACCAGCACAAGCCATGGACAGTTTTCTCCCAAAACCCAACTCTAGAGATATACTAAAGACCATACCTATTTTGTTTATGATTCCATCATTCTAGAAGAAAACAATGAACATTAGCTTATTTCCATAGTTAATATTTATACACTAATAGCCGTCCCCCGCAGCTCCTCCCGCGTAGTAGTGAAATAGGACAAACTTTAAAATTGAAAATAAACAAACAGGTATCTCTAGCTAAACAGAGGCAAGGACCGCTCCAATACGTGTCTAGAGATAGAGCGATTCGAACGGAGGTGACGCGTGAGTGAGGAGGGCCCCACCCAGCTCCCTACTTCTGAGGTCACACTTCCCCCTCCCCTCGGCCCACAGCCTCTTTAGCACAAATGAATGGCTCCTGCAAATGAACTATGATACTTAGCGTGATGAGAAAAATTGTGAAATCAACCAGAATGTTCAAGCAAATTATGGAAATAAAACTGATCTAAATCCGTTAAGTAGTTCTCTCATGAAAAGCAGACAGACATACAGGCAGATAGACAGACGTTGGATTTCATATATATATAGAGAGAGAGATGTGACCATCTAAAAAATTAATTGAATTGTTAGCAAAAGGTATATAAATACTGAAGTAAACTGTAGATGCAGTGGTTTAATCTTTTGCATAAACTAAACTTACAATAGCTGTTACATGCATCATCAAAGGAATAAGGCATCTGAAGTGCTGTTTAATACAACCTGCACGGACACTATAATATGAACAATCGCTGTCTATTACAAGAAGGGAAATATTTCGAATCAAAGTGGTTAACCAAACTTTGTTTAAATTCTTCAATACATAACCCGTGTGCCACTTATCTTAGTTAAATTAACAAACAAGTTTTTAAAGTTATAGTCAGTGCTATAAATGAAAACTAAAGGGACTTTATGTGAACAGGCTGATTTTTTTTTTTTTATTAAATGACACCCATTCTGGTAAGGATGTATTGACTAAGTAAGGCTAGCAATACTGGATACTACCTCTCCACATCACTTTAAAATCAGTTTTGGTACTGGATAGGAGGCTTGAAAGCTGCAAAACAACTTGCAGAATGTTAAAGCCGATGTGAACAGGTCTTTGTAAGGTGTAAATACATAAGACTCAGATACAGATCACAGCAGTGCAGAGAATTTCAGAAGATTTTGTAAACCTAGATATATAGTATGCATTAGTATCTATCTATCTATCTATCTATCTATCTATCTATCTATCTATCTATCTATCTATCTATCTATCTATCTATCTATCTATAAAATGTTTAATACCATGCTGAAACAAGGATTTGTATGAAAGAGAGGGTGCAGTAACAAGCATAGGTTACTGTATATGTCCCTTCACCTTTGAAAATGCAACGAAAAGAATGGATCATCTGAAAACTCTTTTCTATTGGCAGTAAAACAGGAACAAAATACTAACAATGTTATCTGAATGCAACCACTTAATTACATAATAAGCTGAATCTGAACCATTAGTGCTACTATAATGAGCACAAGATAGTATTAATAGTTAAATAACTTAAAACACAGTTTAATACATATACGGTTTTCAGTAATTGCACCCACAATATCTGTATAATAAAATGATGAAGTAATTCCATATCTCCAATACAAATGGTAAAACAGAGAAATCCTTTGAAGCGGCAAGTTAAAAAATATGATAGAACTTTTCATGCTACTTTAAAATAAGGCTATCAGGCAAAACTGTTCCACTTTATTTGCTGCTGGACCTGAATTAAAAATTGCTGCTGACAACAGAATTCCTTAGTTTGAATCTGACGGATACATTGACCTCCTCCTTCTGTCAGAACAGGGCAATCTTTTAGCAGTGCCTTCTTTATTGGATATTTTTGTCTTTAACTGATATGCTTCTTTGAATATTTTGGTTCATATTATACAAAATTGTGAATTTATTCTTAGTCCCTTTCTTGTGTACCAACAATTCAGTTAGTACTACTGCACTGTATTTAAATGTTCGTTTTAAACTATTTGAAAAGATCTACCAGTTTATGTGCCTATGTACAAATAAAACACATATTCCAAAGCTGTTAACTCCATTTCATGATGTTTATTTTGTATTATCCTCAGCTTGGAAAAATTACCTTTTTATGCTTATTTCAAATCACTTATGTTGATAAGAAACAGCAAGAGGCCTTTAGCTGATCCCTAGGAAATGCCATAGTAAACATTTCCCTGCAAGTAGACTGCACCACTAACAAGACTACATTGTTTCTTCCTCCCCGTAATCCACATAATTACAATGCGTTCATTTCCCTTTGATTTTATTTTTAATCAAGCCTTTTGATGTAGGACTCCATTTTTAATCACATACACTTACTTTATTGGTATTACTGTTTATTTCCTGTAACAAGTCAAAAAGAATCTTTTTTTTCTGACTAAAGCAGCTAAATTTACAACTAAGTTCAAAATTTTTATTTGAAATGTTTGTCTCGGCTATTTCTAATTAGTCAATACTGTGTGCCTTTATGAAATGCTTATTGGGCTTTAACTCGGAGACATGGTTTTGTTTCTCATTCTGTCAAATGCTAGCCACATTACTAGTCTCTGTGGACTTATTAAATACATGCATCAGTAAAATGCCTAAAACTACTCCTAATTGTTTCTGGAAAATAGTGAGTACTCTTTTTTTCAAAAAGCATTTTTTTGAAATAAAAACAATTTACATGTAAAACAATTATTTAAAATAAATTTAATTCATATTTTACCAGGAAAAATTTACTTAAGATTATTTGTTTATTGTTACCGGACCTATAATAGTATGGTAAAGTATCTACAACTAAATTAAAGGTAGAAATTAATTGATTTTTAATAACACCTTTGAAATCAGTTTTATAATAGTAATATGGTCATAAACAAAGAAATCAGCTTTTAAAATAAAATATATCCCCCTTTTTACTTGTCAGGTTATACAGACTGTCAGTGCAATTGACAAGGATGATCCAAAGAACGGACATTTCTTTATCTACAGTTTGGCACCAGAAATGTCTAACAACCCTAACTTTACTATTAAGAATAATGAAGGTAAGTAAGGGTGTGAAAAAAGATAATAAATATAGATATTCACATGTGTCTAATACTATTATTGTATGTGTGACCTAAGGGTTAAAGAAATGGACTGATAGTCTCATGAATGTAATCCTGAGGAAGCGCTAACCCCTTCAGTGCTCATACAGAAATTCATACATAGCTTTCACATTGCTTTGGATGAAGGCATCAGCTGAATATATTGAAAAAAGGCAGGATTTTGAGATACTGTATAATGTTATAATCATGTATCATAAATTTCTTTTTTACTTTCTTCTCACAGGTAAGCACAGTGCTATATTGCTTAATGCTAATGCCTCAGAATTCTCCTTTGTTCAAATCCCACCCTGATGCCTGCAAAAGAAATTTCACTTTCTTGTCATTTACGTATACTTGGGCTTTGTTGCTGCAGTTTCTTATCATAACTCTAGGCTTGCAAGATAGTCCACATTAGCCTGGCATGAGTATGGGTGTGTGTTTGAATGTGCCCAGCAATGAGCTGCCATCCTGCCTTGTGTCTAAAGCTGCCAGTCCTGGCTGTGACTCCATTCCACACATTTAGAAAGTGAAACGGTAACTGACTCAGTCTTGTCACAAAAAAAAAGGAACTAGTAACAAACAGTAGCACAAGGTTTGCATGTAATTTGTCTGGTAAAAATGGTTATAAATAATTTGAGTTAGACACGATGTTAAAATAAATACATATCATGTTTTAAGTCTGCTTTTCTTAATATATACAGTATATTCAGTCCATAAAACAGTGAAAGAAGAATTCAGATTTTTACAGTTAGAATTATGGAGCTGCTGTAAAACAGGAAATTACTCGTTTACTATGATACAATCCTGAAGAAGCAGAAAGTGCTCTGGCTGTAAAATTAAGGCATTACTAACGCAGCACAACAAGTGATTGTGTGGCAATCGAATTGTAATTTTAAATTGTTTTAAAAGACTCACATATTAAAGTGTACAATTTTCTATGTGTGAAAGACCAGACATGGACAAAAATGACCTGTCTGAATGATACATGGCCAAATATATGTCAGGTCAAATGACAAGTACACAAATGTAACATTCTAGTTTCTCTTTGCTGCATTTGCCTTTTTTAATCCATCAAATCAAATTTTCAAAGTTCCTGAAACAAAATTAAAAATAAAAGACAACAAGCACCTAAATGTCAATAAATAACAATAACGACAGTTATTCATATTGTGCCAGTACAAAGTATGATTCAAGGTGCTTTACAAATGATGGTATGTGGAATCAAAGAAAAACAATAATCAAATAGACTAATTATACTAAGGGTAAGATAATCAGTGGAGAGGGGAAAAAAAACCCAGCAGAGGAATAACCTCTGGGGTTTCTTGACAAAAAAGTCCACCCAGGCCCCACTGCGCATTCTGTCATACATCCAACATAAAAGAAGAATAAAAGAGAGAGTCAGCTTGTGCAGGTGTCATTAAGGACAGGAACTCAGTGTTCTTCAGCCATCCAACAGCCTCATGGAATTTTGTCCAGAAGGTGGTGGCACATGGCATGCATTCATGCATTGCCCTAACAAATAAAATGAGTAGAAAGACTGAAAACTCATTACAGCCCTAGTTGAGCAGGCAGCGCTAAATGATAAGCTTGAAGAAGCTTAATAGCTGTAGCGTCATACAGTATTGCGTAATCCTAGCATCAATTTTCATTACTCATTTATCATGATATACAGCCACCATGCAAGCTGTCAATCTGCACTGCCAGTGTACATAATGGGTTTGGTAGTACAGCATGTAAGAAAGACCAGCGTAAATATATCTGTGAAATCTGTCTGGATATACAGTAAGTGGCAGAAGGAGACAGAGAATCTTTTAGCAGCCTAAATGAAAAATAATATGCAAAGTGTCAAATTTAACATCCATGAAATTAATTGTTCAGAACTATTTAATATTTTTACTTTGAAATATAATTTTTACAAGTGTGAATCAATGCACTTGAGCAACAGATCAATTCTTGGGCTACTGCAGGTGTCTGCTGTGTGGAGATTTTATATTTCCTTTCTGCATTTCTGAGTGTTTCCTGAGACATGCTTGCAATTCAAATATATGCTGTCAGGTCAATTCACAGTGTAAGTGCCTATATGATATTATTTAAGAGCTGTTTTTATTCCTTGTGTGTGATGCTGTCAGGATGTGCTGCAGATTCCCAGAAGTCTAAATTGGAAAAGCCAGGGCCGACTCCAGGGTTTGTTGCACCCTTATGTCAAATTTGCCTCTTTAAGATAATTTTACAAAAAAAATTAAACTAGATTCAAGTCACTATCATTATTGTGTTGTTGCAGTCTTATTCCTCTTACCGATGATCAAATACTTTTACTTGACGTATTAGTCATTTTTTTTGGTTCGCAGTTGAAAGTTTGAGTGCATTAATATTATTGCTAGATCTAAGAGTGGGGTGTGTGTGTGAACATTAGAGTGCATTAATATTGGTATTACATATCATCTAGGTGTGAGAGGGAACTCGGCTTTGGAGATTTGAGCTTGTTCATTTTAATATATTATATCCAAAAGTATGTGGGGGTGTCTGGAGGGTTGGCCATACTGTAAGGCCGGCCCTGAGAAAAGACAGCCATAAAGTGGAAGGATGAATGGATGTTTATAATGAGAAATGTGAATTACCAGTAGATTTCCTTATCTTCTATTTTTTAGGTTTTTTACCTACATATATAGTACTATGTAGAGCATTTTACACTGGACAGTATATGGTAAAGGGGTTTGGGAAGGGCACATTTTATTCATTAATTTTTCATTATGTGTGGAGATATTGATACTGTAAATTTGCAGGATGTCTGCTTGTGAAAACTAGAATTGCCTTTTAGCTCACATCGTGTGTTCTTGAAACTGTATATCAAATTAAATGCATTATACATAAAATGACCCACATCAGTACCTTTAGGAATGCTTGTTCTCTGTAGAAGGTACAGTGAACAATAAAAATGGTCTTTGTTGGACTAAAATCTGTGTGTCTTGATCATTTTCCTGTTTAGGGTGCAAAGTGCATATTTTTGAATATACAGTATATAGTCTCCAATTTTGTATAGCAGCTTTTGTTTCAATTTACATTTGCCATTTCTTTATACTTCAAGACTCAAAATGAAATGTTTGATATATAAAGTGCCTTCTCATTTCTTCAAGTTTAATATCCTTTGTGAAATTTTCAGACTTGGAATAAATGCATTATTGCAAAACATAAGTACATTAAAACTTGTACACAGTGCAGATTAAGACACATCAGAGTAACTGTAATGAAACCTTTTTCATGTAAACAAATTCATTTAAATATATGTAAAAATTACAGCATAATTAACAGATTTATTTATAGTGTGTAGATGTACAGTGTTAGTAAAACTTATTTATTTGGATTTTTTAATTAAAATACATTATAATGTAGCTCATCATGCAAAACATACTCTTTAACCACCTTTAACAAAAGTTTATAAAATATAAAGTAATGAATGTTTATAAAAAACAATAATCTACCTTAATTTTGAAAAAGTCCTATTAGATATAGTGCTTCCTTTTGTATTATGTCTTTTTCAAGTAGCATTTACACAAAGAATATGTCCCCAAAAATATACAGTTCAAACTGTGAAAAATAAATTGTGCAGTCATGAATGCATTATACCTCAAATGTTAAAGGTAACATAATTATAAACATGTCTCCTATGAGCTCCATATGTATAACAGAAAGTAAAAACTGATGTTTTGTCATATGTTATGGACTGCAGTACTCATGATCCTCCTTTTGAAAAACTATTATGGGTTTGTCTTTTCAAAGTCATTTTACATTTATTGTAGTGTGGTCTATCTGTGAGCTTTAGTAAACTGTGAGGTAAAATGATGTATAACATTCCAAGGAGAGATTGATTTTCAGTCAAGCACACAATCCAATCAAGTATGGCTGAGTGCTTTCAGACAGAAAATAGTGCAAAATTCTATCATTGTCATATGATCTCATTTAGCAAATCACAGCTGTTGATTAATCAGTTTTTTAGTATGAACATAAAAAATGCATCTCTTTATAATATTCTTAATCGCTGCATATATATTCTAGCCAATCTGCTGTCCTTCTCAATAACACAGTAAACAATTTATTAATTATGTGCCTAGATTCTGATATTTGCTGTAATTACAACATTATGTCATATTTTATCAATGTTTTGATCATTTTATTGTGTTACTGCCATTCTGTTATGTTCTATTGTTATTACATACATAGTAAAAGAAACCCGGCCACAGACAAACACCAAAGACACACAATGTTCAAAAGTTCACTGTATTTATTATTTTTCGCCTGCACAGCACACAGTACACAAATTACCCACAAGGCTCAGTCCTCTGCCCCCTCTACTCCTCCACTCGCAAACTCCATCCTCTTCCACCCAACTCCGGTTCCCTGAATGAAGTGAGGCGGCCCCTTTTATAATGCACCAGGTGCTCCCTGATGACCTTCCTGCAGCAGTTCCTGTTGTGGCAGAAGTGCTGCATGCACAACCGGAAGCACTCCAGGTGTACCTGCTTTCTGATGCAGCAGCACTTGTTGGTGTGGCGGAAGTGCTGCATACCATGGCTCCTGAGCCATCCAGGCGCCCCCTGGCAGTGGCCACGGGTCCCCACAAGGTTGACTTTCCAAGCTCTGTTCCCGTGGCCCCAACACCCACCAGGGCGGCTGCCTTCTCATGTTCCAGGGGAGGTACTGCTCATCTCCCGGTCCTTCCATTCTCCAGGTGTCCCAACTGAGCATGAGCCCCAGCCATCGGCCACAATATATATATATATATATATATATATATATATATATATATATATATATATATATACTACATATTATATTTGTTTGATGATGATTGTACAATCCAGTTTATATTTATTGGTGCTTGGTATCTGAATAATGCTACTGAAGTTATTTTTGTCTTTGCTCATTTTAGTTTTTGTTCTCAATTTTTGATTATACTAGTTTCCCCCATATCATCATTGTTCATCACCTCATTTTGATTAATTAAACATGTGCTTCATTTTTAATAGATTTGCATTTTTTGTATTTTCTCTGTAATATATTCATTTTTGGCATTTCTGCTTATTGCCAAAGGCATTCGTCTGACCCCATAATTGCCATTGTGCACAGGCAAATTGAAAGAGTTTCAACAATAGATGGGTGACATATAGCTTATTCATTATTAATTTATATTAATTACACATATCTTAAAATGCTCAGTATTCAATATAACTTTTAGCAATAATGGATTTACAGTCCATTATATTACAGTGTAACACTGAAAAAGATTTCTGTTTACACAGCTTTGAAATTTTTCTTTTACTTAATTCAATCCTGATTTTGAATTTTTGGTGACACCCACCCACAGATTTTATGGCACTTGGGTTGTTTTTGTCAGACAACTTTCACTTTAGGTAATTTAGTTTTACACATGTAAACACTCATTTTATCTCCACAGTCCTTGTAAAACTACTCAAGCTCTGTCAGGTTGCATGGGAGTTGAGAATCAACAGCCTATTTCAAGTCCAGGAACACATTTCAATTGGATTGAGATCTGGACTCTGATTCAACCACTCCTGGGGCCTTATGTATAAACAGTACATACACACAAACATGTTGCATACACCCATTTCCACACACACTTCAAGATGTATTAAAACTAAACTTGTTGCAGAGCCAAACGCATTTTCACGGCAGCCCTCCCTTGCTTACGCACTTTTCTACTCAGTTTTAAAAACTGGCGGCGCCCAGCGTCAATGCAGTGCTGCTGTTTCTGTGGTCTGCTTTTTTTTTAGATTCACATCTATGATGCGGGTTTTATCAAATAAACTGAAATTAATTGCATATTGTTTACAAATTTTAACTCACTTGATTGTAATCATTCTGTAACAATATAATGGTGCATGGAATGGCCAAACTATTTCAACTACCATAGCTGCTTTAGCATTGATAGAAGACATCACAAATGGAAGAATTAGAAAGGAGTGCAAATTTATAGATGATGATGACTGGCTTCTCAATCGATTCGATTTCCAAGATCTATCCTCTTGGAGCTATGTACTAAACTGGTGCCAGCTTTAAAAAGGCAGACTTTGAGGAATTGTGCTGTACTTGCTTCTTTTCAAGTTCTGTCCACTCTCAGGTTTTTAGCCACGGGAGCTTTTCAATGTGAACTTGCTGAACGTTCGGGTATTTCTCAGTCATCACTGATTCACGCCATGCCAGCTGTATAGGGTGGTATTATTCGCTTGTCATCCAGATATATAGAATTTCTTTACACTGCGGTTGAACTAGGAAACATGAAAGCTGATTTCGCAGCAACATCTGGTTTTCCAAATGTAATTGGAGCGGTCCACTCCACGTACACTGCTATTGCAATGCCGCTGGCCAAGTTACATCAGCCAGGAATGAATCACCAAAAGAATGAGCTGGCATTAGATCATATATAGCTGGAGAACCTATAAAAATTGCAGCTCCATACAGTCGCAGGTGCTTTTTCCAACTAGTGTGGCAAAAGGCAAGCATTCCTTTTAAGGACAGAAAGTCACTAGAAAAGGGACGTTGTGGAGTTCGGCGCCAACACTACACTATAAAGGCACCTTCAGAGAATAAATTTGGTTATGTAAATAGAAAGAATTTCCATTTTATTAATGTGCTGCTCAATAGTCCACAGAAAGTGTGTCGCATTTTGCATAACTTTGTTTGAATGTAATTCGCAGAATGTAAAAAAAAAAAAGGTAATCAGATGTAGCATTTATTTTTTAACCAATTTATGTAATTTGTGGTCAATATCACATAGCACAGCCCTTATATTCCTAAGTTAATTGGCCACATTTCTTACAGCATCCATTATTGCATTTTATGACTCCAGAACAATGTTTGTCAGCACACAGACAGAAGGTCACCTGGCGGTTTCCGAGGCAGAGGTGTGTGCACAGCAGCACCATCACCTTGTGGATCTGCATCCTCAGCACAGGGGTCAGCTTTTGTAATATTGTCTGAAAGAGAATAAACAGATGGTGGGCTGCAACTCACTTTTCACGTTGACTTTGATATCTGACCACTTCTTTTTTATTTCAGGCACTGTGCAACTTTCTGAATTTGAACTTTTGAGTGTCTCTGCCATGCTAAATCACTCCATCAATTTTTTTTGTTGTTTATATCACTGCCTAAGCCAACAAATAGTAACTTTTTCCTTGCCTCCACTTCGCATTCACAGAAATTCTTTTTTCCATGTACTTTTGCAATTGGCTTTTAACAAAGCACTAAAGAAAAAGGGCTATTTTCATTGCATATTAAAATATGCAAAATTCTGGGAGGGGCTTAAATTTCACGTTCGTTGGGATTTATAAAGGGGAAGTTCATGGAACCTGGCATATGCACAGATTTATACATCTGTAGTTTTTTGTGCATATGCACATTTCCACTTTTGTCTGTATGCCATGTTTTAGTGTGAATTCTACGAACGCCGTTATACATGAGGTCCCAGGATATTAACATTTTTGTTGTAATCCATTCCTATGTAGCTTTGTCTTTATGCTTTGGATAGTTGTGTTGCTGAAAAAATATTATCTTCGTCCAAGGCAGAGGTTTTTTACAAACTGGCATCAGGTTTTCTTCCAGGATTACCTTGTATTTTGCTGCATTCATTTTACTGTCTACCCTCAGAAGGTTTCTAGGGCCTGCCGTAGAGAAGCATTCCACAGCATGATGCTGTCACCACCATGCACCTTAGTAGGGATTGTGTATTTATAATAATGGTTCAGTGTTCAAACATGTCTTTCAGTATGAGAGTCAAAAAGATTAATTTTGGTCTTGAGCCATAGAACCCTTTTACAGCTGACTTTGGAGTCTCATGTGTGTCTTCTGACAAACTCTAGCCAAGATGTCATGTGTGTCTTCCTTTTTACCACTCTTCCATAAAGCTGTAACTTTTGAAGCACCTGCCTCAACAATTGTTGTATGTGTAGTCTGTCAAATCTTATATGCTGTCACTTCTAAGTCCTTACGAGTTATAATAGGTCTCCAGGGCCCTCTTTTCTAGTAATGTTCTTGCACAATCACTCAGTTTTTGTGGAAGGCCTTCTCTAGGCAGAATTACAGCTAAGCCATACTCTTTCTATGTCTTAATGAATGATTTAACTGGACTCCAGTGGATATTCAGTGACTTTGAGATTTTCCTGTCTCCATTCCCTTATTTGTACTTTTCAAACAACTTTCCACAGAGATGCTTGGAGTGTTCCATGGTTGGAGGTTAGGTTGCTTGGAGGTTAGGCCCCTTAACTGCAGACAGAATTATTGAACTAATTCTAAAGTCAATTGACTCTACCAGTCATAATTTAGTTGTGTCATATT
Organism: Erpetoichthys calabaricus; assembly: GCF_900747795.2. NCBI lineage: Eukaryota > Metazoa > Chordata > Cladistia > Polypteriformes > Polypteridae > Erpetoichthys > Erpetoichthys calabaricus. The sequence continues at coordinate 54,941,173 of NC_041402.2, forward strand.
AAAGTGAATGAATGCTTATATTTTATATTTGTAATTAATTTAGAACACTTTGGAAAGATCTGTTTTCACTGTGACATTAAAACGTTTTTTCTGTTGATTTGTGTCGAAAAAAGCCAAATTAAATCCACTGTCGTTCAATTTTCTAGAACAATAAAATGAGACAAATGCTAAGGAATTAATACTTTTTATAGGCACTATATTTGTTTCGGATATGGTAGAAAAATATAAGTTCATTGTCTTTGTGTATGTCGTAAAAGGCAATTCAAGGAGGTTGGCAGCGTGGACGGCATCAAGCCATATAAATTTATGCTGGAATACCCCAAGATTTGAGGGGCAACTGGCCAACCTGGATACATCCAGAAAATGGTTATTAAACCGCCAGATTTTGAGAGATATCTTACTTACATATAAATCTTGTAGTATATACATTTTTTTTCTGCTGTGCTATTTAACAAAAAATTATTTTTATTTCCTTACATTTTGTATAAAATAGAAATCAGTAATATCAGCCGGGGTGGTTCTGTGGCACACATTAGTGCTGCAGCCTCACAGCTACAACAACAACAACATTTATTTATATAGCATATTTTCATACAACAATGTAGCTCAAAGTGCTTTACAAAATGACAAAGAAAATGTTACAACAAAAGAAAAACAATTAAGATAAAGCAATAATATTAAGAAATAAGTAACAACAAAGTAAGGTAAGGTCAAGGTAAGTTCAAATGGCCAGGAGGACAGAAAAAGCAGAAAAGAACTCCAGTTAGGCTGGAGAAAAACACCAAAATCTGCAGGGGTTCCAAGGTCAAAAGACCACCCAGCCCCCACTGGGCATTCTACCTAGCATTAATGTTTCTACATCAAACCTCTTAGTTTTCATGCTTCACATGATAGGAATTTGATGAAGTTGGTCTTGTGGACAGATGAGATCACCACCACAGAAGAACCAGTAGAGACAGCACAGAATAGTGGGGATTAGCACAGAATGTGGATCCCTGAAGAATATGATCATTCTATACCCATAAAGTCTATTAAGAATACAACTGAAATATAGCTACGAAAAAAGCCATATTAAAAGTATGGATTTTTAGCAGTTTTTTTTAAATGTTCCACAGTATTAGCCTGGTGAATGTCTATAGGTAAAGTATTCCAGATTTTTGGTACATAAAAGCAAAAGACCGCCTCACCATTTCTTTTAAGCCTGGCTTAACAGACCTCCATTTGAAGATCTAAAGTTACGAATTGGAGTATAGGGGGACAGGCATTCCAAAATATAGGACAGAGCAAGATGATTTAAGGCTTTATAAACCATTAGTAATGAGAAGTAAAGCAAAATGACACCTTTTATTGGCTACCTAAAAAGATGACAATATGCAAGCCTTCGAGGCAACTTCTTCACACCCTAGTACCATAAACCATTAGTAGTATTTTAAAGTCATTTCTGAAAGACGCGGACAACCATTGTAGTGACATTAAATCTGGTGAGATTTGCTCAAATTTTCTTTTTCTAGTTAAGATTCTCGCTGCTGCATTCTGCACTAATTGCAACTGATTGATGACTTTCTTAGGTAGTCCTGTTAAGAGTACATTACAGTAATCTAGTCGACAAAAAAAAAAAAAGTATGAACTAATTTTTCAGTGTCTTGTAAAGTTATAAGAGGTCTAATTTTTGCTATATTCCTTAAATGAAAAAATGCAATCCTTGTAATCTGGTTTATATGCAATGTAAAGTTTAAGTCAGAGTCAATAAAAACCGCTAAATTCTTTACCTCTGCCTTCATTTTTAAACCTAAGGAATCAACAACAACAACAACAACATTCATTTATATAGCACATTTTCATACAAAAAAGTAGCTCAAAGTGCTTTACATAATGAAGAAAAGAAATATAAAAGACAAAGTAAGAAATTAAAATAAGACAACCTTATTTAACATAGAATAAGAGTAAGGTCCTATGGCCAGCGAGGACAGAAAAAACAAAAAAAAAAACTCCAGACGGCTGGAGAAAAAAAATAAAATCTGCAGGGGTTCCAGGCCACAAGACCGCCCAGTCCCCTCTGGGCATTCTCCCTAACAAAAATGAAATAGTCCTCTTTGTATTTAAGGTTCTCACGAAAGGACTTGATGATGATGGTCATGCAGACTTCTGGCTTTTAATCCATCAATGTTGGAACATCACGGTGCTTTGAGTAGATGGTGGTGGTGCAAGCCGCCACCACAAAGAAACCGGAAAAAGAAACAGAAGAGAGAGTAGGGGTTAGTACGGATTTTAGAGCCACCATGAATAGTTATTATAATGAATTGGATATACAGAGTACAGAGTATCAGGATTAATCGAGTTTATTTCTAATGCCCTTGCTATATCCATGTTTGCCAATCAATAACATTTCTGTTTTTTCCTTGTTTAGTTTGATAAAATTACTACTCATCCATTCAGAAATACTATATGTTATGTGCTAAATACTATATGCTATACAGTAATCCCTCCTCCATCGCGGGGGTTGCGTTCCAGAGCCACCCGCGAAATAAGAAAATCCGCGAAGTAGAAACCACCATATGTTTATATGGTTATTTTTATATTGTCATGCTTGGGTCACAGATTTGCGCAGAAACACAGGAGGTTGTAGAGAGACAGGAACGTTATCCAAACACTGCAAACAAACATTTGTCTCTTTTTCAAAAGTTTAAACTGTGCTCCATGACAAGACAGAGATGACAGTTCCGTCTCACAATTAAAAGAATGCAAACATATTTTCCTCTTCAAAGGAGTGCTTGTCAGGAGCAGAGTCTGTCAGAAAGACAGAGAGTAAAGCAAACAAATCAATAGGGCTGTTTGCTTTTAAGTATGCGAAGCACCGTGGCACAAAGCTGTTGAAGGCGGCAGCTCACACCCCCTCCGTCAGGAGCAGAGAAATAGAGAGAGAGAGAGAGCCAGAGTAAAACAAAGTCAAAAATCAATACGTGCCCTTCGAGCTTTTAAGTATGCGAAGCACCGTGCAGCATGTCCTTCAGGAAGCAGCTGCACACAGAAGGTAGAAACGTCCCTATCGTCTAGGTGTGCGAACAGCCCCCCTGCTCACACCCCCCCTACGTCAGCGCAAGAGAGAGAGAGAGAGAGAGAGAGAGAGAAAGTAAGTTGGGTAGCTTCTCAGCCATCTGCCAATAGAGTCCCTTGTATGAAATCAACTGGGCAAACCAACTGAGGAAGCATGTACCAGAAATTAAAAGACCCATTGTCCGCAGAAACCCGCGAAGCAGCGAAAAATCCGCGATATATATTTAAATATGCTTACATATAAAATCCGCGATGGAGTGAAGCCGCGAAAGGCGAAGCGCGATATAGCGAGGGATCACTGTATACTAAAGCTACAGGGTTTTGTTTTAAAATAAATATTTTGATTTGAAATTCCACACCAGACACTGCCTGTATAGATTTTGAAATTTCGTTTTGAGTCTGCTTTAGTTTAGTTTTTTTTTTTGACATTCAAGAGAAGTAAATGTTAGGTTAACTGGCAACTCCAAATTGGCCTGTGAATATATGTGAATGTTTCAATAAATGTACCCTGTGGTGGGCTGGTGCCACTTCAAGGATTAGTTGCTACCTGTCAACCAGTGCTGCAGGGTAAACTCCAGGTCCTGAAACCCTTAACTGGATAACAGGGTTAGAAAAAAATGGATGGATAGTAATATTTGCTTAGATTTTTACTTTTACTGGTGTTTACCTGTACCAAAGAATATTACATGTTTTAATATATACTCAAACATTATCATGATTTTATCAACAATTCATTTTATTTAATGCCTATATACTTAAATGGGGAAGCACAATGTATTGTACAGATTTGATTTTTTTGATATGTGACCATCTAATTGTGCACTTCTATAGTAACATATGAATTGAATTTGAATGTAATAAGCAAACTACCTACCAGGAAAGTCATAAAGTGGGATGTAATCAGGCTGTCACTTGTTTCTACATCTTCAAAAAATACAATGTAAGAAAACATGCTGTGAAAAGAAAACAACCCTTTTTCTGTCAGCGTGAATTTTTATTTTTGCTTTCTTTTGACCACAGAACACCCTTCTGAAAAAATAAAGAACAAAACACAGTTTCCAAAGCATTGAGCAGCTTTAAATGTAAAAATAAAATGATTTGAGAAGAAAAAAAGACTAGAATTCAACAAATGCACAACTAATGTCATGTGTGATTCCACATTTAAAGACAAATATTTAAAGACCACATGTGAAATATTTGAACCCATTTCAGAATGTATCAATTACCTGATGACATGTTTGATAGCTTCCAATAATGCAAATACGTCTTATGAAAGCATATCTTTTACTAAACTGAAATACTATTGATTTTTTCTTAGTGATAATTAGGAGTTCTCACAGATTTTTGCATACCAACCCAGTTTTACAGTTTTGAGTGACCATCTTTCTCAGTGTGTGGATGTTTTGTGCCTTAAATAATATTTCATCATCTAAATGCACAAAGGCTTGGAAACGAAGGACCCCTGTTGCTTTAGCATTCAACCCAATCTGAATAATAATGCAAAATGCTGTTCCTCTGAAATACTTGCTCTAAAATCATTTACACTGCACCTCAGAGTGCAAATCACTTGGCATATAGGAAGCAGCTTTGTCTCCTGTGTACAATCAGTCACAGCTCATCATCAGTTCTCAAATATGGACAATCACCACATAAAGCAGCTGTCCAAAAGCAATAGCATTTAGGCGATTTGTTTTTCCAGTAATTCAGTGGTGGATTTTTTTTATTATTTTATCACTCCACATTTATCAAGCTATTTTTCATGCATGTTTTCCAGTTCATAGATTTGGATTGCCTGTTCCTGCTATCAAAGGAAGAGAACATGCCTGCCCCTTAGGAGCTAGTGCACTGCAGACCTAGCAAAAGCATAAAAGCCCACAAAATCAAATGGACAATTCAGCTTCTGTTATGTTAGTGAGGCTGATCTGTTTGATGCTTTGCTATAACATTCCCCAAATAATGTTATATCCCAAAAATGTTTGTAATTTTATTGTATTGCACACTTCATTGAAGATTTGAAGTGAATGAGTACACAGGCATCATTTATCAGTTTTTCTCTGATTAAGGTTAATTTTCTGCTACTGCTGTTTTTTGTTTTTGTTTGATAAAAAATACATCTAAATTTGATCAAATTATTACAGAATTGTTATAACTAAGCCTAAAGATTTGAATTCAACATAAACTCTATCTTTTTTCTAACATTTTTATATCACCTTACAGATATCTCTTCTTCATGGCTTCTACATGACCCTAAAACATATCAGTTTTAACAGCCCCATTAGTTAATATTCTTTTGACTTATGTGACTGGTCCAGTATTTCAGACAACATTATACTTTCTTTTAATCTAAAAATATGCAATGATTATAATAAGTGTTGAATTATATAAACAAATACAACAAAACTATTGTTATCTGTCTGTCTAACTGTCTATCTCATATAGGGACTTTTAATTTCAGGCTAGCGGGGTGGAAAAGGGACTAGCACTGCTGGCTTTAAGATTAGTTTTTTACCATCAAATCTGACACTAGGCCATGATCCATGTGGGGATTGTCAGTTTTCCCATGTCTCCTTGAATTTTGTCTGGGTATTCTATTTTACGTCCCAATGTCATCAAAACAATGCAGGCTGGGTGAACTGACAACTGTAAAACTGTGTGTGTGCTTGTATACTACATGCCCTGTGATGGACTGGCACCCAGTTAACATTTTGTCCCACGCTATACTCCAATGCTTCTACCCCATGATCTAGAATAGGATTAAGCAGGTTTAAGAATGCATGTGTGTGTGTGTGTATTTATGTAACTTCAAATACCAGTATCATTTTGTTTTCATCAGCTTGTTCATTCAGTGTTTTTCTTTTCACTGATTTTTTTTTTGTTTGTGCAATCAAGGGACATATTTCATAAACAATTCATCACATTAAAAACTTGCATGTATTTATATGATTTTCCCTCAATTATTCTCTTTTGCATTATTCACAGTAGTATTTAAGTTGAAACATGTCATTTCTAATCAATTCATTTTGACTGTTCATTTATTCTCAGTTGTTCTGCCACCAGGCATGCAGATCAACACTTGGTAACATTACTGAATGAAACACATGGTGTGAAAAAATTGTGGTAGCTTTAAAGACACAAAGACATGCAGCATAAAATGTGATTGAATTGAAGTGTGTTAAAAACAACATAGGGATGATCAGCCTGCAGAACGGGAGGACAGTGAGGCTTATAGGAATTGGCAATTTACATTGTGCTTAAAATACAATTGTCTAAAAGTAAAATTATTTTATTACCACTGAATATCTGTGTTAGGAAAAGAGCCTCTCAGATCCTAGTTATTAGATATGCTGCATTAAATACCCTTTGATCTGCAAGTACATTGCACAAAAGCCCAAACTGAGCACTTTACTCTTGGTTTGGGAGTTAGACATTTTGTACAACAGAGAATAGGAGAGTTAAAATTTGCAAGACTTCTTTTCCTTTGATTTTTTCAATATTTGTCCAAAAACGTTAATAGTATGCCAATAAATGAATGCAGAAGGCTTTAATTGGTGATTTTTACATTTACTAATGTGTCTAAAACCCATTTAATGTGCAAAATGTGCTTATACTTTGTCGCTAGTACATTTAAAATTACAATATGTTTTAGATTAAATTTTAAGTAGGATTATGCTCAGTAATATCCCCAATAAAATTTATATATATTTTATTAATTATTTTGCTTTTTTAAATACATTTCTTTGTTAGGCAATTGGAGATTTATTAGCAACATATTTTAACAATGTTCTTCTTGCAAAATATTTATTAAGCAGTCATTGTGTAAGCAGACAACTTGCAATGCTCATGTCAGTTAATAATATTATGTAATATCTAAAATGGAACTTTAATTATCATAATAAATCATCAGTGAACATGTACAAATAATTGCTTTGTATTCAGGAATAGAAGTAAAATGTTATTTACAATTCCATTATTCTATCCATGCATAATTATACAGTGCCATATTGTGTTAAAAATAAAACTCTTAAAATCCTGTGACAGATTGAATTTATTGATTTTAATACCCTATTGCATACAAATGGTACAAAGATATAACCAATTCTTCTTCAATTAAATTGCTCATTTGTTTTGTTAGAGTGAATCTATCAGATCAATTAGAGTCTCAAAATGTCCCCAGTGTGAGAAAGTTTGGCTGCCGTATGTTGCTACTTGTAACGGCTCCAGCTTCCTACAATCCCAACCAATTTTTATAATAATATTATTATTATTATTGCTATGAAAATATGTACTTTAATAATTTTACATTGCTTTTTTGCCCATGCAGGCTATGGCATGATGACCTTTAATATTTAAACTGGCCATATTGTTTTTCATTGTACAACATTAAATAAAGTATTTAATTAAATAGAATGCTGAATGCTCTTCCTGGCACACCTTTACCATTTGAAATGATGATTTCATGGCTAACAGTTTTTTTTATTATTTGATTGCCAAATTCCCTGAATTACCACTTGTTGTGAAAGCTTAAACAGCATAGCATACAATGCTAGCAGACAGAGGTATGCCATCTTTTTTTTTTTATTTACAGCATGCCTTATAACATAGAGGTGAGGTTTTGTTCACAAGAGAGTTAATAGAACTGTAAAAAGCATCAGTATAAATGATTAATAATATCTGTACAAAACCTCTGTGTTCTGTTTATGCCAAATGTAAATATATAGTTTTGAAGAGTTGGAATTCTAAAATGGTGAACATTTAGATTTTTCTCTGTTCTATTTATACTCTATGGAAAGTATTCATTGAATATAAGGACATCAGAGAATTTAATGAGTATGCACTCTCAGATAGGCTTCATTTGAGCCTTTGTTGCTTAGAATGATTAAATTAACCTTGAAACTTCTACTTATCTGCAATGGCATTTTACAGGTATATTCAATGAAATTGTTAGTGAGCATCATTTCAAGTAAGCGTAAAATAATCCTTCGCTAGCTTAGGCAGCTTTTATTGTGAATATGTGCAGTATGTATTGCTTATCATAATTTAATTAATTGGGATTGGCGAATATTGCTTAACAGGGTTGACCTTATAACCTTTTAAAATAGCTGCAGCACAATAGAAGCCTCCCAGGGTGATAGGCTGTGACTCTGTTGGGTGTGAGAGAAAAGCCTAGAGAGGATACTGAAAAGATGAGGTGCAAGGCAGATAGAGTATTAACCTTTATACATAGATTAGTCATCTTGTGTACAATTGTATTTCTCTAGTAAACTGGTTTACTTACCCATTCTGAGGGTGTGCATGTTAGTTTATTGCCTGCAAAGAAAATGCAACAGTAATATTAAAATAAAGAATCAGGAGATTAACTGTAGTCACAAAATAGGCAAAGATTCATAGCCAGGAAATCAGTAAATATTTAACCATAGCCAGGACACAAATCCTAAATCATAATCTGTAAACAAAACAAGGATCACTAGCCAGAACCTCCAAACAAGCAAAAAATAAATGAATGCTAAATAGTTTCGATGAATTCATATTCCTGGACAACCAGGAAGTGTATGACACTGATCTTTATAACATCATGATTGTGATGTCACGTGTCACACATTTCAGGTCGTCCCTGCAGAGCAACAGTGTAACAACCATCAACAGTAACCACAGTAACTCTCCAAAATGGCAGATAGAAAATATTTCAAAATTAAATACAGCAGCTGATCATAGCACTTTAAATTGTCTCAGTATGACTGAAATGTGAGAATTCTGCTTCATCTAAACTTGGTACCAACCTTGTTCCCAATGATGCTAGGAATAGACAAAGTCAAGGTTGGGCCCTGGCTCCAGTCATTATTATAAGGGAAAAAGTGGGCTCAGGAAGTGCATGGAAGGAATTACACATCCATCCATCCTTCCATCCACTCGTTTTCTGCCAGGCCAACATCTTTCTTTGCTCTTCCTTTTCCACTGTGTCATGTTTGAAAATGCTCCCTGTTATAAAAGGAGTACCACTACAGCTTGTCATTGTTATGTGTTTTATATGCAAAGGGACTTTAGAAAATGGTACCAAAGCACACCAGTCTCAATTGAATGGCCCTCTTTGTTTATTGTCTAAGGAAAAGTGAAAGGTTTCTTACAATTTAAACATATTGGCAAAATCTTCCCTGGATACTACCAACTACAGTCTTTGTCAAGCTGAACTGCCAATGGTTATGAACCACAGCTAAGTGCTTTATTGACCAAAGCATAAAAATATGAGGCTAAACCATTCATACATTCACACAAATAGTTTGCCCTGCTGAATAATTGTATAGTCTTTAAAACTTAAAAAATGTGCAATTTTGCATTTTGTATAGTATGAAAATTACTATTGTGTTAAATAAAGAAATAGAAAAAAGCAACAAAACCTAAAATGTACAAAAAAGCATGGAGGCGCAACAGGTTGTTGACTACTGGATGTTAAAAAAAAAAGAGCTAAAGTAATCGACTTTCATTCTTGATGAAACTGTTCAGACCACAAAGGCATCTCTAATACTTGAAGGAATCTGATCATTGTAGAGTTTAGGAGCAGTATAGGCTCTACATCCTCCAGCTGCTTTATTTATCCTGAGAATTTTAAGAAGACCTGCAGTCCACACTCTAGAGTATACAGCTGGTGTTAATAGGTTATTTAGGGTAAAAGCAGGATAGGCTGTTTATAACATTGTGAATTTCCCCTTGGGGATTAATAAAGTATCTATCTATCTATCTATCTATCTATCTATCTATCTATCTATCTATCTATCTATCTATCTATCTATCTATCTATCTATCTATCTATCTATCTATCTATCTATCTATCTATCTATCTATCACTTTGTATGTAAAATCAAGGATTGTCAAATAATCATACATTGTTATCTAACACAGAGATATAAGAACTAGACTTGTACGGTCATACTAGAGATTCTGTTGTAATCCTTATGAAAATTGAAATAACTGTATGTGGGTAAAAACCTTAAGTATAAATAAAAGATGACCCAGATGAAGTAAGGTCTGAAGAGGATGTAGGAGTTCTAGGTTGATACAACAGTTTTCTCCTCTAGACAATACTCTGATGCAATTAAAGAAGCAAATAAAATTCAAAAACTTTATAATGAGATCACACCTCAAGAACTGTGTATACTTTTGGCCATCACAGTGCAAAAACCCAGCAAGACTAGAAATTGAGGAAAGGAGATAAACCAAAGTCACCTCTGCAGCAAAGGACTTGACCTAATCTGACAGGTTTAGGGATTTAAAAATCTTTAGTTTAATCTCAGAAGGGTACATGGGAACCTTATTTGGGTCTATAGAAAACCTCAAAGATATTCAAAAATGTTGATTTAATATAATTTATTCAGTTAAATAGTGAATAACATTTTCAAGGACACCTCAGAAATAAGTGGAACACCATTCAAGCCTGAAATCAGGAAGCATGTCTTTCCTCAAAATGTTGTAAAAAATCTAGGGGTGCAGTCAAAGAAGGAAACCTGACAGTTTTTACAACTACAGTACATGTTGAATTGTTGTCTGTCATTTTTAGAACATTACACCTAGTTTGTGGAACATTATGATTCACTTCCAAACATATTATGATTAACAAAACAAACCCTTTTTGTCAATATATTTTGTTTGCTTGTTAAACTAACGATGAGTTTGCAAACCTTTTTTTAGAGTAGAAAGAAATTACGGACTGAAATTTACTGAACCACTGCAGTGGTGCAGTGGTTCTGTATAACAGATCCATTGTCCTAGGTTTGAATCCCACTCCCAACTTCTGTCTGTGTAAAACATTTCTATTAGCCTTATAGGCAATTCCACACTGACCCCTTGACTGTGAGTTGGACCTGCAGTGCACTGCCTTCTGCCTGATACTGCGGAACTCCAGTTTACTTTGATCCTGAATTGCATTAAGTGAGTTTCACAATATCATGTTATTTTATATTAATATGTGCTTTAACCAACAAATAAATATTTTATGAAAAGAGTTAAATCCAATTTATTCTTATGTTTTGCTATTCAAACCAAACCAGGTTTCATTTATATTTTACAAATCTTTATACATCATGTCAATATATTATATAAAAATGAGCAGCTATTGCTTTAATCTAATCTAGCATGTTTACGTTAAGTATGCTATGTTCAATTTAGTCTCATAATTCTTTACTATTAGCACTTACCTAAGCAGATGTGGCTCATACACAGATCAAACAATTCACATATTTGTGCTACAAAATGAAGTATGTCTCTACAGTATATTCAATTTGTTAATTTTGTCACTCGCTGTTACAGCATGTTACTGTTTGAGACACTACTGCTGGTACAGACTGAAATTCTTGAATTACTAAACAACATGATATTAACTTTATTTTAATCATTAAGATTTTTATGTGAACAAAGGTGCACTTTAACAGAAAGAAGTCCAAAAGGAGTCTTTCTGATTGGCTATGGTCTTCACCTGAATCAAAAGTCGAGGGCTTGTAATCAGCAAGATTGATTGCTGTATGTCTCTGTGAAAATAAAATAAAACAGCTAACACATTGAACCAAGTCAATGCCACAGACAAATGAGTAAGTCAGGATCTGTATTCTTTCACAAAGAGGATTGGCAGAGTTTAGGAAGGATTAATGGTATAAGACAATTTTAAGGATTATGAGTTTTTTGCTTTCATTTTATGAAACTGCCTAATTTTAAACTTTTACCTCCTCTTCTCAAACTCTGCTATATGTTATAATGTACAGTCATGCTCATACGTTTACATACCCTGGCAGAATTTGTGAAACACTGGCCATTGTTTGGAAAATATAAGTAATCATGCAAAAAGCTTTCCTTTTATTTAGGGAGTGTGCTCAGACAAGGCATTTTATTATCACATAATTGTTTGAGCCCTTTTTTAAATCATGATAACTGAAATCACCCAAATGGGCCTGATTAAAAGTTTACATACCCTTGAATGTCAGGGCTGATAATATACACACAAGTTGACACACACAGGTTCAAATTAAGGGTAATTAAGAAAGAGTGTCCACATCTGTAACCTTTTTGATTGTAATCAGTGTCTGTGTATAAATGCTCAATCACAATTCCTCAGAGCCATACTGACTTTGTTGGATACCAAGACATGTGGAAAGCAAAAAGAACTATCAAAGGACCGTTGAGAAAAGGTTGCTGATTTATATAAATCAGTAAAAGGATATAAAAAGATATCCGGAGATCTGAAAATGCTTGATAGATAGATAGATAGATAGATAGATAGATAGATAGATAGATAGATAGATAGATAGATAGATAGATAGATAGATAGATAGATAGATAGATAGATAGATAGATAGATAGATAGATACTTTATTAATACCAAGGGGAAATTCACATACTCTAGCAGCAGCATACTGATAAAGAAAATATTAAAGAGTGATAACAATGCAGGTATACAGATAGACAGTAACTTTGAATAATGTTAACGTTTACCCCCTGTGTGGAATTGAAGAGTTGCATAGTGTGGGGGAGGAACAATCTCCTCAGTCTGTCAGTGGAGCAGGAAAGTGACAGCAGTCTGTCGCTGAAGCTGCTCCTCTGTCTGGAGATGATACTGTTTAGTAGATGCAGTGGATTCTCCATGATTGACAGGAGCCTGCTCAGCGCCCGTCGCTCTGCCACAGATGTTAAACTGTCCAGCTCCATGCCTAAAATAGAGCCTGCCTTCCTCACCAGTTTGTCCAGGCGTGAGGCATCCCTCTTCTTTATGCTGCCTCCCCAGCACACCACCGCGTAGAAGAGGGCGCTCGCCACAACCATCTGATAGAACATCTGCAGCATCTTATTGCAGATGTTGAAGGATGCCAGCCTTCTAAGGAAGTCCTTTCTTACACAGAGCATCAGTATTGGCAGTCCAGTCCAATTTATCATCCAGCTGCACTCCCGGGTATTTATAAGTCTGCACCCTCTGCACACAGTCACCTCTGATGATCACGGTTTCCATGAGGGGCCTGGTCCTCCTAAAATCCACCACCAGCTCCTTGGTTTTGCTGGTGTTCAAGTGTAGGTGGTTTGAGTCGCACCATTTAACAAAGTCATTGATTAGGTCCCTATACTCCTCCTCCAGCCCACTCCTGATGCAGCCCACGATAGCAGTGTCATCAGCGAACTTTTGCACGTGGCAGGACTCCGAGTTGTAGTAGTAGTGCTGAAACTTGGATAAAAAAGTGGAAATTTAAGGGTCCTTTTATAACTATGTCACAGTCAGGTAGACCAACCAAGATTTCAGCCACAAATGCCAAGATCATTTGTTGAGCTGCCAAGAAAAACCCACAAGCCATTTCAGCTGAGATAGAGGTTTCTCGGCAAGCAAGTGGTGTTGCTGTTTCAAGATGCACAATAAGGACGACCGTGGGCTGCACTGTTGATTTGCAAGACTTTTTTGTGCCAGCACCACAAAGCAGCCCACTTACAATATGCCAAACAGCATCTAGTCAAGCCTTAAAACTTCTGGAACAAAGTCCTTTGGATTGATGAGTCCAAAATTGAACTCTGTGCTCACAACCATAAATTGTATTTTGGAGAGGATATAAGGCCCATAATAAAAAGTACACCATCCTTATTGTGAAACATGGAGGAGATCTCTGATATTCTTGGGGTATGTGAGCTACAGTGGCACAGTTAACGTAGTGAAAATCGATGGCAAGATGAATGAAGCATCTATAAATAAAATGCATTATTATTATTATTATTATTATTATTAGAAAATATTGGAGGACAGCTTGCATTCATCAGTCCAGAAGCTGCACATGGGACACACTTGGATCTTCCAACATGACAATGATCTAAAACACTAGGCCAAGTTAACCCTTTGGTGGCTACAGCAGAGAAAAGTGAAGGTGCCGGAGTGGCCATCACAGTCTCCTGACCAATTTCATTGTGCCTGTTTGGGGAGATCTTGACCGTGCAGTTCATGCAAGATAACGCAACAATTTATGGGACCTGGAGGCTTTTCGCTAAGAAGAATGGGCATCTCTACCACCTGAGAAAATCTATCACAAAGGACTGCATACCATCATTGATGCTAAAGAGGGCAATAAACAGTACTATAAGCTAAGGGTATACAAACTTTTGAACAGGGACCATCTCTATTTTCCTCATTACCATGTTTTGTTAAATGGTTGTGCTGTTCTGTCAAGTTTAACTTGGATTCCATTAAAACACATGAAATATGTTTTGCCTGGTCAGTCATATTTTCTTTCTGTATGAGTTCATATGTTCATTCATATGTTGCCTGTGTAGGATTTTTCTTGTATATTCCAGTTTCTCTCCTTTAATTCAAAGATGTGTGGTTAGAGTGAATGGGAACGCTAAGTGTGAGTATGTGTTTGTAATTGAGTGTGCCTTGTGATAGTCTAATATCCCATCTGGACTGGTTCCCGCCTTATGCTGGGCACTGCTGGGACAGGCTCAGGTCTCCTGTTACAGTGGAATTGGGCTTAGGACATTCTTAAAATAGCTAAATAAATTTTCATAGGAGATCAATTGAGAATAATGTGATGCAAATAATGTCTTCAACTTGTCCTTATGCATTTGTTATTGAGTCACCACTATTGCAAATTAAGTATGCATGTGATGGCAAATATTCTACCTTTATAAAATTTATTTCAGTTCGGCTGGTCCCCATGGAAAAAAAAATAAATTACAGCTCTATAATAAAAGTGTTGATTTTGGTGGAATAGGGGTCATTCATCCTGGAAAAAACAGCGAATCTTGAGGTTGGGGCTCCTCCTACAAAATGGTTTCAGTTATATAGTTAATTTGCTGATGTTTTTAAAGCAGGGATATCACCAACATAAAAATCTGGGAGCAAGGAGTGATTCACTGGAGATTATGTTACCTGCAGGAGTCAGGAAAGAGATGCTGATTTCATTCCTAGAACATAATTAGAGATGAGGTGGAGCCTCACTTTCTGCAAGGATATTAAATATAAAAAAAATATTAAATTAGGTTGCTTCCAGTACAGTGTACTTTTATACTGTAAATCATGTTTATTATACAATTTTTTGTGATTTTTATTTCAAAGAAGATTTCCGAGTTAATGTTTATAGGCTATATTATTTGTGTACCTTAAGCATTGGCAGGTTAAATGGTAAAGGTCACATAAGGGCAATGCTGAGTTTGTAACATAAGCTTTATCATTTACACTGCACCTGTATTTTGATAGAATTTGAATAGTTACTATTCAAACACTTTGGTTTATGTGCATTTATCTTGTGGAGCAACATATATTTTTTTAACTTTCTTAAGTTTCCCTAAGCATTACAATTTTTGCAAGCTCTGTCTGAATCATAAATATAATTTTGTGAATGTCTTCATGGTTGCATAATTAGTCCCTTGTTTTATTAAACTTCTGCTTCCACTTGAAGAGCTGTACATTTTGGCAAAATCATTACATTACATTTTTATAACAATCAAATGCTTAAACATAATTAGATTATTTGGGCAACAATATGACGACCCTTGTGGTATTTAAAAAAAATAACCTTGTGCTTAACTTCCCCTTGCAAATTTCCCAGAACTGTATAATGTCCCTGAACAAATCATTTGTAATAATTGTAATTTAAGAATACAATCTAATGTTGTGTTATAAATAATATATGCATTCTTATATGCAAGGAGAACCTGATAGGCACCTTGTCCTAAATGATGACTTAAAGTGAGGTTGTTCTAAAATGAATTCTTCATAGTATGCACAAGAAAATTGTTTTTGATTTAGTTGTAAATAATGGATAGATCTGCGGTGGGCTGGCACCCTGCCCGGGGTTTGTTTCCTGCCTTGCGCCCTGTGTTGTCTGGGATTGGCTCCAGCTGACCCCCGTGACCCTGTAGTTAGGATATAGCGGGTTGGATAATGGATGGATAATGGGTAGACATAAGTTTAAAAACAAAATTCTGATCTTGAAATCAATAAACTTCAATTGTGTTTTTTTTTTTCCTTTTTCTTTCAGAATATATTTTTGAATTAATAGCTGAGATAAATAAACTTCTCTGTTTTTTCATTTAATTTAATCATATTTGTTGATTTCACACTACAGCTGCTTTTCCACCCTGAGACTTACAGCTATTTTTCTGTCCTGCAGATAACTCTGTCAGTGTGCTGGCCAAGCACAATAGCTTTCGACGGCAGAAACAGGAGATGTATATTTTGCCAATCATTGTAAGTGACAACGGCAATCCTCCTATGAGCAGCACCAACACACTAACCATTCGCGTGTGTGGCTGTAGCAGTGAAGGAATCGTCCAATCTTGTAATGTTGAAGCCTACGTCTTGCCTATTGGACTCAGTATGGGAGCTTTAATAGCTATTCTAGCATGCATTGTGTTGCTTTTAGGTATGTTCATCAAATTTAATATATTTTATTTTTTTATTTATTTGTCTTCTAAGTAGACAAACACAAACTCTTTATAGTTAATTCCAATTTCTTTTAATGCCAATGAAGAGTAAAAAATAGCATTAAATAAAAATGAAAAATATTTTTTGTATTCTGCCATTGCAGAAGCATAAAGTGTACAGTACAAAAACAAGACACACACAGATTACTAAAAAGGAATTGGAAAAATAACAGGTATGCAACAACATTAAAATAAAATGAAGTATCAAATATAAAAATGCAACAAATATAAGACAAAACAGGTAAGTGATATTGTCACAGAGTCATTATGAGCAGTGAATTGGTAGTGCAAACTGACTGGCAAGGTGGGTGCTTTCATAACAAAGTCACCATCACAGGTCAAGAAAACAACCACATGCAAGTGTAGAAGTTTAATGACCAAAGTATAAATACTGACAACCTGTTAGGATAACACTGAGTGCTTAAAATCGTTCACTGATATGGCTTAGGTGAGGCTACATAACAGGCCTAGGGGGATGCACGTTTTTTATTTAATTTTATTTGTGGCAAAGGAGCTTGTTTTTTTTTTAAATAAGTTGCCATTAATTAAGTCCACATCATGTACTTAAATGCAGAAATTATTACAAACTTTAAAAATACATTTCCTAAAATCAGTAGAGAGAATAAATGCAATATTACTCACTGAATACTTTACATAAGAAGAATTACTATACAGTAACTGTAACATTTTTAAAGTTACAGTCCAAAAGAAATCTGTTGATTATACCAATTCTATGCTACATATCTAAGCGCAGATATTCTTAAAATAATTATATAGACAAGCTGAAAAGCTATAGGGAATTATTAGTTTTACTGAACAATAATATCTAAGAAACATTAAATATGCTTTTTTTATTGAGAAGTTTTATTTTGTTTTTTCCATTTTAAAAATACAGAATAGAAAAGTGCATGATTTTTCAAATCTAATGGAGCTTTCTGTTGTTTTAGAATTACAGTAGTTGAATACAGTAGTATTAAAAAGAACACAAACAGTTGAGTAACATCTAGTCACAGAGTTCATTTGTAGTAAAGATTTCAAGTGTGTTATTTTCCAGGTAATAAAAGGTTTTGTTTATAAAACTCTGTGACGCTTAGCTGAAGAATGTGGAAACAGAAAATAGATTTCACCTAATTCTTTGGTTTTCCGATGAATGGTACATATGCTTACCTTTGAGAACTTGTGTTTATAACTAACATGGCAGTGAAGATAAATATTCAACTTCATTATTTGACAAATAAGTCTTTTTCCAAAGATAACAGCATGATATGCTGTTTTTGTAAATGTGCCCCTGGGGAAATAATTTGATAATGAGATTTTATTCGTAAATGGTAAAGGATTTTTGCAAGAAAAACAGAGCCATGCAACAGCTTGAACATATGTAACACCTAATGTTATGTCAGTGTGACTCTAGACCCCGCTGTGAGATGAAGAACAGGATTGTGTTATTAACTATCTCTGTAAACCAGTCTGTACATTTTATTTTTGTGATATTCAACCATCCCAAAGTAATAAATGCATTGTAGAAAATACAGAAAAACAATCTAAAGTGTAGATTAGTTAAAGAATAAATTGACTAAATTAAAACTCACAGTGAATATTTAACAATACAAATACTTCATACCTAGATTTTTGATAACTTTTTTCAAGCAGTGAAAAGCAGTGAGTTTCATTGCTGAGCATATGAGTTCTATTAACTCTACCACCTCTGTTTTTAAACTATTAGATATGACGATTCTAAAAGAAAAGCTCTAAGAACTTGTAATTTTTTATTTGCACTTTGACAGAAAAAAAAATCAAATATGTTTATGGGTAGTCTAATTTTGCAATGTGTTTTTTACAGTTATTGTGGTCCTGTTTGTAACATTACGAAGACATAAAAATGAGCCACTCATAATCAAAGATGATGAAGATGTGCGTGAGAACATCATCCGATATGATGATGAAGGTGGAGGAGAAGAAGACACAGAGGCCTTTGATATCGCTACATTACAAAATCCTGACGGAATTAATGGATTTTTGCCACGCAAAGATATCAAACCAGATCTACAGTTTATGCCTAGGCAAGGACAGCATCCTGCCCCTAATGGTGTTGATGTCGATGAATTTATAAATGTACGACTACATGAAGCTGATAATGATCCCACAGCACCTCCCTATGACTCTATTCAAATTTATGGCTATGAAGGGCGAGGTTCAGTGGCTGGATCACTAAGCTCCTTAGAATCCACTTCTTCAGACTCAGACCAGAACTTTGACTACCTCAGAGAATGGGGTCCAAGATTTAAAAGACTAGGGGAGCTTTACTCTGTAGGAGAGAGTGACAAAGAGACTTGACTATGGATTTACAGATGGCATCAAATTATGTCTGCATAATTGTGTATTATTCTAGGGTTGCCAATTATTAGAAGCGGCTACAAAAAAGGAGACACCTTTTTTCTTAGAGGAAAGTATAGAGTTCATCTTCAACCTCATCAAGTGCATTGTAATGTTGAGCCAAACTAAATGACATCAATTTTAGAAGGTTTTTGATTCTTGTGGAGTGTGACTTAGATTCTGTTGCGTGTCTAGAAGTTTTTTGGGTATTGTTGTTCACTGTGACCACCAGAAACATCAAGATCTGGATTCTAGGTAGTCGCTTTAACAACCAAGGTGGACGACATGCTGTACACAAAGTCCAACTGATTGGGATGTAAAAATAGATTCTGCTTTGATGGGGACCTCAGGGTCTTGCTAGTTTGAACGATAAAAGGTTAAAATATTTGCAAACCATTATGCCAAACTGAAAAAAAATCAACAAGCAATATACAGAATGGTCTTTACTTCACAGTTGGAAATAAGCAACTAATAAAATGGCATTTACAGGGCATCTCCTAAGAATGACATTAAAAGTGGTAGACAGATTTACTGCAGACTGTATCAACCCACTGACTTGCTTTGTAAGTCTTAACAGTTGTATATTCTCGGCTTGTTTGGCACAAACTTTGACACACTGGGCCAATGGAAGATAATAATTAAAATAACAAAGCGGCCTTCTTTTTATGGAAGCAAAGAGACAAACAAATCTTCAGCTCTTTGAAGAACAGACTCCTCGTCCCTTATCCCTAAGAAGTGACCACTCTCTGTCATCTCTGAATATTCTTTTGTGTATCTAAGTATTAAATGGGTGTCACCTTTTCAAACCATTCATCAATGATCTGAGCCAGCAGTTGTAATAAAGTAAAAGTATTAGTATGGAATCTGTACTGTGAAAAGAAGATGGTATCTACACAGATGATGAAATGATGAAATATGTAATAATATGTATTTGACAGGGTTGCCAGTAATATGCTAAGCACAAAGTCTGGAATGAAGTGATAATTGTGAATACCTGGACCCTAGACATTCAAGAATGTTATTTAATATACCTGATTACATAATCCAGCAAAAGGAAAGGCTACAAATTTAATCATTTGCTTATTGTGCTACATTATATATTAGACAAATATCTGTATATAGATTTACTGCTAACTTTCTTAGCTTTTGTTTTAAATCCTAGATTTTGTCTATGCACGATAGCTTTTGCACACAAAATGGCACTAAAGCTGTGTGCATAAACAATTTGTTACAACATGGCAGTTCCCAGTAGATACTATATACTAAATAGTCTTACATGCAAATCATATTTTCTACTGTGCTTTAATGCTATTACCTTGTATGTTTAATTATCCATGTATTGTAATCAGAGATACCCCTGTATTGTTTCCTACTTTGTGAAATATATTTTTATAAATACTTCTTGTTGTTTTTCTCCATTTAAGGATTGCCTACATTTGAAACAATGACCAGTATATTATATCAAAGGAGTTGTGTGTCAGTCCTCTTCTGGTTAATTTGATCCTTGGAAAAGCAGTGGTGAATTTCATACTGAAATTTCCAGTTAAAAGTATCAAAAAATAGTGTCACTTAACAATATAGCTGAAATAGCAACAGATTTTTTTATTTCATTTTCATTATCTGCAACAACTTCATCATAATGTAGTTTTAAGAGAATGGTATGTATATTTTTTTTATCTTGGTCAGGTTCTAATCAAACAACAGCTCACTGAAATAATTTAAAGCAGCATCTTTTTTGACCTCAGAATGATTCATCTTTAAATTTCATTAAGTTTCTATGGTTATACTCAGGTGAGAGGTGTGTTTATGCCTATAATCCAGCAATTATATTTGATTTGAATATTCTTAAAGGCAGAGTGTTGTAATACACTTGATCTCATGCTGATTCGTACCACATACTCCAGAAAAAGTCATTACTTTATGATGTAATTATGTTGATATATTTGTTATTTAATGTCACTCATAAGTTGTATTCTTAATGTTTTCTCCCCTGATACAGTAGAATCACTACATTGAATGATAATCCTATAAACCAGGTTTATTGGTTGAGGTCTCAAGTTTTCTCTTTCTGTTTTTACACCTCCCACAAATAAGCTGTAGAAAAAGTAATACAAGTTACTAAATTTATTTACAGCGCAGTGTATATTCTTTGGAAATACTGCTTCAGAAAAATGAGTTATTTCAAGAAGCAAAATTAGATGCTTAATTTTCCAGGCTTAGTATAGTATTTATAGGGATAAATATAAATATAGTATATATCATAGTGACAAGAAAAAATTTCTACTAGAAGTAGCTATATTAGAGTCATTTGGGGAATTATGGGCCAAAAGACCTCCGTGATATAGGATGACTGATGTTTCCTTTAAAGCTCTATCTATCCTTCAATCTTTTTTATTTTTCAGGGAGCAGGAGCCTGCCCCAGCAACACTGGAAGTAAGGTAGGAATCAGCCTTGGATGAGGTGTCAGTCTGTCACATGACATGTACCAGGCCAAGTTGTCAGTTTAGCAGCTCTTAATAAGCAAGTCTTTTGGATACAGGAGGAATCCTGAGTCTTTAAAGGAAAACTGCAGTATACTGACAGACACAGGTTGGGTTGGACAGTAATGCTAATGACTGTCGCCATGTTGTCTCAACACACTCCTCAAAACTGTTTCATTTAACAAACACACCTTTCACACAGAGTCCTACATTTATAAACATGGTTAGCAAGCTTTATGTAAATATAATACAAAGTGATACTTTAAAAAAGGTATATTTCATATTATTCAGGATACTTTCATACACTACACACAATCATAAAAGACAGGAGAATAAGAAGATTCCCCTCAGTGGATGGAAAATGAAAGGTAAATAGGAAAAAAAAACATAAAGAAAAGTGAACTGTATAAAACCTACAGTATAAAATAATTCCAGCAGTAATTGAGTAAAGTAGTTTAACATAGAATAGGATATATGAAATTAAGTAACAAACATGCTAAAGTATTTTTGTTTATAGACTTAATCTCTTAGTAATGTAGCAAAATGACTATAGTTTGTAGCACAGGAATATTAGGAAAATACTGTGGCTTGAGGAAAAAAACCAAAAGTGATTCGATTATATTAGTGGAATAAAAAGGCTACAAGCAATTAGGTCACCAAAACCCAATAACATTTACTAATGAGGACTTAAAGAAGTTAACTGATTACGTATCTAAATTTATAATGTCTGTTTTTCTGAAATCACTACATACCAAGTAAATATGTAAGAGTTGGCAGCTAGCAGTATTGTCTATTTATATTAAAATGTTGATTGGGCCAAAACTGGTATTTATTAGCCAATGAGATTATTTTAAGGTTAGTTTGTATAACAAGCAGCTAATCAGCACTGGGATTGCTGCATTTTTGGTTCATATGAATAATTTACACAAAATGATAAATAGTACATCAATATGATTTGAGTAGATTAACAGAGACCCTAGAATCATCAAAATGGCAGATGGCTGTAGGACAAAATCCAGACATGGATTGTATATGTAATACATGATAGCTGGTATAAATAAATAGAAGCCTAAAAATAAAAATATTAAATATATAATTAAATGGTGAGGGTGGGGGAGTAGAATGTCAGAGGTTAGAATGTAATATTTATGAGAATAACTGAAAATCATGGTAGACTTTGACTGTACACAGGCAGACTGCATGCAGAAATGATTAAAAGGATGGTGAGATATATAGCACGCTATAGTAAGACCAGGATATGTTTTTAATGGGCAGGCAGCCTTTGTTTAATTTGTTTTTTGTTCTTATCTTGTTATTTTTTGATTAAATTTTTTTTTTTTTTTGTTGTTGTTGATGCCTAAATTTTTGTTATGATGATTTTGATCCCTCTACATGGAATGTGTATTTTTGTTTTTGCTTTGATATATTGTATTATTTGATACCAGAATCCTGATTGCGCTAGTTCACAAAAGTAAAAGACAATGAGTATTACTTTTTGACATTTCATAACTATTTTTTCAAGACTTTTTAAGAATATTATATTTTTCGTTCAAGCTTTATGAACTTATTCCAACACACCTGACAATAAAACTCACATTCAAACATTTAATCTATATATATATAAAAGTCAATGTGTGAATGTATATATGTTACGGCCAAAACCCGAAATCGGCCAAAGTAGGAAGTGTCCGGCTGTGGACACTTTTTTGTGACTGAAGACAGAGAAGAAAATTAAAATTAGTAAAAACCTTTTATTGATACATACCAGGCAAGGGTAAAATGACAGAGAAATACAGTCCTAGGACACCGCACTTCATCTGCCTCGAGCGCAGATATCCTTGCTCTTTTATACCTTTCTAGTCTCCTGATCGTAGACCATGTAAGCAATAAAAATAGCGTCCTGACTCATTTTGTATTATTCCAATTGGTAAAGTCTTTACCCTAAAGGTATATTTTCTTGTCACACACATCATTGAAAGAAAACTTCCAGAAAGTATATATGCTTTTTGTCACGTACGCAAAACACAAACAAGTTTGATCATTCTGTCCTATTTTCTGTACTTACACACATACATTTTGTTCAATTTCATTTTATGTTTTTACACTCCTCCCTTTTTGAACAAAATGATGTGGGCAGTAGAATTAAATTGAAATGGTTGATGAAGGGGAAGGGGGGGGGGAGGGGATGGGGAGGAGAAAATGGAAGAAGCTATACGAGACATGTGCTCCTCATGTAGCATATATGCCCTTTCCATAGAGGCGGCAAAGTACTTAGATAGAGATCACCACTCATCCTTGGGTAGCCTGAGAGGGTGCGGGTAACAGTCAACAGAAAAAGTATTTTTAAGATAGCCATTTCTTGCAATGCGATGCGTGGATCCAGGCAGGCAGTCCTTCAACTTTCACGGCATGTGGTGTGGATAGAAGAATTTGGAATGGTCCTCTCCACCTAGGCTGATGCCAGTGTTTCCTCCGAGTATCTTGAACCAAGATCCAGGTGGCCAAGGGAATTGGTAAATCCTTAGAAGGTGGGCTGGTCCTCCAGGCTTGATTAACCTGCTGGTGGACTTCCTTCAACGAGGTTTGGAGACCTGCAAGACTAGAGAGAAGATCATTGTCCACAGTATGCAAATTCACATTTCCTACAACCATGCCAATGGGCATGGGACGTCCAGTCAGAATCTCAAACGGCGATAGTCCCAGTTGTCGGTGTGTCCGTCCCCTTAGTCCCATTAAAGCTAAGGGTAGTGCATCCGGCCATGATAAATTAGTTTGTTCACAATTTTTTGCGAGTTTTAGCTTTTAAAGTGCCATTGCATCGTTCTACGATGCCTCCGCTTTGGGGATGGTATTTACAATAATGGTGCACATTAATTTGGAGCCAGGTGGTTAATTCATTTATAACGGAATTCACAAAATGAGTGCCATTATCTGTTTGTAACTTTTGAGGGATACCCCATCTTGGAATAATCTCTTTAATTAGTGCTTTAGCTACTGTTTTGGCATCGTTGTGTTTTGAAGGGAAAGCCTCTACCCATCGGGAGAACACATCGACAATCACAAGACAATATCGGTACCCTTTAGACGGGGTTAGTTCAATGAAATCAATTTGGAGGTGTTCAAACGGACCCATTGGATTAGGGGTAACGGCGGGACTTACCTGGGTACCTTTTCCCACATTAAACTTTTGACATATTGCACAGCGTCTGCAAAATTGCTCTGCATATGTAGAGAAACCTACAGCTTCCCAATGTTTTTCAACATCTCGAACCATGGCATCTCTACCTGCGTGATCGAGGCCATGGGCGATTTTTGCCATTCCTGGGAAAGAGGCTTTTGGGAGAAAAGGTTTGTTAGTGTGTTTATGAGTCCAGACTCCATCAGAGAGGGACCCTTCTTTGGACCATTTTCTCCTTTCGATATCCGTGGCTGCACTCTGTAAAGAAATAATTTGATTATCAGGGTCCTGGTCATTTCTCTGTTGGAATAAAGAAATTGGTGTGTTATTATATGCAGCCTCTTTAGCAAAGTGGTCAGCTAATTCATTTCCTTTGCTAACAGGATCCTGTTTTCCTGTGTGAGCTTGACATTTAACAATCGCTAGCTTCGATGGTTTGGTTATAGCTTCTAAAAGGGATTCGATCAATTTCTGATGTTGGATGGGTTTGCCAGTACTGGTCTTAAATCCCCTTAGTTTCCATAGTACTCCATGATCATGGCAGACTTCCAAAAGCATACCTGGAATCCGTATAAATTGTTACGATCTTCCCTTCGGACAGCTGACATGCTCGAGTGAGTGCTACGAGTTCAGCTGCTTGTGCACTCAAGCTTGATGAAATTCGATTTGCTTCCAGCAGGCGGTCCCCTTGGACCACTGCGTAACTGGTTGAGGGTGCTCCATTTTTCAATCGCAAGGAACATCCATCCACAAAAATCATTTCTCCAGTTTCTAAAGGTGTTTCCTGTAGATCTACTCTAGGTTTTACAACCTTTGCTATTTCATCATGGCAATTATGTGGTTCTCCTTCGTTGTTAATTGGGAGAAGAGTGGCTGGATTTAAAGTGGAGCATCTTTCAATTGTAACATTTGACAAAGTACAGAGTACATTCTGATAGTGTATTGCCCTAGCAGTAGTGAGATGTGAAGTTTTGGCTTGTACTAGGATAGAATGTACAGCGTGAGGCACTTTAACTGTTAGGGGGCTCATGAGAACTACATCCGTGCTTGCTAATACAGCTTCTGTTGTTGCAGCCACAGCACGAAGACACAGAGGAAGTGCTGCGGCCACTGGATCCAGTTTTTTAGAAAAATAAGCCACCGGTCTTTGTTTATCTCCGTGTTGTACTCCGTGTTGTTGCGTCAGTACTGCATTCATAAATCCCTGCTTTTCGTCCACAAACAAAGTGAATGGACGAGAATGATCAGGCAAACCAAGCGCGGGCGCAGATAGAAGAGCAGTTTTTAAGTCACAGAGAGCCTTCTCAGCCTGTTCATTCCATTGGACCTGGCCAGAAAGGGGGGTGCCAGGAGTATTAGCCAATTGTTGCAACGGCTGTGCTCTTTCAGTAAAATTTAGAACCCACTGTCTGCAGTAGCCCAGAATACCTAAAACAGACATAACCTGTTGTTTTGTGACCGGTCTAGGAAGATTTTGGATGGCTGTAATGCGATCGCTAGAGAGAGCTCTTGTTCCATACATAATGTCATGACCTAGATATTTTACAGTTGTTTTGATTAGCTGCAGCTTAACTTTAGAAACTTTATGGCCATTGTCCCCCAAAAACAGCAACAATTTCTGGGTATCTTTTGCACAATCTTCTTCCGTAGCGCTACATAGCATTATGTCATCTACATACTGTATCAATGTACTACCTCTGTCCGGCCAAAAGCCTTCTAAATTTTGGGCAAGAGCTTGTCCATATACACAAGGGGCTTCAGTGTATCCCTGAGGCATGAAAGTCCATGTCCAATGGCGGTTTTGGAAAGTAAAAGCAAACCAAAATTGAGAATCAGGGTGTACAGGGATAGAAAAGAAAGCATTAGCTAGGTCAATAACGGAGAAGTACCGAGCGGAAGGAGGGATAGTAGAGAGGATAGTGGAAGGATTAGGGACGATAGGGGCTCTAGGGAAGATAGCAGAATTTACTTGTCGCAAGTCTTGTACAAAACGCCATGAACCGTCAGCCTTTTTTACAGGTAGAATGGGGGAATTGACTGGAGAGTATTCAATTGGAATAATGGCACCGCGTTTGACGAGATCGGAATGTACGGCGGAGATGCCAGCCTCAGCTTCAGGAGACAGAAGATATTGGGCACGGTGTGGGCGGAAGGAGGATTTCGGGTGGATCACCTGAGGCTCACAATGGGCTATCCTTCCATAATCATTCTTTCCCTGGGACCATAGTGAATCAGGGAGCATAGAGAGCCAAGAAGGGAAAGTGGTTTGCAATGAACAAGCAAAAGAGGAAGGACGGCACAAAGCACGATGTACTAAAAAATCAGTTTGAAGCACCACTTTAGTTATTAAACGGTCAGGAGTATCAAAAATACCTGGAGTAACTTGTAACCAGTCTGTTCTTTTAAGGCATTTTTCTACCCATGGTCCTATTTCCCCCCATTTAACAGTGCGTGATTTAGGTAAGGAAATATGAGGCACTGAGCCGCCAAGATAAAATATATGTTGTGAGCATGTAAGATGAACAGAAGCAGCTGCCTTTGTGGATGAAATAAAAACACAGGAGATGCGAAGGGTTTCGGGGTGAGTACCAGAAGTAAGGAAAGATTCTAGCCAGGGGGTGTCTATTTCTATAGGGAAGTATTGGGCAGTACAGTGTAAAATGTCAGGGGCCTGTAAATTGGGAAAGAGACAGGGGGAAAAAGAGTGTAGGGCTTTGAGGAGAATGGTGTGTGGGGAAATATTTAAAGTCCAAGCTGCAAAAGAGGGTTTGGGGTAAGGGGCAATTTGACACAACAACTTGGGGGTAGAACAGAAAAAACCTTTGTCAGTCATAGAAATAGAAAGAGAAAGTTTTGTCATGAGATCTCTTCCTAAAAGGTTAACTGGACAGAGCTGATTTAAAAGAAAACGATGCAGTAAGGTATGTCCGCCAGGACGTGACTGAACTTGAAGAGGTTTTGATACTTGGAGAAGGTGAGGTTGTCCAGAAGCAGTAAGCACAGTAACAGTCTCGTTCGAGGCAGGGACCTTTGCCAGCGAGAGGGTAGATCGAGTGGCACCAGTGTCGATTAAGAAAATAGTCTCAGTGCCATCAACGAACAATGTCAGTAAAGGATCAGTCTCTGAATTATGGGTGAGCAAAGGTAGTTGAAAAAAGTGGCTGGAGGTCCCTGCGTTTTCCTATGGCCAGTATTGTTTGTCAGGGGTGTTAGAAAAAACAGGTGGAATAGGGGGAGGCTGGGGCTGTTGCTGTCTGTGAGGGCACTCCCGACGAAAATGTCCAGTTTCACCACAGGCGTAGCAAGAGTAGGAATTAACATTGGGATTAAAGGGAGAGGGAATAAAAGGATTCTTATTGTGGTCAACAGGAGGAGCTCCAAAACCACCTCGTCCTCTTCCTCGTCCCCTTCCTCTAAGGCCATATCCTCGGCCTCGGTCAGGAGTATTCCTGGTATAATAGTTCATCTGTGCTGCCAATAATTTGGCATGAGAGTCCGATTCCTTCTGCTTAGTTTGTTTTTCGGCATGTTCAGCATGTCGTTTGACTTCATCAAACGCGGCACTTTCCCACTCAATACAGGAAGTGCGGACCTTGTTTTGTATATCAAGGCGCAAACCGGAAACAAAAGGTGGAACTGCAGCTCGGGTGCAGTCATCAACATTTTCCAAGCCCGAGTGATTAGCCATAAGGTCTTGAATCCTATGTGCCCATTCATCAACCGTCTCGTCTCTCTTTTGTTTTGCAGCAGAAATAAGGGACCAGTCCGTTCCTTTTTTATATTTTTCTGCAATATTTTGTCTCAACGCCTCCCATTGTGGGTTAAATTCGCCTTCTCCACCAATCCCCTGTCCTCAAGTTAAAGCTGGGTTCCATACCCATGGAATGTCATTGCGGACACCCTTGCAAACAGTGGCCCATGTGGTCCCAAGCTTTCGACGAAGTACCTGGGTCCATTCAGCAGCGTTAGGCTTATACATGCTATCTAACTGATCAAGTTGTTCAACAAATTTTAGTCCTCCTACTTCCTTTGGATCTGGAAGTGCATTCACGACATCCTTTAGTTCTTGGATGTCCCAGTTCCGATTTATCATAACTGTTGTGGGATTTTGGGGTCCGGCTGGATGGGCAGGGTTATAATGGGGATTGGGAACTTCTATTAAAGGGCAAGTAAGTAAAGGTGAAGGATTTGGAGAGAAAAAAGTTGGAGCTGGTTTGTGAGTGGAGGTTTGACTTCGAGTGCATTTGGAGACGGGGGTTTGTCTAGTACGGGGTGGGTCATAGTGATCTGTGCCTGGGGGATCATCGGGGGAAACTTCTGCCAGTTGTAGTGTAGGGGGGGCAGTCGGAATGGGGGATAGAGGAGGGGATAATGGAGGTGCCTGAAGTTGGTACTGAGGAGAGGAAAAAATAATAGGATAAAGGGGGTCTTTATTTGGATTATTCTTCCTTTTCCTCCCGTCTGCCTGTGGTTCAGTGCCTGTCTGAACTTTCTGTAATGTAATTAGTAATTCCTCTTTCTCCTTTTTAGCCTTTCCCTCATTTGCCCGCAACAATTCATTCTGTTTCTGTACTGCTTCTAAATTTCTGTCTTTTATTACTAATTCCCATCTATCGAACATATCCATTCGATACAGTCCATTATTATAACAACCCTGCTTATTCCTACACAGGATCTTCCTAGCTTCCTGTATTTCACTTGCATCTCCTGTCCCCTCTATCGGCCAACGCCCACCACTCTGTCTATTCCATTTCCTACATGCCTTCTTGAAATCTAAACCTGTGTTTTTTTTTTTTTTTGTTTTTTTTTCCTACAAATTTCCTAGGAGACCCATTTTTACGGGGCGTCTGTTGATCCTCCGAAAATAATTCTTCCAGCATTAATGATTTTGATCCCCCTGTACGGCGATTAACAGGCTTACTGTTATAAGTTCCCATTATGTCCCCTTGCTCTTCCCGGGTCCTGTATTTAATTTTCCAACTATATACTGATTCGTCTAATCCCTTGTACGTATGAATCAGCGAGGTATTAAGTGTGCCACTCACTATTCCCTTACTGTTTCCTTCTTTAGTCCCAAGGGGAGACACCCAACTATCGGTCCTGTCCCAGTTCCCAGGAGAACATGGTATTCCTATTAGTATGTAGATTTATTTATTCCGTCCTAACAGCAAACCTGCAATCTGTGCTCTTTTTCTGTTTATGTTTCCATATATATATATACCACCCCGTTACTCGTCCCGTTAGCCTGTCCGCTCACATCCCCGGATTCCAGCTCAGGTGACTTCGTGTCCGATTCGGTTCAGCAGAATACTACATCAATACGTCCAGCCGAGTCTAGGATATGGGTGAGGCCAGTATCCTTTCGTCAGACCTTTCGTATGCGTGAAACTGCTTGGGTCAAGTCTCCATCACCTTAAGCAACCCGTTGAGATATGAATATGACTAGACGGTCAACAGGAAACTCGCCCTCCCGTAATTTAGAAAATAAAAAAATGTTCGGAAATTCCCCGGTGCTTACCCCAGCCTGGAAGTGTGCAAGCTCTGTCTGGAAATCCGTTCAGTCACTGTGGATGTAGCAAAGAGGAGACCGGGGGCTCCTCTCGCAAGAACTCTTTCAGGACAGGGCAATCCTAACTTTTGCCGGAGCTGCATGCTCTGCTGCCGGAGCTCAAGTTGACGGCAGTCCGCTGGTAAGACGGATCACTGAAATGGTCTCGCTGGAGGAGTCGACCGGCCATCTCTTGCCCCACGTCCGGGCGCCAAAAAACTGTGGACACTTTTTGTGACTGAAGACAGAGAAGAAAATTAAAATTAGTAAAAACCTTTTATTGATACATACCAGGCAAGGGTAAAATGACAGAGAAATACAGTCCTAGGACACCGCACTTCATCTGCCTCGAGCGCAGATATCCTTGCTCTTTTATACCTTTCTAGTCTCCTGATCGTAGCGGCCAAATCAGGAAATAGCCAATGTCGCTGTAAATTGACCGGCCAATGTCTGATCTTTTCCTTGATTTCGGGATTTGGCCAGCCAGTTTGAGGGCGATCGGCCAAAGTCGGAAGAAAAGAGGCATGAGCAGCGATTTGCTGTGCACTTAGTAGAGCAATTACATCGAGTCTAGCCTTGGCTGCCGGTCAGTGATTGGGAAGACGCGACAGTTCGTAGTGATTTTTCCTCTGTGCCTATGGATTCCACTGTGAGCAGTTTCTCGTGCAGAATGGAAAACTCACTTCTGAATCTGCATCTGAATTTTTAAGCATCTTCACACCTTGAGCGGACAGTCTTACATCAGCACATCGAATTTTGGCCAGGGATTTCTTGCCACTTTGCGAAATGGCCGGCCAAAATAGCATATACACTGTTCATTTCTAGTAATTCGGACTTTGACCACACCTCTCGGCCAAAATGCGAAATGGCTGGCCAATTCTGGAACTGGCAGAATTTCGTGTTTTGGCCGTAACATATATATTCCAGCATTACTTCCAAACGGCTGGAGCAATTTTCATGAAATTTGGTACACATGTTTCTCATTGGCCGATTAATAATACTGTAGGGTGAAATCAACCCTAACCTACCCCCTTCTGGGTAGGGTGGGGGTGATCTTGCAATCTTGTATGCATGTTATCATCCAGTTGACACTCGGAATGACCACCAGAGGGCAAACTGGAGGTAATTGCCAGTATTCTTTATGTTTACGCACCACCGCACCCCTGTTGCTTTTGAAATTAAATAGAGCTGACCGGGTTGGCATCCAAACTATTTTTGGGACTCATTCTGTCTTTGTGACTCGAACAGCCATTTTATATATATATATATATATATATATATATATATATATATATATATATATACATACTAGGGGGCTTTGCCCCCTGCTCGCTTCACTCGCCAACCCCAGTATTTGGTTTTCCGGATACACACTTTTAAGATTGTTTTTTCTTTGAATTGTTGCTATTTCATTAGTTTCACTTTTATTTCAGAACTTCTGTAAAAACAATATTTGTAATCTTGGGAGTCCCAATATGCTGAATCTTTTTAATGAGGTCAGGACAGGTTTCTCTGTTTGGAATTTCAGCATAGACAAAACGATCTATATCATCAGCAGTTAATAATTTTTTTTTACAAAGTAACAAAGTCAGTAGAGTTCTGCATTTGACTCCTGTTTGTAAAGTCGTGCTATTTTCCTCTCACAGTTCCAAAAGTACATGGGGTTACGAAGGTGATACCCCAGCTTTTGTCTAGGTTTTTGTACAAGGGCTAGATAGAACATTTTTGACTCCTGGGGTAAATTTATGTTTTTAAATTAACAGACAGATAAATATATATATACATTAACAAAGTAACCAATAAATGCATGTATGGTAAACTCCGTTTTTGAAATTCTCAAGATTCTTTATTAGTCACATGCATAGTTATACAGGACAACACGCAGTGAAATGCATCCTGATCCGCTTATCAAAACCTGTGCAAAGTTAGAAGAATATCAGTTAGATTAACAAAAAGTCATAGATCGAAAGATAACAGTATAGTAGAACATAATAAATAAGTAAAATTATGTGAATAAAGTAGAATTAAGTGTTAAGGTGCAATAGTGTAGTAATTATTGTGCAAAACCAAAGTTAGACTGGTGCATAGTTAAATGATGCAGTTTGTTTGTTTGCGCTACTGCGATATTTACTTTTTTATATTTTCTAATTTTCCTACTTTCATATCCTTTAACTTTCTCCACATGTGTATAGTGCCAACATTTTTTTTTTTTTTGAGCCTTTCTAATTTCCCTGGTTTCATAGTCTCTAACCTGCTCTGCATGTGTTTAGCGCCAACATTTGTAAACATCTCTATGAAGTTCTACTTTGTCATTTTACTCACTGTCATTTATTTAAGAGCCGGATTGGACGTGCTTTTTTTTCAATTCCACTTGTTCCGGGCTGATAATTACTTTCCTTATTTTCTGAATTTGCACCTCGATTATTCTTTTTGCTCTTTTTTCTGTCCAACGCATTTGAGTCTCTTTTCTCAGCGCTTTTCTTTCTTCTTCGTTTAATCATCGACGTTTCATTTCTACCCTATTCATTTCATTTCTACCGTATTGACCTTATACACTTTATATGCACTGAGCCCTGGAGCTGTGTGTGCTGCATGACTGCCTTTACACTACTGATTTGTTTTTTTTTTTATATTGCTTGTAAGTAGGGTGTGTCTTGCAAGACTCTCGTTCTATGTTCCCGTGAGACGCACCGTGGCAGGTCTCTTTCGTCTCGCGGGTCTTTAAATTATCTTCCGAGAAGATCACGTATCATAGACTATCAGGACAGGGGACAGGATTTCTTTTTATAATAGATATATATATATATATATATATATATATATATACAGTGCATCCGGAAAGTATTCACAGCGCATCACTTTTTCCACATTTTGTTATGTTACAGCCTTTTCCAAAATGGATTAAATTCATTTTTTTCCTCAGAATTCTACACACAACACCCCATAATGACAACATGAAAAAAGTTTACTTGAGGTTTTTGCAAATTTATTAAAAATAAAAAAACTGAGAAATCACATGTACATAAGTATTCACATAAGTATTCACAGCCTTTGCTCAATACTCTGTCGATCCAGTGCTTTGCTCAATACTTTGTTTTCATCCAGGATGTCTCTGCACATTGCTGCAGTCATCTTTCCCTTTATCCTGACTAGTCTCCCAGTCCCTGCCGCTGAAAAACATCCCCACATCATGATGCTGCCACCACCATGCTTCACTGTAGGGATGGTATTGGCCTGGTGATGAGCGGTGCCTGGTTTCCTCCAAACGTGACGCCTGGCATTCACACCAAAGAGTTAAATCTTTGTCTCATCAGACCAGAGAATTTTCTTTCTCGTGGTGTGAGAGTCCTTCAGGTGCCTTTTGGCAAACTCCAGGCGGGCTGCCATGTGCCTTTTACTAAGGAGTGGCTTCCGTCTGGCCACTCTACCATACAGGCCTGATTGGTGGATTGCTGCAGAGATGGTTGTCCTTCTGGAAGGTTCTCCTCTCTCCACAGAGGACCTCTGGAGCTCTGACAGAGTGACCATTGGGCTCTTGGTCACCTCCTTGACTAAGGCCCTTCTCCCCCGATTGCTCAGTTTAGATGGCCGGCCAGCTCTAGGAAGAGTCCTGGTGGTTTTGAACTTCTTCCACTTACGGATGATGAAGGCCACTGTGCTCACTGGGACGTTCAAAGCAGCAGAAATTTTTCTGTAACCTTCCCCAGATTTGTGCCTCGAGACAATCCTGTCTCGGAGGTCTACAGACAATTCCTTTGACTTCATGCTTGGTTTGTGCTCTGACATGAACTGTCAACTGTGGGACCTTATATAGACAGGTGTGTGCCTTTCCAAATCATTTCCAATCAACTGAATTTACCACAGGTGGACTCCAAGTAAGCTGCAGAAACATCTCAAGGATGATCAGGGGAAACAGGATGCACCTGAGCTCAATTTTGAGCTTCATGACAAAGGCTGTGAATACTTATGTACATGTGCTTTCTCAATTTTTTTATTTTTAATAAATTTGCAAAAATCTCAAGAAAACTTTTTTCACGTTGTCATTATGGGGTATTGTGTGTAGAATTCTGAGGAAAACAATGCATTTAATCTATTTTGGAATAAGGCTGTAACATAAAAAAATGTGGAAAAAGTGATGCGCTGTGAATACTTTCCGGATGCACTATGTATATATATATATATATATATATATATATATATATATATATATATATATATATATATATATATATATATTTATATATATATATATATATATATGTAATATCATATATCATATATAAAGCAATCATACCACATGCAATGTTGCGGCCTTGTTTGCATGTTATCATCCAGCTGAGGCTCAAAACATTTCTGGTGTGCTCCATAAAAGCAACCGACAGTTTTATCATGAAAAATCCATATAATTATTTGTTTGTCGTTTAATGTTTGTTTTTGTTAACTATATTTTCATCTTGCATTATTCTTATTGAAACAATGTTGTAGTTGTAGTAGAATTAAATCAACCTAATAATAATATTAATTTAATTGACATTTTTTTACGTCATCAAAAATTCTGCATGTAAAAACTTATTACTACAACACAAAACAAAAATGAATCTGTCAAAAAACCTTAAAAAAGGCTTTGCTTTCCCATCGTTTTTACACTACTTTGAATATATTCCGCGATTATATTTTGATTAAAATAGGCTATCTATTATATTATATATAAGATAAGTAAATAATGTTATTTTTATCTACCATAAACATTCTATATTTATTTTGTAGATTCAGCGTCTCTCACAGGTAACACTGTGGTCAGGGGCGGCTCTACGCTCGTGGCGGCCCTGGGCAGAGAAAGAATCGGTGGCCCCTTCGCCCGCTAGTGTCAATATGGTATCATATGCATGGTATCTTATTAACTTGTAAGACGACTCACCCACTTGCACTAGCTTCACTTCTATGTGCTCGTGTCTGTAACTTGAAAACCAAGTGGCGGCCCATGATATTCTCATTACGGCAGAATGTTATAATACTACATATAGCTTACTGCTCCGACTCTAGCGACATTAGTAAATACAGCGTACTAATTAACAAAAAACACAATGTTTTTCAGCCACATTGCTGTTAGCTGTGTCGTTATTTTCTCTTTCTGTTTTATATTCAATATATATTGGCATGGCGGCCCCTGGGATTTAGCGGCCCTGTGCAGGTGCACAGTTTGCACATGCCTAAGGCCGCCCCTGCTGTGGTTAAGGTTAGGGTTGTGTTAGGGTTATCTGACTCAAAGGGCATTTTTTGACTGATGTTGTAGGCCTAACCCATTTCAATGAAGTACACCCCCGGCCAGAACGCTTCAATAAAGCTGCAAAAGCAGTCTTTAAAACTTTGCCATCATTTCCTTTCCTGGTGTCTTTAAACTGGTGACAGAAATTGAGCGACTATGAAGGAAACTGACAGGTGGCAACCGATACAACTCCCCAAGGGCCCTTGAAGGAGATACGCCCACAACACTGTAAAAAACCCTCCAAAGACGCATTATCCCTTTGTTGCTGACAACGTCCTTCATTCCTTTATGTATGCACCTGAAAGAATGCAGGTATGTGCCATTTCTCTGATCTTTATTTCAAAGGCTGAAGACTTAACAAGGTGCAGGCAATTATATTCAGCAGATTACTACAGACAGAACTTCTATTGTCCCATAGAATGCTGGTGAGGGCACATATAAAACTATAAACTGTTGTGTAGAGTTGCATCATCATACTTTTCATCACTTTTTGCTTTATCCAAATTCTTGTTAAGTTTATCTTTATGAAGGGTACACATTTTCTGTTATTGTTTGTTAATAGTTTGTGAATTGTGATACAAGAGAGGTCTTCAGTAAGGCAGAGTGAAAGATTGCAACACCATGGACTAAGTCCAGTGAGTGGCACAAAGAGGAATTTCAAAGAAAGTGGAGAAGGCTCCTTTTTAATTTGCTAGGTCTCTTTGAGGTGTAAGAGAAAAGTATCCAAAAAATTCTTATTTTTTTCTGAATGAAATGTAAGAGACAGTAGAGATGACATGCATAGAGCAGGAACTGCCAACAAAGGTAGTTGCTAGATAAACTTTCATTTTTATTTATGTATTCTTCCTTTATTTTTAACATGGAATTATGGCTAATGACTACTGCTGGTTTCTGGTTACTAGTGAATAAGTGATTAGCATGAGGTTAACATGGCTAATATCTCAGGTCAAAGTACCCAATAAATTCACTAGGGTCTTCAAATGGGGAGACCTCTTGTTTGTTTTTTTTAACAAAACTCTGCTGTAACAAAAGAAGTCTAAGTTTTTATACCTAGAGTTTTCTAAATTGTAAGATGTATTTAAATTTCACACAGAAAAAGATGACATATTTGTGTTTCTAAGCTTTTTGTTTTCCAGGAGCACAGGATACAAAGCAGGACCTCGGGTAAGAAAGCCAATACATATTTTAACACAGCATACCGGTAAAAAAAATCCACATAAGTACAGGGAAAACACTCCACACAGGACACTCCAAGCCATTATATCCTACATTCAGCGGTATGTAGTATTAATAGAAACATTCTTTTTGAAATTGTCAGAAAATATTTTAATCAGTTCCCTTTTTCAATCAGTGGTGAGTCACAATCCACACTTTGAGAGCACTACTGCAGATGACAACAGATGACAGTTTTGCTTGTTTGCTAGTGGAAACTGGAATATGGTTAGTCCATACTTCAGAAAATAAGTTGCCCTTTTGTTCACTGCCTGAATGACAGGATAGTTTGCTCTTTAACTGTAAAAAATGTGAATAGAATTTAAAAATGTACTTTGAAAGTCAAGGATGCTATAATAGCTATAAAATACAATATAAACACATTTATATTCTAGAATTAGATGGTGCTGTTTTTTACTCTGCAAAATAAAATAAAGAATGATGCAGTTTATCATAAAATTGCCTTTATAATTATGAGCAGTGAGCTGTTTTCATGGCTTTACACTGGTTAACCAAAAAAAATGAGTTAAGTGAATGAATGAGTGATCAATAACACTGGTTCTCTGTGTTGAAATTCTGAATTATGGATTAACATGTGGTGTCATCTCAGACAGCTCAATATTTCCTTTTTATTTCTTTCTAAAGGTACATTTTTGTTGTAAAGAATTATTCTGTAAAAAACTGAATTGAAGAATGAGATAGAAATCCTGTTTATTAAGTTTTCTCTCTGGAGTAAAGAGATAACTCTGCTAACAGCCAAGATAATGCCCATCTCACTATTAAGCAACAATCTAATGTTCATGATCTTATAAGCTAGACCTCCATAATGGAGAGTAGAGCGCTTTTAAAAACATACAAGTGGAAAGGCTGACTGCTGTTCTTCTTCTGTCTGAGTTTGTACTGCTGGGAGAAATCAGTTAGCTCCCACTATTTTAGCCCAAAGCCTTCTAGTGTTCCTTTAAATTAATTCCTGGTAAAGTCAGCTTGAAGGTTACACTCTTGTCAGTGTTTATACATTTACAGGCTTAAGCACAAAAGCAGTCATCTGTCACATAAACCATAATCCATTAGTACAGGGCACCCATTGAACATTTTCCACTTCTTATTTTAAACAATGCAGAAAAAACTCTTATCTGTACAATAAATGGCCTCTCAAGCACTGAAGATGATTTCCTTAAACTGACTTTTTTTAATATATTGCAAATAAAATCTGAATAGATGACTGTTTTGCTGTGGACTCATACCACAAGCTGTCATAGTTCACATATTTGAACCGTGGTAACTACCAGAGGTGAACTGCAAACCCACCACATCTGGACCTCAGAAGCAGCAGCTTCCAATACGAGATAGAGGAGGACTTGTAGTTTCAACCGTACAGAGACTTCTTCTAAACACTGTAAGCAGAGCACTTCCTAAGGACATTAGCTGAGCCCTCCATTCAGCCCCCCACATTGTCTTGTACAGTACTGCCACATATGGCACCTCTCCCATGTGCAAATCCTGCCGACTACACCAAGTGTTCTGCCATAGACTTGCACCACAAGCTGTCACAGTTCACACAAATGCACTATGGTAACTGCTGGTGCTCAGCTGCAAACCAGCAATGCCTGACTCCGAGAAGCAGCTCCTTACTGCACTGCAAGTGGAGTGCTTCCTGAAGACATCATCTGTGCTCACCATTCAGTCTCCATCTATTCTACCATATTATAAAAATTGTGGACTCTGATTTGAAATGTTAAAGCCTAGAGAGGTATCTTGAAAATTCTAGCATTGGTAACACTTTAATACTGCAAGAATTAATCTCTTCCCCAAATACTGTTATGTAACAAGATATGAAAAAGGGTATTTTCTGGTGATAATTACACTTACAAAGCATTAGTAAAGTGTTTATTTATCTCTACAGTGTGGCCTAAAAAAATAATGTCACTAAGGAATGGTCACAGGTGGATTAAGTGAGACATATTTTTCTTGATATTGCATACTTCAGTACTATATAACCAGTAAATCCTTCATATTCATAGTTTTATCAGCATATTTCAGGCTCTTAATAGGCCATGGTGCACAGAGATGAACAACCACATTAATGATGCTTTATAAACATAACTAAAATCAAAAGAAGACTTTGTTAAGGTATTGCTGCATAAGAGTAAATGAGTAATAGATACATTTTTGTGGTATCTTGACTACAGTAGTGTTTTTTTTGTTGTTTTTTTTTTGTTTACATCTCAAAAGATAAATCTGCTTATATTCTGGAGCTTCACATTCAGGGAAAATACATTTTTGTTGAAATATTGCAATTGTCCTCTGAATGAAGTTTAGGGAAACAGTACTGTGGTGCTTCCCTTGTCCAGGAGAATAACTTTTCATCCCAGCCTGTTTGTATTTTCTCTGGTCTTGTTTAGGTATTTTAACAGACACTCCAGTTTTTCTCCCACATTTTAAAGGTATCCATGTTAGTTTATTTGGTCACTGTAAATTTACTGTGTGGGTGTGTACAGTGTGTGTCCAGTAGCTGACTGCTTATTTGTCCAGACTTGGTTCCTAGTTAGCACATAAGCTTGCTACAAATGTTCCATCTCCCTGTGACCCCAAAACTGGATTAAAGCATGTTTAGTGGCTAGATGGAGAAATTTTGGAAAAAGTTTAGCAGTGTTTGTATACGTGTAGTCTTCGTTTATGGCCAAAAATTAGAAAGAGTAGATGAAAACAAGTCAGTGCATGATGGAAAATGCGTAAATATAGATGTCTGTGATTTTCATCTTGGCAAAGTTCCAAAATTGGAAATATCTTTAGTAATGTCATATTAGGGGAAAAAAATTAACATTTTAAAATATACAATCTGTCATTTAATATTTTACAAAGTGCTTAACCACCTCTGACTGTAATAATAATAATAATTCATTACATTTATATAGCGCTTTTCTCAGTATTGATGTATATAAAATATAATCAGCTTTTCCTGGTGAGGGTTGTGGCAGCAGCAAGCCAAGCAGGTCAGCCCAGGCTTCCCTGTCCCCAGCTACAGATTCTAGCTCCTCCTGGGGAATTCCAACTTATTCCCAAGCCAGCTGAGAGATATAAGCCATCCATCTTATCCTGGGTCTACCAGAGGTTCTCCTCCCCGTGGGACATGTTTATGTCATGCCTAAACAACCACTCAATTCTTTGGTGCAGTGACTCTAGCCTGAGGCTCTCCTGAATAGCAGAGCCACTCACCCTATCACAAAGTGCCAATACGGCAGTTCTGTGAAGAAACCACATTTCTGCAACTTGTACTCACAATCTCATTCATTCAGTTATAACCCACATTTCATGAACCATGGGTGAAGACAATGATGAAGAGCAACTACTAAACCAAGAGTTTTGACTTTAGACTCAGCTCTTGCTGCAACCCAACAGACCAGTACAGTGCTCACAAAATAGCTGCTGCTGCTCTAGTCCGCTTGTCAGTCTCATTCACCCTTCTTCTATCTTTCATGAACAACATCCCGAGATTCTTGAACTTCTCCACTAAAGGCAGTTGTTGCGTTCAGATCCGGCAGGCTGTTCCTCCCAGTCACGCCCCTCCAAGCATCTCTGTCATTCCCGTCATTAGCACTGAAGTCACACAATAAGAGTAAGATGGGTGGTACCCTCTCAAGCCCCTTGCTTATCTTCTCTCTGTATTCCAAACAGATATTTCATGCATATTTACAAACAACAGTCAGAGATTTCCTGTCTGTGACTCTTAGCTGCATTAAGGTAGGCCTGTCATCCACTGGAGAAAACTCCAATTGCACAATGAGTATTCCCACACCCACCTTTCACACATCAGAACTCCAGAGCAGGAAAGAGACCACACCTGATCTAGAAGTTTGGTTCCAGAACTTATGCTATGTGTGGAGCTAATACCAACTATATTTAGCTAGTACTTTTGCACCTCTTGCAGCAGCTGCAACTCCTTCCCCATCAAAGAGATAATGATACAGTTTCACAAAGCCAGTCTCCATTTCCAGGGAATAGGCTGTCAAGGTGTCTCCCACCTGTGCCTGCCATTAAACTGGTATCACACTCAATCATCCGCATTCGTTGTCTTCATTGTCAGGATGAGGCCATCCTGGGTTATGTGGGTTGCCTAACCAGCAAGTACTTGCCAGTCATTTACATAGCTTTACATTGGGGGACTTTACCCACCACCAGTTTGCAGCATTCACCTGGATGATGTGGCAGCACACATTAGCTGTTAGATGGTGGAAAGGTTAGAGAGAGAGATAATTAGAGGCAGGGGTTATTAGGGTGCCAGAATGACCAGATCATGATGAGAAATTTAGCCAGGGCATCGGGAAACAACCTACTGTTTACGAAAGAAGCCCATGGATCTTTTGTAACCATGAAGAGTCAGAACCCCAGTTTTACATTTCATCCAAAGAACAGTGCCAATTTTGTAGCACAGTGTCACCAATACTGCACTAAGGCATTGAGATCCACTGGGTAAGCGCCCCCTGGTGATCAGCCAAGTACATACGGGCCAGGCCTAAACATGCTTAGCTTAAGGTGGATTACCTACTCTGAAGTGCATGTGGTATGGCTTCTGGTTACTCTTTTCGAATTTGACTGTCGTGAAGGTCATTGTGAACTGTTATTTGCTGACCTTTCAGCCCAGCACTGTTTGCCAAGGGAGACCATGCAAAGAGCACAAAGCTCCAGATAACCTAACTCTAACGTTCACTAGCACCACCACCACAGGAAGATGACGGTCCAGGGTGGGGCTGTTCTGTAGTATGAAGTATAATTATACATATGACTAACTAATAGTTACTAATTCAATTCAAAACTTTTTGTTTTTAGATCTTAATGTAATGGAGAACTACTTGAAAGAGTGGTGGCTCTGAGGCTAGGGATCTGCACTAGCAATCGGAAGGTTGCCGGTTTGAATCCCGTAAAATGCCAAAAGGGACTCTGCTCTGTTGGGCCCTTGAGCAAGGCCCTTAACCTGCAATTGCTGAACGCTTTGAGTAGTGAGAAAAGCACTATATAAATGCAAAGAATTATCAGATTTTCCCAAACCAACCATACATTCACTTATTAGGTAATGAGAAATAGAAAATAAGGAAATCACTTATTAGAAAAAAAGGAAATTAAGTCTCTATTTCTTTATATTGAACTTCAAAAGTTGCAATACTTCAGAATAAAGAATATTCTGAGTAAAAACTTTAGCGCGCCCTGATATTAGTTTTCCTTGAATCGCAGTTTTCTCAATTTGAACTTTGACATTTTCACATGAAGTTGGTCTTGAGAAAGGGACATTCAGTTGCCCATGTGAGAAAACAGGATTAGGTAAATAAATTTCAACTTTTTGAAGAGCTTGTCCTTGTGACTTGTTAATTGTCATAGCTAATGTGACTCTTATAGGAAATTGCCAACATTTATGTTGAAAGGGTATACAGTACCTGGACTTTGATCATCCAAAAGCATCTGTGGTATAAAAATTGTTCGTCCTTTAGTAGGTCCAGTAAGAACTTCTCCGAATATGTGATTATGTTTAAATTGTGTAACAATAAGTCCTGTTCCATTACTTAGCCCTTTTTTCATATTGATGTTTTGCAATATAATACCAATGGCCTCTATTTTTAATTTAAGTCGATGTAAGGGTATTCCAGTTGGTGTGAGAGAATTGAGGAATTGACCGGAATGTTGATTTGATTCTGCTCAGTTCTGTCTTTCATTGATTCAGTTTTGCTGGAAAAAAAATAATTGTTGAGAATATACAGTATGTGGGTCAGACAGAACAAAAATTCATATATCCAGCCCTATAAGGGCTAGAGACT
This sequence comes from Erpetoichthys calabaricus, assembly GCF_900747795.2. NCBI lineage: Eukaryota > Metazoa > Chordata > Cladistia > Polypteriformes > Polypteridae > Erpetoichthys > Erpetoichthys calabaricus. The sequence goes on from NC_041402.2 coordinate 54,983,528, forward strand.
TGGGGCTACCCTTAATTCAGCAACTGCCTAGGTGTGTGCCCCTAACATTTCATTCACTAATCATTCCATGAGCAGACATTATGCTCAGGACAAAAAAATGTGGTTTTTCAAATGGTTGCCATTTTGAAAGTAGGAAGGGGTAAGATGGGGATCAGAACCCTTTATGGCTTTGACCGAAAATACTGATAATTTTTTAGTCAAAATTCTGAGGACACAACATCAAAAATGAAAGCACCTGTTCCGAACAAAGATTCTTCTCTTACCTATTGTAGAGAGATGGTGGAAAAATCTGATGTGGTAAAATCTGGCAAAACTGAATAATTTCCTACTTTAAAAGAATTCCGAGCTACAGATACATTTGAAAAAAAAAAAGTAATAATTATCAAATACAAAATGTTCACCTTTAGAGCAGACTTTGCTTTTGAAATGTTTTACTTATTTAAGCATTTATATATTTATTTTTGACTAAGGTAATTCTGTCTAACCAAGAAGCTAAATGTCATTTCTTTCCTTTCTCAGGTGGTGACTTTATGCAGCTTGTAGCTGTTTCTGAATTGACCTCTCTCTGAGTCAGAATGCGTAAAATGCATTTGCCGTTTTTAAACTCCCTCTTGCACTGTGTTACTGGAGGGTCTCAGGCATATTCCCTGCTTCTTTAAACTGAATTCAGGTACTCAGGTCCTCTAAGTCAGACAATCTTATAGCAGAAGAACTGGATGATAACCACTTGGGCAGCCCCCTCTTAGCTCAATGTGAGAACTTGCCAGTGCTCTAGCTGTAAAAACACCTCTGTGGTTTTTAAGTCACTTTCAATAAAAATGCCAGCTAAATAAATAAATGTAATAGCTGCAGGGGGTAGCACAAAGATGAAATTCTTCAGTTTGAGCTTCATGAAGGGTGGTGTCAGCGAGCTTGGTTACATTAGATAAATTTGATAGATTGGCATTTTAACCTGTCAGAAAATCACACATTTGCCAATAAAAAGGAAGAATTTTACAACTACTGCAGATAAAAATAGAAAAGCAGAAAGACACACTCTCACACATTGGCACATTGTGCGTTTATACATTTTCAAATGGGTGCATGGTTACAAATATATGCTGGTCTTAAAATTTACATTAACTCACAGTTAGTGCAGGCAACTGAACACTTCGTTTTTAGGTTGCTTATATGACGTAGAAAGCTAGGACATGTGATAACAATGTACTCTATCAGCCAACCCATTGATGAATCTGCTAAGAGAAGCAATGCCCTTATGTTGTGAGTCACTAGGTGTGTTTTCAGAAAGTTAAGTTGATTTTGCCTATAATCACAGAATAAGGCAGTGATAAAATCATCCACAAATTAGTGCGGGTGAAGACATTTACATAAATAAAAGATATCTTTTGCTGCTACTGCAACTGCTTTGTTGTGAGAGTTTACTCCCAAAGATGTTCTCAACCAATTCAGGGTGACTTTTTATGGCACAGTACCTTTGGTATGGCTGTCAGACTGCACATGCTTGACATCATTTTAACTACTGACATATCGACAATGGCAGGGCATGGCTTCCTATAAGACAAAAGGGAGGTTATAGTCAGAAAAGCTTAGAGCTGTGCAATAGTTAAAGTGCTGCAGCACCTCCTAAAATATACAAACACTAACTAACAAATTGACGGGACAGAAGATTAACCGGTGTCACAAACACAATATGATGTGGCAAGAATTTTGTTAACACTTTACAGTTATATGTAGAAAAAGGAAACCTGCAAAGGAGAGATAATTCACTGAGACTTCTTTCTTTTGCCCAACTGCTTTACCAAAAATATTTATCAATGGATAATTGAATGTTTGTGTATTTTGCACAAATTATCTGTTCAGCTTTGGTGTTCTTTTTTTTCTTGTAGCACACCTCTCAGAATACATCCTCAGTGAATTTACACACATCTACAAATAAAATATAATGCAATAAGAGAAAAACAACACAATTACACAGTTACCTACATTTAAGCACACACATCTATAAAAAGACTTGCACACTTTGCAAATGCGGAATCAAGGAAATGTCTGTTAGAGTCAATTATCGGATATATCTGTAGAATATATTAGACTACAGATCTTTAAAGACGCTGAATGTGCTTCAGGATCAAGAACGAATGGTCAAGGTCAGTCAAAAGCGTGACTATGCATGATGAATAAAGATGTTTCTTTATCCACTCCAGAGCAGCACCTTGATTTGTTGAAAGAAGTGTAACACACATGGTGTCAGAAGTCATTTTGAGGAGAATATCATTGACAATTGGCTCAGGTTTTAAAAAGAAAGGTGACTTTACAGTCTTGCTGGATTTTCACAGAATTCAAACCGAGTTCTAGAAGGATGAAAGTGTCAGACTGTGCACTGATCTTAACAAAGCACTCCTCATTCTCTGAAAACAGCCAAGCAAGTCATTGCTGATATGACAAATGGCCGGGTATTGTAAGGTTCAGCTACGCCAAATACTGAAGTTTCAAATCTGATCACCTTCAAGAATCCAGAATTCCTTCTCGTGCCTTATTAAAGTGGTTCACAACTTGCGGGGTCATTCCCCACTAGTAATCCCCAGGGGGGAGCCACACGAAGACTGAAAATAAGGACAAAATAGGAACATATTCAAATTGCTACAAATCAAGATAGAGCAGGGGTGTCAAATTTTATCTTTTTAAAGCAGACCGCTTCATCAATATCCAAAGTATGTTACATATGGCACGCACTGACTGTCAGTTTTCCCAAAAAATCCCTTGAACATGTGTTTTATATGTAGGCTGTGTATCCTCGTATAATTTAAGGGGGTTAGATTTACACCTGTCATTAACATGCGCTTCCCGGGTCCATTTGCATTTATCTGCACCACACAGCACACCACAACTACAGACCTATGGTTTGAATAAGAATGGACTGCTCACAATGACCCAACAAGAAAAAGTTACAAGAAAGTAACAAGCCATAAAGAGAGTATGTGTTTCAGAATGATGCCAAAGATGTGACAGTCTTATGGAGGAGATGCAGCTCGACATGCATCTGTACTGCCAGATCCCCTCACATTTTTAAAGCCGCGTGGGTGTCAGGGCAGGCCTTGACTGCTCCTACTGCAATACTCGATTCTTTTGTCTTTTCTATTGACTCGATTGATGCAAGTGAATTGAAGGCATATTTGCAGTTCCGCTCGTGTTAAAAGTCTCTGATGAAAGGCTCCAGCACTAAAACCAGAAAATAACAAAGTAGCTTCAGCAATTATGAGCAAAAAAAAGTCTACAGTGACTAATTCTGCATTTTGAAAAATATTTTTTTTTTCAAAATACGTAATCATTTTATGCATAATTTAACAAGTAATCTTTAAGCCAAGTGAGTAGTCAGCAGCTTCTGTTCTTATCAAAAATATCTGCAGTGACAAATTCTGTATTTTGGTAATTACTGGTGTTATTTATCCATAAAAGATACTAACTTGTTTTATATTATGATTAAAAAATTCAGGCATTAGTAAATATAACTTTTATGTAATAAAAACAAACCTACTGTTTTTGAAATAGTTTCGTAAGTTTCTGTTGTGCTTTTAAAAATACAGGCAGTGTACAATCTTTGGTCTTGTCGCATGTGGACTACTGCAACACACTTCTGGCTGGAGTATCCATATGTGCTATCAAGCTGCTGCAGATGATCCGGAATACAGCGGGCTGTCTTGTATTTAACCAGCTGAGATGGGCACATGTGACTCCTCACTACATTGGCTCCCTGTAGCAGCACACATTAACTTCAAATCCCTGAAGCTGATGCTGGCCTACAGAGTAGTCAATGGGTTAGCACCTGAATATATGGAGACATTGGAGAGGTGCTCTGCTCCTTCTCGCCCATTCAGGTCTGCCAGGGAACAATGTCTAGTTATGCCACCTCTATGTGGCATCAAGTCTCAATCCAGACTCTTTTCGTGTGTGGTTCCAAGTTGGTGGAACGAGATGCCCACCGTACTACTAACTCCCTCATTGTATCAAAGCACCAACTGAAGACCCATCTGTTTTATGAATATCTGTCTAATTGGAAAGAAAAAAAAAATTTTGCTCTGCGATACTTTATATTCTTGGCTGTTTAAGTATAATTGCTTTATTGATTGTAAACATATGAGTTATTCCATCTTTTCACTTGTGGCAATCAACTTTTGTTACCTGTCCTATTACACATGCTGAACAAACAGGTCCTAGCCTAATGTTACTTGATTAAATTTACCTCCTTTGTACGTTGCTTTAGATAAAAGCATCTGCTAAGCAAATAAATGTAAATGTAACAGCGCTAACAAATAAATACCTGGGAGTGCAGCTGGATGATAAATTGAACTGGACTGCCAATACTGTTCCTCCGTGCAAGAGAGGACCGAGCTGACTATACTTCCTTAGAAGGCTGGCGTCTTTCAACATCTGCAATAAGATGCTGCAGATGTTCTATCAGACGGTTGTGGCGAGAGCCCTCTTCTGCGCGGTGGTGTGCTGGGGAGGCAGCATAAAGAAGAGAGACGCCTCACGCCTGGACAAACTGGTGAGGAAGGTAGGCTCTATTGTAGGCACAGAGCTGAACAGTATGACATCCATGGCAGAGTGACGGGCACTAAGCAGGCTCCTGTCAATCACAGAGAATCCACTGCATCCATTGAACAGTATCATCTCCAGACAGAGGAGCAGCTTCAGTGACAGACTGCTGTCACTGTCCTGCTCCACTGACAGACTGAGGAGATCGTTCCTCCCCCACACTATGTGACTCTTCAGTTCCACCCGGGGGGGTAAACGTTAACATTACACAAAGTTACTGTCTGTTATACCTGCATTTTTATCACTCTTTAATTTAATATTGTTTTTTATCAGTATGCTGCTGCTGGAGTATGTGAATTTCCCCTTGGAATTAATAAAGTATCTATCTATCTATCTATCTATCTATCTATCTATCTATCTATCTATCTATCTATCTATCTATCTATCTATCTATCTATCTATCTATCTATCTAACAGGAAATATGCTTTTGTTAGTTCAAAACCAGCATCACTGTCAAGGCTCCGGTGAAAATACAAGAATATCATAACCACTGTGGGGGGACTAACACATTCCTGTGGTTCTCTGGGGCACCTTGGAGGAATAAATTTTGAAAACCATTGCCTTATTGGATTTCTACAGGGGGCAAGCTGTTCCAAATACGCATTGATCAGCAAAATTATAGTGGGCGACATTTTGGTCTGGGGAGAAATTTGTTTGTTTCGCAAAGACTTCTAGAAAAGGGGAGGCACAACTCATAGTTGGAGTCCGATTGGTTGATTGTACCAAAACAATAATATTCTAAATTTCCAAAAAAGTGTTACCTACATTTATTCATTATGAGACCCCACTGCCACAGGATTCCAAACACACTGGAGCAGCACAGCTACTGATCTGCTTAATTCTGGGACTTTGGAACTGCTTAACTTCCACACTCCTACAGCATTTGATGAAAATAACAACAGGAGCACAGACAACACCTTTGCTAACTACTTTCATCTTGGGTGTCCTGATAGAGCCTGACTTTGTATTTTTATCCTGAAAAATTGTTTAATACAAAGTACAGTAAATCCTCATTTATCACGGTTAATCCGTTCCAGACTCCACCGTGATAAATGAATTTCCGCGAAGTAGGATTCTTTATAAATCGAATATATTCGCAATAAGAGCATAGAAATCCTGTTTACGGCCTTGTAAATACATTTTTTAACATTATTAGAGCCCTCTAGACATGAAATAACATCCTTTAGTCAAAAGCTAAAACTGCTCCATGACAAGACAGAGATGACAGTTCCATCTCACAATTAAAAGAATGCGAACATATCTTCCTCTTCAAAGCAGTGCGCGTCAGGAGCAGAGAATGTCAGAGAGAGAGACGGAGACAGAGAGAGAGAAAAGCAAACAATCAAAAATCAATATGTGCTGTTCGGGCATTCAAGTATGCGAAGCACCACGTGGGAAGCATATCGTATATCATTGAGGAGTTTTATTTAATACGTAATACGTGCTCTGGTTGGGTAGCTTCTCAGCCATCTGCCAATAGCGTCCCTTGTATGAAATCAACTGGGCAAACCAACTGAGGAAGCATGTACCATAAATTAAATGACCCATTGTCCGCAGAAATCCGCGAACCAGCAAGAAATCTGTGATATATATTTAGATATGCTTACATTTAAAATCTGCGATGGAGTGAAGCCGCGAAAGTCGAAGCGCAATATAGCGAGGGATCACTGTAAGTAAAAAACTATGTGTCGTAATTCATTTTGTGGTTATTTTGTTGCTGTTGTGGATTTGAGGTGGCCCTTTAAGCAGAACGACTTTTCCACCATGTGATTCCCAGCCTTGAACCTGTTCCATCCATGCAGCTAACGCTACCTGCTGGACACCTCACTAAAGAGCATAATCTATGCCAAATTATAAACAGAAAAAAGGCCTAAAAATAGGGCAAACGTTGCATCATATTATTAGAAGTATCTTTTGTGGGTCATGTCAAGATGTAAACCTGATCCACAAAAGAAGAAACAGTCCATTGGAGGCATGGAACATGGATTAGGTAATGAAAAATTATCTGCCTACATTCACAGTGAAATCAGAGCAGTTCTGGGTCAAATCGTTATTATGCTTGCAAAGATAAAGGCAAACTTTTTATAATGGTAACCAGAAATGTCAATAAACTAATTGTTACGAAGGGTTAATTTTTTCATAAAAAATAAGAATACTAATCAAAATTCAAAGTCAAAGCCAAAAAATGATCAATAATATTCAAAGCAAAACTAACACCAAAAACACAAGAGAATTCTTTGGTTTATCTGCAAGGAATTGTATGGAGGCAACTGTTTATCCCATCAAGATGATGACGTCAGCATCACACACTTCTGAGTGGTTGTTGCATAGCAATGTCATTGCTGCTCGAAATGGTGAAAAGGAAGCCAAAATTTCATAATTATCTAAAAACAACACTAAAGCCAAACAATGTCAGAAACTGAATTATAATTGCATATAAAGAATTAGCTTTCTGGTCATCTATTGTTAAATGTCTTACTTCACATTCATATACTTTCCCTTCCTAAGAGTTTTCTCTTACTGGACCGCTCATCCATCCTTCTCTCTCTCTGAAGCTTCTATCCAGTGGAGGCTGTTTTGTCTCAGCACAATAGTTGCAAGACATCCTTAGATTCTTAGTGGAATTCTGATGTCTCTATCTCCTTTGCATCTTGGAAAACCTCATTTTTCAGTCTTACACTACTAGAACCCTTAGTGGTTTTGATTACTGGGTTATCCACTTCATCCCTGTATATACATAAAAAAATCCAACATCTGTCTGTCTATCTGTCTGTCCGCTTTTCACAAGAGAACTGCTTAGTGGATTTAGATCAGGTTTTTTTCTATAATTTGCTTGAACATTCCAGTTGATTTTGCTACTTCTCTTATTGCACTATGTATCACAGTTCACTTGCGGTACCGATTTATTTGCTGGAATCCGAGAGACACACAGCGGGCCAAGGAGAGAGGGTGGGGCCCTCCTCACTCACGCACCAGCCTCAGGGCACACCTTACCTCCGCTTAGCTAGTGAATGAGGTAACTACTTAACGGATTTAGATTGGGGTTTTTTTTCTATAATTTACTTGAATATTCCAGTTGATTTTGTAACTTCTCTCATCACGCTAAGAATCATAGTTCACTTGCAGGAGCGATATATTCACGCTAATCCAAGACAGAGGCTGTGGACTGAGGGGAGGGGGAAACGTGACGTCAGGAGTAGGGAGCCAAGCAGGGTCTTCTTCACTGTCCTGTTTCACTACTATGTGGGCGGAGCCGTGGGGGACGGCTGGTATTTTATAAAAGGGTGTGGAACTGGATGGTCCAGTGGGGTTTGGCCTTTGGGCTACGTTTCCCTCTTAGGTTTTGCTCAGGCCATTTTCTTTTTACCTTTCTAACAGGGTAATTTTGTGGGATTTTTACTGTTACTTTACAATTCTTCTCTTTTGACCATTTATTTTATGAGAAGCCTCATTATTTCTATTACTCATTAATGTTATTTAAACTTCAAAAAATATTTTAATAAAAAAAATTACACATACAGAAGGCAAAAACAGATTCAGAAAAATGTGGAAAAATTAAAGAGTACCAGTCATAATGATCTTACTTCATAATGAAGAATGAAATTGGCAGAAACATCAGTTCCTCACCAAAACAGCTGAGGTCATTTTATGCCATTACTGTAGGGCTGCTATTCAGTAAATGCCATTTGATGTTTATTGTTTTGTCATTACATCTAAAATAATAAAAAGTAAAAATATAAAGTGTGCATATTTTTGAGTTTTAGCACATTATATTTTTCTCACTTTTAATATCACCGACTGAGAGAAGGCTTTGTGGTGCTTGAAAGTTTCATGCTGAACTCTACTTACTTCTTGCAGTCTCAGTGTTTATTTAAACTTCAAAAGGAACTTTGAGAAATTTAAAAAAAAAATAGAATTTGTCTTTATCAACTGTGATAGTCGTCTTTGCAAAAACAACATAAAATGTGGAATAGTCAGTTCACTCTTTAGGAAAATTGCTTTGGGTTACGAGAAGAATTAGTAGAATTCAGTGGCGGACCGTGCATTTCACACCTAGGCCTTCAGTAGTGCTGAATCAACCCGCCCCTCAAAAACTAATTAATGGTTATAAAAACCATCTTAATATGCAGAAATACAGTATAAAGAGTCGTTGCATCGCAGATAGATAACTCCTGTAGCCACAATAAATGCCTTTATTGAATAGACAAACCAGGGGTGAACAAGGTCCTTTCTACTGCAGCTACAGCCGCGACACACATAAAAAACATCAATAATAACTCATAAACTTGCAATATTATTTAGGAAAATCGCAACATTTTACTCACCAAAAATTTGGATTATTTGTAAACAAAATCCATCCTCCTCTCTTTCCTCAAAAACAGTTCAATTACTCAGTCGTACAGATTATCCGTACGCTTCAGTTCCATCACAAAGTCCCTTTCTATCTCCATCGAAGCTAATGCTGAAAGTCGAACCTGCCCTGTCGTATTTCTGGCATAAGTTTTAATTCGCTTTAGGGCTGAAAATGTCCGCTCGACAGAAGCAGTGGACACGGGAATGGTCACCGCCAAACATACCAATGTGTACAGCTGCCCCATGCTCTCATTCAAATTTTTCTATTACACCATCCTATCCAATCAACAGGTCTGATTACGGTGCCGTTGCCGTACGCCTGCTAGAGGGCCCTAGTGACACCAACTCAAAATCTGATTGGTTGAAGCAACAGTTTAATCGACATTTATTTTGTGTTAGAGGGCCTGCAGAATGGATTGTGAAGGCCTCCGGGCAGACTTCTTTGACTTTGACCCTGCTTGGCAACAAATGATGGCTGAAATGTGATTGGTTAAATGCTTTAATACGAAAATACATGTCTGGAAGCAGCACAACCATCGGAAAAGCTGTGAAAGGAAGCGGACAGATTATTTGGAATTATTTAATAAGTATTCATGGACAAAATATAATTAACATCAGTTTGTGATTCAGATATTTTTTTAGGCCAGCAGAGAAGGCCTTGCAGGCTCTGACGGCCCACCACTGGTAGAATTCAGCGTTGTTCTCTTCTCTACTGGTGTCATCCTGTTTCTCTAACCAGGTCCAGAGAATCATTTCAGGGAAAAGTACATGTTTTGTGAAGAGCCAGTTTTAAAAAAAAAAAAAATGAAGTATACTTTTTTGTTATCCCTTGTCTTTTTGTTTATCATGATGAGGGTGAGAACTCCAAGGCTGAGCTAAATAAGGCCATGTTACTCTTATTAGATGGACCTCTAGAGCTGGCTGAGTTGGATGGTTATGCTGCTCTGTCACAACAGGCAATGGGCCGCTATTTATTGATGGCACATTTATAACAGGGAAAACAGAATAAAGACTGATAAACTCTGCTGAAACAGTTACTCCCAGTGAAACTAAAAAGAAAAAGAAAGATTAAGTAAGTTTAAAAAATAAACTTAAGAGAGAATAGTTCTCCATTCTGTGGTACCTCTTTCTTTTAATTATTTATTATTGTCGATTCTATTTTAATCATTTTTGGTTTAGTACAATGAGTACTTTGCCACCTTGTGATTGTATTTTTTGTTTTGAAAGAGGGCCAGATTTTTAAAAAAGATGCATTAGACAGTTTGCCAAATGTATTTTTACTTTCATATCCAAATTGTCTGACATATTTTCTTTATGTTTCCAAAAATATTTGCTTTTTAAAGTTAGAGTGCAATAGAAGGAAGAGGATTAACTGTTCTACATTGTACAAAGGGTGATACAGTGGTGCAGGGATCAGCTCTACACCAGTGTCCAGGGTTTTGGAGTTCTTGGGGGTTTTCCTCCCACATCCCACCAATATTCACATTAGGTAAATGGAGAGCTCTAAACTTACCTGGTGAGAGTGAATGTGGGGGTGGAAAAGAGTGTACCCTACAATGAAGTGGCGCCCATCCAAAGTTTGTTTCCAAATTTTGCAATGGATATTCATCATCCAGGACTTTGGCATGCTAGGAAATGGATGAATGGATTGGAATATTGTTTAAGACATTTAGAAAAATCAAGGAATTAGGAAGTGCAAATCTATTTAAGTTGGCAGCCAAGCATTGTATCTGCTGAGTGGATATTAACTGAATACGTAAAGAATGTTGAAGTTGTCAAAAAATGTTAGAACTCTTTTAGCCATGAATTGTAAGTTTTCCATGTGACTCAATGTTCAACATTTTGAGTGAATCAATCAAATGCTATTTTTCAAGTTCAGGAAGGTACTTTTCAATATGTTCACAATTGTGCAACCAACACTCAATTCAGGTCCAGAAGTTTCAAATGGTATTAGCTCCTTCTATCCATTTATTTTAAAGGATTTTCTTATTCTCAAAGCTAACACCTATACCAACAGGAATCAGAAGGAAGACAATGATAAATGAACAAGACACACTCATGTACACATCAATACTCACGCACACAGGGCCAATTTAGACTTATCTACTTAATATGTGTTTCTTTTGAAGTTGGATAGAAACTCGGGAAGAACTTGCAAATTCCAAATACACCGCAAGTGTCCTGCATTTAAACTTAGACTTCTGGTACTGAGAGACACCTGTGCTCACCACTACACCTTTGTGCTGTAATGTACCCTTTTGCTGTACCTGCAAAACACATATAGAGTAGAAAAAAAAACTCTACAAGGCAAAAAGAAAATAAGAGAATAAGCCAAGTAGACTGATACAGAGGCACGTGTAAAAACACAACAAGACTTTTATTTTCTTCAGCTGGAGGGCACGTCTTTCCGGGGAACCCTCCCCAGCGACAACACAGTCCCCAAAGCACTTAAAGCACAACACCCAACTCTCTACCTTGGCAGCACCACTCCTCCCAGGCAACCTCGTCCTCTTCCTCCCGATTCTGGCTCCTGACTGGTGGATGCTGGCCCTTTTTATAGCCTACCCGGAAGTGCTCCAGGTGCTTGATCACCTGTTGCTAATTGCACTTCCAGGCAGGGCTGTAGAGGTGTCCATGTTGGCTTCGGGATCCATGCAGCATCTCCTTGCGGCCTCCCCAGATCCTCACAGGGTTATGGAGAACTTCATCTCCCATGGAACCCTGCGGGAAACTGAGGCACCATCGTCAACCAGGGAGGCTGCCACCAAGCGTCCCGGGGGAGGTACTGAGGAGCCCATGGCTGCTCCCCCCGGAACATACTGTAAGTAGAAGGGGTGTCCCAGCCGGGCATGGGACCCAGCTGTCCACCGCACTGTCCACATGCCTTCCTTGTGTCTGCTTGTTTTGTTTTTTTTCTCAATGATGGGTACTTTTATTGGCATGCTTGTCACGTAAACTGGTGACTTTAATGTGTCCGCCTGAATGAGTGAGTGAGCCCTTGAATGGACTTTTAGAAATGAATCAGAAAGCTGAGTCATTATTTGATTTTTTGTGGTAGTTATGGATAGCTGTGACACACATCAAGCTTCATCACAGAATTGCTCATAACATGCCTGGTACCAGCATACATTGTTCCAAAGGTCCATGACTAAGTTTATAGAGATGTCACCTAATCTCAACACTGTAGATGCTGTGGTTTAGAAACATTCGGTTACCACTTGCTGATGAAGTTGACTCAGGTGGCTGTCTTGTTTGCTTAACATGTTGTGTAAGTCCCAAATGCATCGTAAAGTATCCTAAAAATGTCTATTGAATAACTCCTGTTCTTGGTGAAGACCCAGATTTAGAGGAAGGATATTCTGAGCACATTTATGTCTCAGGAAGTGTAACCAGGACATTACTCAAGATATTATCAACAACTTTGTGAGATGACTTTTAGAGTAGGGAAAGAGGACAGAGCAGTTTAAGGAAGCTTGCACTCAGCAGTAAAGCTCTCCTCGTGGCATAAAGCACTGTAAGTTACTGGTAGGCTGGATTGATTTCTGTGGTTGAGGCCACTACACAACCCAATGTTGGATTAGATGAGTTGAACGGGATCTAGCAACAATTTGGTCAATTATCCTTATTAATGTTCTATAAAAGTATCTAATTCACCCAACTCCTCACTCTCTTAACAAAAGCCCCAGCTTGTAAGAAGACTCCAGTCCGTGGCCACATGCCATGTTCATTGTAGTCATGGAACAATAACCCAACTTATTATCTTTGCTCAAATGTCCAAGAGATCCTGAGAATCAGTCAGTCTCTTCTGTAGATTGAAAGAAGGCATATTGCCATGTGTCTGAGGGTAGTACTGCAAGAGTTTGAGCTTTTGGTTTTTATGAATATTTGAAGAGCAAACCACTTTACTAAACTCATGGCATTTATGTGAATTAATTTAAAGTAAGCCTGAAAATCTATTATGGACTCACAGGAATCTGGCAGAATTAATCACAAGGCAAGAGCAACCCAAGATGGAACCTCATTTGTTATTCCACTGTTGGTCACACTGTCATCCTCAGACTGGGCTAAATTAAGACTGGCCATGACACTTAACCTGTACTATCTAAATTGTATCACTGTACCTTCCATCACATACAATTGATAGTGGAAAATATAAATAAATAAAAACCTAATTTACATAATAACACTGTAAAACACATCAACTTTGGCTTGAAGTGTGAACTAGTGGTAATTTTCAGGTTTCAGCTGAGCTAATCACTTAACTGCTGGAGGTAAAAACATAATTTAGGTTGAGTAATTTCTTGCACTGCTGTAGTTTATTCTTACAAAGGTTCATCTTATAAAGTTATTGTCGGGAAAGGTGAATAATAAAGTCATTTTGATTTGATTGTACCAAAGAGACCATGAAAACAGCTGAACTTCAGAAACGTTTAGCCTGAGTTCCTTATCTGTGTTCATTGGGTTACACACAAGTCTTTGGTTAACTTGGCACACTACAACATCTCTTCTGAATAACTTTTTGTTATTTTTTTAGAGAATACTTTCAGCCTTGTCCTTATCTTGTTTGTATGTTGTACTACCATGCTAAACATAACTAAAAAATGAAAACAGTGTCCAAGCTTGCAGGATAATTAGCACCTGAGTGGGAAGCACAAAGTTGCAAAACAGTGGTGATATCACAGGAGAGTAGGAGTCTAAAATAATAGATTCTTTTTTATTTGGTAGAAATATTCCATTTTTAATAGAAAGTTTAATTTTAGACTTTTGTCTTTGAAGTTTACATTGTTTCAGTGAGGCTACCCTCAAACATAATGATTAATTGTTTCATTAGAGGTTTAATTACCTGCGGCAATGGTGTGGAAGCAATACGGCCCTAATTACCTGAAAACAAAGAGCCTGAACGAGTAGGAGCACAAAGCTGCAAGAAGCCAGATAAGTTAGGCTTGTGTGTGTTGACTTTGGGGCACAGTGAAAGTTTTGGGTAGTTTAGTTTTGGGAAGAATTTATGAAGCAGATAAATACAACTTTTACAAATTATTAAACATATGAACCATGCGATACAGATTTGAACCATATACGCAGTAACCTTGTTTGTCAACTATATGGCCTCTGATTATTTAGAACTATGTACAAAAAGAACAAAAAATCATGGGATGCTAATAAGAAAACCCTAAAAGAAAAATTGTTTGGGATTGTTGCATCACTCATACGCTGTCACTTCATACTCGGTGTGATGGATTATTCAATCCTTGCGCATTTCTATTCTGCTTTGCTAGAGAGGGTTACACTAGCAGAATGCCAAGATGGACTCACCAGGCCAGGCTGTCTCTAGCCAACTTTTGGCCGCTCCTCCCGATAAATTCCCAGGTGCCCCCAGCATGTCCCAAATCTTCTTCCAGTGGGCTATGCCGGGTACATGTAATGTGGAAGGATTGCAGGGGGACTCTAACTACATGTCAGTTTCTGCTGATCCAGAAAGCACTTATTCTGCGCCAGGGTCCGCTCCATGGAGAGTGAGCCTAGTCACCTTGTGCAGGAAACTCATTTTAGCCGTCTGTTCTCTTCATCAATTTTTTTTGGTTGCTACACAAAGGTCAACGACCAGAGGTACAGATGTGAATGTAGTTACATTTACTGCTAAACTGGATTTCCTGTGGTAACACACTCATACACACAAACCCACTACTCTGTCATCCTAAAATATGGCCCATATAATACAATTATTTCTTCTGACATGTATCAAATAGATTACATTTACATCTTAGCATTTAAGGTCCACACTTTCTCCTTTTGTTTCCAGAATAACTGACGTTCATATTGTATGTACAGTATACTACCAGACACTTTCTCCCTTTAGCTGCAACTTATCATTGTTCTTTCAGCATTCTGTCCAGTTGTTCTCACTATCATTTTTATCTGTTCTAATATATTTCACATACTCTGCAATGCAGCTTTTTGAAATGCACTGGAATCTAAGCGAAAGGCTGCCTTTACAATCTTGACTGCCAAAGTGATGTGTGACCTTCAGCGACCTATCAGTCATCAGGCTGTAGAGATATGTAAACAAGTGTACTATGCACTTGCAACTTGTAGGCTGCTTTTGATAAAAGCATCAGCTAAATAAATCAACTGCCACACACAGTTCATGTCACTTTGTATATATTATACCCGCTTTGGATTTTGTTTACTATCAATCTATTATATATTGAATAATATTCTGTTTTGTCATTTTCAGGTGTGATTAGCAGATGAAAAATTTCATAATTTGGAACTATATTAAGCTTAAATTTTTCTTTGCAATTCTGATGATGGATGTGTGCCCACAGAATAGATTAAATGGAGATTGTTATATAGTGTAAGTGCCATGGAGGAGAGATGGGCACTCCAGCCAGGATGGAGACTGATTCCTTGCCCAGCTGGAACTGAAGAATAATGGACGGGCAGGATGAAGGTGGATACCCGGACCAGTTCATACTCTCACCCAGAAGGTGGCAGTGTTACTCTATGTTGATCCCAATTAGAACAAGCAGAACCTCTGTGTTCGTCCCAATTTTTTTCTGGGGTTCGTCAGGGGTGTGTTCTTGCTCCTACTCTGTTCAATGCTTGTATGGACTGGGTGTTGGGCAAGGTCGTGGGGTCTAGTGGCTGTGGGGCATCTGTTGGTGAGGAAAGATTCACGGATCTTGACTTTGCTGACAATGCTGTGATCTTCGTGGAGTCAATGGAGGCTCTGATCGGGGCGCTCGAGAGACTGAGCAAGGAGTTTGAGTGTCTGGGCTTGCGAGTGTCCTGGATAAAAACCAAGATCCATGCCTTTAATGACCTCTTAGGCACAGCCATCAGCAGTGTGTCTGTCGGCAGAGAGAGTGTCGACCTTGTCAAGAGGTTTACTTACCTTGGCATAGACATTCATGTGTCTGGTGACTCTTCCTATAAAGTCAATAGTTGGATTGGGAGAGTATGGGGGGGTTATGAGGTCACTGGAAAGGGGTTTGTGGCGCTCCCGATATCTATACAAAAGGACGAAGGTCCAAATCTTTAGAGTCCTGGTGCTTCCTGTCTTGCTATATGGCTCTGAGACATGGACGCTATCCAGTGACCTGAGACGAAGACTGGATTCTTTTGGTACTGTTTCTCTCCGGAAAATCCTGTGTCAAATGAGCGATTGCTCATGGAATCCCAAACGAGGCACATTACCTGCATTGTGAGGGAGGATCAGTTACGACACTATGGACATGTGGCATGTTTCCCTGAGGGTAATCCAGCTCATAGGATCCTCATTGTTGGGGACCCGAATGGCTGAACCAGGTCAAGTGGTCGCCCACGTAACACCTGGCTGCGGCAGATAGTAGGTCATTTCCGGAGGGTCGGACTGGACCGCGAGTCTGCCTGTGGGGTTGCCAACCGGGATCCCAAGCTGTTTCATCGAGTGGTGGGTGCAGCAACGCACAGTACCAGTGCATGCTCCCAACTTCACTTGACTTGAGAGGTTTGTAGGCTTCTTGGGTGGTGCCAGAGGGTGCTGCATGAGGGTGACAACACTGGTTTCCATGTGACCTGGTGCTGCTCCCAACATGCAGTGCAGTGGCACCAGAAGTTTTCCTGGATCTGACTTGAAAAGGAGCCCACATCAGGAATTCAGAGTCAGGATGCAGAAGGAAAGGAAGACATTCATGTAGTGATTTAGTGATTTAGTATTTGAGGCTGTGTGCATTGGAAAAGAGGTCGGTGAAATAAAAATCTATTCTTTTAAACCCAGAGTTGTGTTCGGTGATATTGTGACTGAGGTTTGGAGCTCAGTGGCACTCCCTTATGGTTAAAACAGACTGAAATGCTGCTCTGAAATTGCTGGAAATGCATAACTTGGTTAAGATTTAACAATTGGACTTTGTTTTAGCATTCTTGTTTGATATGGTTAAGGTTTAACAGTTGATTGTTATTTGGTAAAAGGCACAATCATGTGAATGGTGTATTTGTATGTGAATTATTTACAGGGTGTTTTTCTTTAGAATAAAAGATAACAAGAAGGAATGATGTAGCACTCACAAGATGGGCATGCCTCAAAGATAGAAGGTATAAACCAGAGTTGTTATGGCATTTCCTGACCGTCTAAGTGGACATTTGGTGAATTTTTCACCCATTTGGGGATTTTGACCATGTAGATTATGCATTCTTTGTTTTCAATTAGTGAAGATGTTTCTAATTTATTTGCACAAATTGTTATCAATTTGTTTATTTGTTGCCCTGGATACACCCTGGAACTCTGCTGCTTATGGCATCTTCGGGGCAGCAGGAGATCGACCCTAAAACCATTCCTTATCCAAGTTTGCGGATATTAAGAAACCTCTTTGCAGTTCCTAAACATTTTCTTTTTAGTTTAAGAGTTTGAGACATTTTTTTGCATATCCTTTTGACTTTGATTTTTGGCTCACATTTAAAAACTTTGACATTCTAGTAAAGATTTTCTGGTTACAATTTTTGCCTGTTTCACAACCATATATTTACTTACTGTTAGTTTTTTGCAGACAATAACCTAGAGAGAAGTTCTTCTTTTCCACCTGAGAATGACATAAACTGCTCTGATTCTGCCTTTGGAGAGGCTCTGTAACTAAGAAATGTGCCACCTAGACAGAGAGTGAAGACCATCTTACAACTGCTGCAGCTGTCTATGCTTCTTCTCATGGTATTACAGTTCGATTATATTAAACAGAAGAACAGTTTGTCTTCCTTGCTGTTACGCTTGAGGTTTCTCACCTGGGAATTAGGAGCTTATTATTAATGTCATTCAGTAGAGGTGAGAGGTGATGTCCTCAATGTGTTCTGCACATAGTGAAACAGCACTATACGAGCAAGAGTGTAACTCACTGGCCCAACTGCCAAGTGTGCACACTGTCGCCGACAATCCTGTGCAGGTGAAAGTACTACACCCATATAAAAAAGAACCTCATTTTTAGGATTAATGTGAAAAGAAAGGTGCTTTCTATGACATTACAAGGTGTGCTAGTGCTTGTGTTATAATGAGCCTTTGTGATGCCCTGACATGCTGTGGGTACAAAAATGGCTAGAAATGATATTGCAGATTTAAATTTTATAGTTTAAAGGTATGACAAAAAATAATGCTGACTGATCAACACTGTTCTTGTTGGGTTAGTACTGAGCATGCTAAAATAATTTAGTTTTGACCTAAATATTTTTCATTAATTTAAAATACTTACTAATGTCTGCCTGGAACTCGTGATACCTCAGGTTCTACATACTTTTTGTTAGTTTAACTTTTTGTGCTATGGCCAAACACAGCAAAATCAAGTAACCTTACGTAAGTCTGTTCACAAAGACATTGAATTTGCATGCCTTTCTATGAAAAAAAGAACAACTGTCCTTTGAGGAATATATGAGATGGTCTTGTCATGTGAAATCAAACATCAAGCTGCTGACTGCCATGGCTCGTGTTTGACTGCAGGATAAACTCTGCAAAGATACAGTAAAAGAAAATGTAGGATCTTTGTCATCTAATGGGGACATTCTGCCCAAGTTATGCTTACTTTCTTGAAAAAAAATCCTTGCAAGAGAGTTACAAATCGTTTGCCATCAATGAAACATGAGACACGTTTTGAGTTTTCTGTGTTCTATGATCTTCAGTGAGAGGGGCCCAGTGCTGCAGTGGTCCATGCTGCTGTCTCATGGTTGTAAACGTGTCCCTGGTCATTCTTTTGTGGGAATTTTTATGTTTTTCTCATGTTTGCGTAGGTTTTCTTCAGGCATTCTGGTTTTTCTCCCAAAGACATGCCAGCAAATGTGGCAGATTTGTGGGCCTTGCACCATAAACTGCCAAGTTAGGCATTAGGCCTTCTGCAACACTGCAGTCTTAAGAACGATAACAGCACACAAGCCCAAACTCACAATATCAAGGCCACACTGAAGGAGGCACAGCAGTGCCTTCACAACATGACTGTTTAACGAATGTCCATTTTTATTCATTTTCTTGCATGCTGTGCTTCATATTGCATTGCTTATCTCCTACACTTGGAAACCTTTATTTGTGATGAACAATTTAATTTTTAGCATAAGTGCAAGTTTCTGTACGAATTCTTTCCAAACAGAGTAATATTTTAAAATATGACATACTTTTTGTATGTATTTTTTGCTTTGAAATGATATACATTGCTCTATTTGCACTGTGCTGTAAAAAAAAATGGCACCTTCCTTCAGAGGAGACATAGAACCAAAGTCCTGACTCCCTGGGCATCTTTCATAAAGTGCTGTGTGCATCCTGATGTCCAGACTAAATTACCCACCAAGACCTGGTCATTCTGGCCCCCTAATCATCCTCTGTCTCTAATTGGCTATCTCTCTCTTTCACTACTTCACCACGTAACAGATAATGTGTGGTGAGCATACTTGTGCAATAATGACTGCCGTGGCATCATGCAGGTGGAGGCTACACATTAGTGATGGTTGAGGTGGCTCCCCACTCATTATGAAAAGTGCTTTGAGTGGTAAGAAAGCACTATGTAAATGTAAAGATTTACTATTATTATTATTATTATATTATTATTATAATTATTGTTAAAATACGTATCTTTTTTCTGAAAATATGAACTATTGAAGATTCTTGAATTACAAAAAGGAGACAATGATAAAGTCGAGATTAGATCAGATTCTACCTCCTGGTCCTCATTCAGTGTGAATGAACACCACATAAGTCCAACATAATTATTATCTGATTTATATGAAGTACTTGCTCAGTTAGCTTAGACAACTTTCAAATAACAAAAAAAAACATGTAATATAAACTAGGGAATTGGCATTTTACAGGTATGATCACTAAACACAGT
Organism: Erpetoichthys calabaricus; assembly: GCF_900747795.2. NCBI lineage: Eukaryota > Metazoa > Chordata > Cladistia > Polypteriformes > Polypteridae > Erpetoichthys > Erpetoichthys calabaricus. Next base: position 55,003,310 of record NC_041402.2, read on the forward strand.
TACGATTTTGCTTACATCATACTGTATATGAACGACTTTATGTGCATCTTTATTTAAGGTCACTGACACAAATCTCATATATAAAGTAGATGACATTGAGCATTCTAAAAGATTTGCCCCATAACACCTCCTGTTGGCAGTTCATTTGCTTGGAACTTTTTATGTCAGAGGAACAGAGAGCCTGCCTTGAGTGGTTTATTAAAACTGTAGCAACATTTCCTGCCACACAATATGAGTCAACCGAAATTGATGCCTGCAGTACTAGCTATATTTTGAAATGTGCCGGGGGCACATATTTTTATTGCTGCTTATCTCCTGTTACATGTCGAATGTCTGTTCTCTAAAGAACTTCTTCAAAGTGAGCCTATAGCAACTGCAAGACAACACAGAGTGCTTGAATGTCTGGACGCAGCTGCTGCATGAATTGTGAGGCATCTGAGTCTGTAAAAGCAACTGCAATATTTTTGGAGGTCATCTTCTCCTGTTTTTTCCCAAACATACAATTTGTAGAGACAGCATTAGTCTTTGTGTACACTGCCTTAGATTTATATTGGAAGGGTTTGTTTGCTTGATCACACTGCCAAAATCTGGCACCGGTCAGTCTGAGGAATGCACAATCACAGCAGTATCCCAAGTCACAGTGATCTCTACACATAACTCTTGTTTCTTTATCTGTCTTATCCTTCAGTCATACAGATGGATTTAACAGTAGGGAGCAAAAGAAGGCCTTATGTAACAGAATTTTTCAACCTAAAAAAGGCTTTGAAAATAATAGCAAGTAAATGTACTTTCCTGGTTACATAGCAACAACAGTTTTGTTTTTCTATATCACTCTTCTCATTATGGGTGGTGCAGTGCCATTTGTTAGTCCTGCTTTCAAATCCTGAGCTGCACACCATCTGAGTGGAGTTTACTTGGTCTGCCCATCATTGTGGGGTTTTTTCCAAGTATTCAGATTTTCCTCCCACCCCCCAAAACATACAGTTTGGATTGAGTGAACACTTTGAGTTGGCCAGATGTGAGTGAATGTAGGTTTGTGCTGCAATGGAGTGGTGCCTCAGTTGAGGTTCATTTAAGGCATGTATGTTGTGAAGTTAGACTGAAATTGAATGAAATAGTTTCAGAAAATAGATAGATGTACTTTCTTATTATTATGTGGGAGAGATCACAGAACAGACTACAAAATACTAAGCTAAAATTGGCATAGAAAATCAGAAGCAAACAAATATACTCATCTACAGCACATGCAAGTTACAAATATAGGCTTGAAGGCAACAGAGGATTTGTTAGCATTGACATTTTTTCCGTGCTTTTTAAATATTTCTGCATGCTTTCTTCAGTGTACATGTATGATTTTTGTCAAGGAATATTGTTGTTACATTTATTTTTGAAGCTGAAGTGTTTTTCACTATATTAAAAACAAATTACTTTTTCCATAGCACTATCTTGTTTTTGTCATGGGTGCCGTCATTTTGTGCTCTTTGTTGTCTTGTTTGCTAGGCAGTTGTTCAGTAAGTTTAACCAGAATTGTGTGATGCATGACCTGTTCTGACAGCACAGATGACAGCAGAAAAAATGTAATAATCAAATTGAGAGATGGAATCAAAGTCAGAAACGTGGCAGAACATTAAATCAAAACTGAGTGAAATAAACAGAGCAAGACCAGTCAGAAATCCGTAAAATTTGTGAGTAACCTATGTGAGAATGGAAGACGAAAACAGAATTTGTTGTCAGAATATCAGGAAAAACAAAACAATGAACACTACAGTTTTTCTTTGAATATCCACAAACTTGTACACTGGGGAGGTGTATGACACTGATCCTTATACCTTTCACCTGGCAATGTCACATCATGGCACACGCTTCCTGTTGACTTTACCTAGCAACAGTTTGGCAACCAGGCTAAACAATACAAAAAAATGGCACAGTGGAAGAATGTATTTCATTTTTAACTTTGGTAAAAATGTTACTAAATGGAAAAGTTAATGTTAATAGCGAATAGCTTGGCGCCCCAAACTCTCAAAATGATTCCCTGGTGGTTTTAAAGGCCAAGGAATGACTATAAAAAAATTAAACACAAATGTCAAATCATGACAGACATCAAAGGGTTGTAGCTTTAAAGAACAGCTTCGGATATTTCCTAATTTGTGACAACTATTTGCAACTGAACCTCTTATTTTAATGGCTAATGACTTTCAGTTTTGTTATTTAACTTTGACTCTTGAATTTTTTCTTTTTTGATAAAACAAAACTTTTGCAGTTTTTTTTATGAGCAGTGCTTTGTTTTGACTGTTTCATTTCCCAGTCCTACCATTAATCTTCTGCACACCTATGAGGTGCAGGACTAAAACCCAAACCGAACCTCTTACTTGTGAAACTGTGTAACACCTGCATATACAGTAAGACTGTGACACTAAGGCCATGACCACACTAGTACAGTTTTGTTAAACATGGTAGACAGTAGTCTCTGATTTTGCCTTTCCTCCATACTACCCTGGAGTTTTCATCTAATGAAAATTAATACTTTTGAAAACTCTTTCTAGAGCCAGAGACTTGTTGAAAACCCTGGCAAAGTGTTTCAGTGTGGAGGGGCAAGAAAGAAGATTTATGAAAATGCAGAATCCATCTTGGTTGGTTCATGCTTATTAAATGGCTCTTCCCCAATTGGATCCTGCACATTACAAAGTCTCATTCCCTATATTGTCACGCTTCATGGAAAAAAAAATTAACATTGCAGGCCTAGAAGAGTTACTTTCCATGGCACTTGCTTGCTTAACTGTATGCCTCTAAATTACATTTTGTGTGATTTTTAGAAAATGTTGTCAAGCGACTACTCCCATTGCATGACAAAGTCAACAGTCACAGTCACGTTTGGTCTGATTGATGTGTCACAACATATATGCTCAGACTAAACACGTACAACACACCCTCACTGTGATTGCTGCACAATGAATTTGGGGAAATTTGATAGTGACACCAAAAACCAAGCTTATGAGACTGCTCACACTACAAAATGGCCAACTGAAATTTCTGACACAATGATCTTGCAACAAACCCCAATTATGAGAGGAAATAAAGCATCACAACCCATCTTATAATGCACATTAAATGACAGCTGATTAAGGTGAAATTCAGAAAATTCAGGTTGACTCAAAAAAGCAGTCGACGACTGCAAATCAGGCTTAAATCGAGCCAAAATCAACTGTGTATGTCTGGGGTAAGATGTCTGTGCTGCGCACATGGCCAGTCTAGGCAGATCATTACAACATATGCATTTTAGGTTGTTTTTGTATCAATGACAATATTTTGGCAAACAATTTAAAAATGCTAGTATGAATAGAGATTGTTTTCAATTGAAAACGTAGTAGTACGGATGTAGCCTAAGAGAAGTGAAAATCAGGTCTGAAACTCTGGAACAGATTATGGTGACAATGCTCCTATTTTAATTGAGGTTAGGTTTCAAAGCAAAGAAAAACTGTTGAACAAAAGGATAATTAATTTGTAATTAACCTAACCAATGTATATTGCGAGCACCAAAACATGATGCTTGGAGTACTGCCCATTTCACTTTTTGTGCCTACAAAACCCAGCATTAGATGGCACTTCTCAGAAGATCAGAAAGAATGCAAGATATGGGTGCCATTCAAAATGAGTAAATCTTATAAAGAAAAGGTTTGACACACACTCTCCAATAGCACCTTAATTGAAGACAATGAAGATGTATTCTTTCTTGCTATTGTTTCTGATTCCCCTTACTTACATTGTGTTAAGGATAAAAACATTTATAAAGTTCTTATAAGCAGATTGTTATAGAGGAAATACTATCTTGCTGTGTGGTGTTTTTTTCTTTTTTTTCCAAGATGACAAATGGTTCAAGTCTGAATAATAATACTACAAAAGAGGTCATTTTTCCGACTCAGTTATTGTAACCTATCTTTGCTGTTTCATCATTTAACTCCTACCACTACACAAGTTCTTTCTTGTTTAAAAAAAAATTATAGTCCAACAGAAGTCTCAGCTCTTCATCAGTGCTACTGGACCCTTGTTTTGCCACTCAAATATCCAATATTAGTTTTCTAAAGAATATTGTCACATGTAGTCGACAAGAGGCTCATCTTGCCAGCTCAGATCATTTTGGCAATACCACTCCAAGTGGAGATGGGGTGCTGTTGCTAACAGTCTTGTCTTTTTTCTGCAGCAGCAGCTCTGAGGGGATGCCCCATTTGGGCAAGTAATCACACCCCCTTTTCTCCTGATGTCTCAGTCTCGACCCAAGCCTGCGGCAAGACAGAGATTCTACTGATGGATCCTTGCATCATATCAAGCCGGGCTGAAGCTTTTGGCCTTCTCTTACTTTTTATTTGATGTTTATTTTGTGAAATAGTGTGCCATTAAATGGGGTGGCTGCATTGGCACCCCAACTATTCTTGGATTCTGCCATTTTCTGGTATACCACAACATGTTTATATCCCTCCCAGATTCACTGTCTGACACTATGCAAATTACATCAGAATGGTCATTCATATTATTGATGAATGTAATGTAGTTTACTGTTCATGTTAATTTTCATGTTGTGTAAAACATAGCAGCTTGAGAAGAGGTTGAAGACTGAACCTTTAATAAAGACCTTTAATAACTCTTTTTTTGAAAGTAAGACTTCTGAAATATAACAAGATAATTCAGTTAAATTCTGTTAATTATCACTACACCTTAATGTACAATGTAAAAGCATTTGTTGTTAGTCCCACTGGTGCAGAAACATCAAAAATAAACCAACTGGTACAGCATAATACAATTAACAATAGCAATAAAGGTTATTAAATATTAAACTGTATGAAACAAAACATAAACAATACTTATCAAGTATAGAAACAGAATATGTACTAACAAAACAGGAAAGGAAATTAGTAGAGTAGTTACTTAAACCGTCCCAGATTATGAAGATGACTGCATTTGGCACAATGATTTGGTGGTAAAAACTGCCTGCAAGTCCACTGGTGTGACATCAAATGTTGTGATGCGATTTGTTAGATGGCAGTTTGTAGCTGGAGTTTGTGCTGTCTAAGATGACAGAAGGTGCTTTCTACAGGTATCTCTTGTCATAAATGTCCCATAAGGATGGGAGGGCAGTTCCAGTGATTAACCTGAACTTTCAAACCATCAGCTGCAGAAATTAGTTCCATGGTTCAGTGTCCATACCAAACAGTAATATAGCCAGTCAGAGTGCTCTGTATCTGTAAATGCTGATGAATGCACAGGTACACTTTTACTTTCCTCTTTAAAAAATAAAATGCAGTTGAACCCTCTGAATAAGAGAGGTGGTGTTGAGGGACCATGAGAGATTAGGCAGTGGATTGCTAAGAACTTACAGCTACTCGACTGTATGTAGCAGCAACTGTTATGTACATAGAAGCAAGACCCCCCTCCAAGTCTGTAGAAGTACAGTTATCTTCTTTGCTTTGATGATGTTGAGGGACAGTTTGTTGTTAGCATTTACTAACGAGTTTTACACCTACCTGGTAGGCTGTCTTGACACATCATTAGTGGGTCTCATTAACAAAAATGATATCTAAGAACTAGACGCAAGAGGTTCTGTTATTCGCAACATAATTGTGCATCTAGAGATACAACAGCAGTGCACTGAGGACACAATCAGGAGGTTACAGCTGTTCGGATGTGTATTCTTCAAGCTTAACAACCTGAGGTCCATCAGTCAAGAAGTCCTGAATTCAGTTACACAGGGTGATATTCAGATGAATGTTGAAAGTTCAATGTTGAGCTAAAGTCAATAGACAGCATTTGCAAGTAAGTGTTCAGCACATGCTCTGAGTAGGAGGCCACCTGGACCTGAAGCTTTCGGAGTGTTCACTTTGTCATCTAATATCTCATCATTTTGTCTATGCACAGACAGAGAGCGTGGTCACCCGTCAATGGAGTGGTTCTACTTGCTTTTTGTATGTTTGTGGACACAAAATGAATAAGGACGGTGTTACATTCATCTGGAGAGAAGACTTCAGTGGTTAGTACACAGGTGATTTTGTACTAAAGAATGTGATTTTTTTTATATGGTGTAGCAGGCATAGTGCTGCAAGAAAGGTAATTTATTTATTTTTTATGTGGCGACCCCTAACCCTAACTCACACACAGAGTCACAAAAATAGAAAGGCTTAACAGATAATCAAACTGAATATATTAAACAAAAAATAGAAGGTAAAATATAACTAAACAACAAACAAAAACACAAACCCTTCTTGGCAACCGATCGTTGATCTCAAAATAAGTCAGTGCGACAACAACAATAAGCACAACACCCACCTAATAATAAATTTATTCCAAATGCAGTGGTAACAGATGATGTTGAATGAAGGAGGAAAAATGACGATCCAGGGAACAGCTTGCTGTAAGTAATGTATAAACAGTCTTACTGATGCAGCGAGGGGTGATGAGATTTGGAAGCACTCCATCCAAAGAAGTGCGATGATAAATCTGAGTCACTACTCACAAAACAGGCAGGCACAAGACAGTCCATACATCCATACAGGTGCGATAATTTAGGATAAAGATGATAATCCACAGGTGACGGTATTCATGACAAGACAAACGGGTAAACTCAAACACAAACAGCAGGCCTTCCACACTGACTAGCCAGCTTCCTTATTCAAAGCTCCCTCTGGCCGATCTTGTTCCCAGCAGCCCCTGTGCTTTCATCATATGTCCAATCACGGCCACAGCAGGGTCCTCTGGGAGTTCACATAGCACCGCTACAATGGTTTACCACATACACCATGATTCTGAAACAATTTATTACCTTACTTGTTAGCTTTTTTTTGAGATAAATGCCAGCTTTGATGTTGTTTCCTGATGTTCTCAGCAGCTTCGAGTAGGGAACAAATTTTACTGTGATTAGGCAGTGCTCTTATTTCTCTGGTGATTCCAACATCATATTTAATTTATGGATGTGATCAGTTACTGATGGTATGTAGTTGTCCTGTTAGTGGTTGCTTCCTTAGTGCCCGATTAATTATTTGCTCCGTGTTGACACACTTTCACTTTTGTTCATTCCCTCAGATGTTGTCTGTATATAGAAACCTAAAAAAGAGATGTGACATGACTCAGGAAAACCGGAGCAGAGTGTGGACTCTGGGAAATCACACTAATGTCTGTGGAAATATCACCCAAAATCTTCTTTCTTCTTGATGGACAAAACAAGACCTTCAAGGATGTGCGAATTCTTCTTTACTTATAATGCTCCTTTACTGTGTTATTAGCAAGTGCAGAAATATAACCAGTTGTGATTAAAAAGCAAATTCTGCAGGCACTTAAAAATAGTTGACAAAATGTCAGGAAAATTTTTAAGTTGTGTTAGCAGAAGCTTGTTGTAATGGCTGTATTTGTATATTGTGTATTACTAACAAATGCATTTTTGCCTCCGCTCTTCATGGACACAGCAGTCAGTCTGTGTGAAAAGTGGAGATCCTATCAAGTTGTATAATGGACTCCCTAATGCCTGGATAGGAAATGTAGATGTTGTTACGCATGCGCGCCTGATGAACACCATCCAAGCTTTTCCCAGCTATGTGATACCACCCCAGTGAAGGCAACTGACTCTTCCCCTTCTGGTCTTTGGCCTATAAAGGACGAGTGCCCAGAAGGAGGTGTCACTTAACAGGGAGACCACATGAGCAAACAGCTCAGCCAGATTACTTACAGCTACTCTTCTTATGTGACAACTGTTTTTGTTTTGATTCATCACACTATTGTGTGGTGTTGTTGTTAAATGACTGAAACGTGGGAGGCCGAGTTGGCACCCCAAAATTAAATTGCAGCATTGTATAAAAGATAGGAAAAGTGCTGCATATACTGTATGGTGTGAGCAGTGCACTCTTATTAATTGTTAATTGACTTTACCTGAAAGAACAACTGAACAGAAATGTTGCCTTAAACAAACTTATTTACTGAGTGTCTTACTTATCCGGTTCAAAGCATTAAGGCTCACAACAGCAAAACAACAAATATGATGTGGAAGGTGTGTGTTGGGGTTGAGGTTTTCCATAATAAGCACAGTTGACATCAGAGTATTTTATATATATTGTATTAAGTGGCTTCAATAATGTACACATAAATGAAGAGATGCAGCCTCAGTTTCTGTAACACTTCTTCTTTCCTGAGACCAGATGTTTGGAAACCTTTAAATATTCATCTTGTACGCTCCAGTTTTAAGGTAAAGTGTTCCAGGATAAATAACCCGGCTCAGCCTCTAATTCTGTTCTCAGCTAGATCAATTACATTGACTTCCTGTCACATACAGAGCCATCCATAAAACTCAGCTATTAATTTGCATAGTTAACTTATTAACAGCTGTTACCTTAACACGTTTTCTTCATCAAAACATTATATAACCTGTCTGAAATACTTTTCCCATTCTATCTTGATTTAGGTAGGAAGCAAAAGCAAAAATAACATTCCTGATGTTATTTTTCAATTGACAAATGAGAAACACGTAGACAAAATCATTGTCAGAAAAATAAACCGTAGCTCAGAACCGGTAATTTCATTCCAGACAAGACGTATCCATCAGAATCAGAATCAGATTCAAACACTTGACTTTATTGATATTTCAAAAGTGCAATAGACTGCTAAGACCAAACTCTGATGTGTTCTGCATACTTACATTCCTACATGTAGCTTTGCAAAATACAAAAAATTATTATTCCATTTTTGCTTATATAAGCTTTCTAGCATTTTACAACGCTAATAACTATGCCATTCAAGTGAGTTGTTTATTTTTGGGATCTTGCTCCCATAGACTGGTATCCTGATATATAGTGACTGAGTGAACAGACTGACGATGCCAGGGATAGATTGGAGTGCCAAATGGGCAACAACATTTAATGAATGCTGAAGAAAAATAAAAAAAATATTTAGTGTCCTTGCCACTTGACTTCTGAGGCTTTCCAGCCTATAGTATGGTACTTCAATGGGAGCTCTGTCTCTGTTGAGGTCCTGGTTCCGAATGTTACATTTTAAAGGCATTCACAGTGGAAGGGGCGGAGCTTTCTCTTAGCATTGTGGGTCAAGATTGTGCATTAGTGGAACATCTTCCAATAACTGTGGTGGACAGAGAAGAAATGGTTAACTCCAGCACCCCCTCTTGTCTCAGGTGAGCATGTGTGACTATATATATATATACAGGGGGTCCTCGGGTTACAACACAGTTCCATTCCTACAACAGTGATGTAACCCGAATTTTGGTGTAAGTCGAAACACACCCTACCCCAAGTCACTTACCTATCCTAACACATTTGCAAAATCATAATCTAGAACATAAAAACAAAACTAAGCCACAGAAAAAGGAAAAGGACATAAATTTACTGTACTGTACACTGTACTGTAGTAACAGAAAAAATGAGTGGAAAAAAAAATCCTTCCCTTTATTCCTTCTCACGTCTCAGTTTTTTTAAGTTTTTATGGGAGTGAGCGTTGTAAACTCGAAACGTCATATGTCGAGACGTTGTAACCGAGGACCTCCTGTATATTGTCACACACGTGCGATTAGGAGGCAGTCAGAAAGTCCAAAGGTGAGTGAAATAGATAGATAGATAGATAGATAGATAGATAGATAGATAGATAGATAGATAGATAGATAGATAGATAGATAGATAGATATCGCGAGATGAAGGATTGTCACGTGGTACTTACCAGATCCTTTTCTCCCAACAGGAAAACCGAAGAAAATTATTAGTCGCTATTTGTGGGTTTAAAAATGGCCGCCGTGACATCACTTCCGGCGACTCCATTCTTCATCACTTCCACCTGTCATCATGGACATCACTTCCGGTTCCTACACAATGACACTGTCACTTCCTGCTAACCAGTTCCTGTTCCCATAATTCATCCTCTATATAAACACCACCTTGTCACAATCAATTTGTCATCTGTTTTTTCAGTGCTTTTGATCCATTTTTGTATCCTTTTGTCCGCAGGACAATATACGGGGACGGTCCCCAAAACTTTATCTTTGTGGATTCTCTTTTTTTGTTTGAGTATTTTCCACAATTGGCGTAGCCGGCAGGATTTTTGCTCTTAAAATGGCTGAAGGGCAAGACCTCAATAACGTCTTATCAACGATTGTGAGTGAGCTGCATACTCTAAAACTTCAAATGGGCGAAACCCGAACACAACTGGCACAGTCTCAGGCTCATGCAGCAGTAGCAGTTCGGACAGAGACCGCTCAGTCATTACCAACGCAACTGACTTATCTAACAGAAGACGACAACATAGAAACATATTTCTTAGTTTTTGAACGCAACGCCAAATGAAACGCATGACTGAGGTCAAAATGGCCGTATCTCCTGGCTCCCTACTTGAAGGGGATTGTGCAGAGAGCTTATTATGACTTAACCGAGGAGCAGGCTGGCAACTATGATGTTCTCATAAGTGACGTGTTCAAACGCTACGCCATATCTCATGAACAGCAGGCAAGAGAATGGAGGGAGTGGAAATTTGACCCAGAAAGGCCACTCAGAACACAGGCATTCGAGGCGTGGAACAAGATCTGTCGCTGGCTTCGGCCAAACATTGACAGCTCCCAAAAAATGGCCGAATTGCTAGCCTGTGAGACCTTTGTATATGCCCTCCTTGATGAAATTACCCAGCAAATCCGGAGACAAAATTATGATAATATGGACACCTTGATAAAAACCGTGGCGCATAATTGGTTGGCTTGCAAATCGGGGCAGTCAGAAAGGTTCTTTCGTTATTGCCAACAAGTACATGGAGCAGCCCCTGAGCCCTCCCAACAACCACCCGTGCCTGCCGTCTCAAAAAGGAATAAACAATACACTATAGCACGCTGTTTCAAGTATGGCGAACTTGGTCATCAATCCTCGACATGCACCAACGAGCCTATGGACTGCTCACTGATGAAAGGGGAAAGGTATTGTGCCACTGTGATTAATCCTTTGTCTCTTCCATATACAGGTGCAGTTATTATAAATGGCCAGAAGGTAAGCACAATATTTCCATTATTGCTTCCCGATTCGTTTTACTGCAACAATGGCTTAAAATTAAAACTAGCCTGAAATGTATTCATGGAGATGTCCGGTATTATAAGACTGCTAAATGTGTTGTTACGGTGGATCACATCATGATACAAATGACCGTGGCAGTATTACCGGATCCTCCATTTCCTGTTATATTGGGGAGAGATTGGAAAGACATTAGCAGCAGTAAAAGCATAACTGTTCCTGAGAAAAAATTGGGCTTAATAATGGCGAGTTCCACTACTCCAATTGCCTCCACTCCGTGTAACACGGTCAATAGGACCACTACCACTACACAGTATGAGGGAGTCAATGTCGTATCGTCCTCTGCGGGAGCTAGTACAGTTAACGTGGAGGAAACTCCACCCATTGAGGTCGAAAGAGACCCCATTCATAGTTTGTCAACCCAATTTCTAGTGACCCCTTCTTCATTTAAAAGAGAACAATGGAACGATGATTCCTTAAAATTTGCAAGGAATGCCATATTATCAACTGAGGGGCATATAGCCCTAGATCCCATGCCACTGATGCCTTTGTTTGTAATGAAAAATGACCTATTATATCGAGTGGCTGAACACGGGGGTGAAGTGAGAGCGCTGTTGCTAGTACCACGTACTTTTTTGCGACAGGTGTGTGAACTAGCACATGCTCACCTTCTAGGAGCCCATTTAGGCTCCGAAAAAACGTAGGAGGGAATAAAACTCCGATTTTATTGGCCGGGAATTAATGAGAAGGTCCAACAATTTTGTGCTTCGTGCCCTGAGTGCCAACTTTGTCAGATTCCTAGAAGGGACCGTGCTCCTCTCATTCCCCTGACCTTGACAGATATACCCTTTGAACAAGTCGGTATGGACCTCGTAGGCCCGTTAGAACCCTTGTTAAAAGGCTTTAAATATATTTTAGGGCTAGTAGATTATGCCACTCAATTCGCAGAAGCTGTTCCCTTACACTCAGCTAATTCAAAAAACATTGCATGAGAATTAGTAGGGATATTTGCACGTGTTGGGATCCCCAAAGAGGTTTTAACTGACCAAGGAACTCATTTCACTTCGGAGACGTTCAGGGAGGTGGCTAAATTATTCAAAATAAAACATCTTAAAATGTCAGTCTATCACCCCCAAACAGACGGGTTGGTAGAACGATTTAATCAAACTTTAAAACAGATGTTACGTAAGGTAGTTACTGCAGATGGAAGAAACTGGGATCAGTTACTTCTTCTTGTTTTGTTTGCCTATCGGGAAGTTCCCCAGGCTTCCACAGGGTTTTTTCCGTTTGAATTATTATATTGAAGACAACCCAGTGGGCTATTGGATATGTTAAAAAAAGGTTGGGAAAAGGAGGTCCTTCCTACCTCAAATATACTGAAATATATCGCGCAATTACGCAATAGACTAGAGAAAATTAAACCCATTCTAAAAGAAAATTTGGAAAAGGCTCAAGCAGTGCAGTCGCGTTATTATAATAGGAACACCACCATTTGGGAATTTGTCCCGGGTGATCGTGTAATGGTACTCGTTCCAACTTCCCATTCCAAATTATTGGCTCATTGGCAAGGCCCTTATGAAATTAAGGAAAGAAAAGGACTCGTTGATTATTTGGTTAAACAACCTAATTGTCGACCGAGAGAATGAGTTTATCATATTAATTTGCTGAAACCGTGGAAGGACAGGGAACAAGATCCCTTCTCCGGCCAGCCTTGTTCCATTTTCATTTCACATTCTGACCTTAATTTTGGACCTGATTTGACCCCAGAACAAAAACAGGACCTAGAAGTAGCTATCCTGTCTGTACCGGAAGTTGTAAACGAGTTACCAGGACGTACTACTCTGGTTGAGCACGACATCATTACTGACCCGGGGGTAATTGTCAGAGAAAGAACCTATAGGCTCCCAGAGGCAAAGAAAGCGGAAGTGGAATTGGAAGTAAGACAAATGTTAGATTTAGGGGTTATTGAAGAACGTTATAGCCCCTGGTCTAGTCCAATTGTCTTAGTTCCCAAGCCAGATGGGTCGTGGAGGTTTTGTAATGACTTTCATCGACTTAATCAGGTTTCTAAATTTGATGCGTATCCAATGCCGCGGGTGGACAATCTACACAATCGACTTGAAAATGCGCACTTCCTAACTACTCTTGACATGACTAAAGGGTATTGGCAAATTCTCTTAATGGCCTCCGCTAAACAAAAGACCGGTTTTAGTACACCTAGTGGACACTGGCAATACACGGTCCTTCCATTTGGCTTGCACGGGGCACCAGCAACCTTTCAATGTCTGGTCGATACACTGCTAAGGCCCCACAATTCCTTTAGTGCCGCCTACCTGGATGATGTGGTCATCTATTCTGGCACCTGGAAGGAACATGTATTGCAGGTTAAAATGGTGCTTTCCACACTAGCAAAAGCGGGACTTCGTATTAATCCAAAAAAGTGTTTTTTTGGGTTAAAAGAAGCCATATATTTAGGCTACCTTGTGTGTGTGTGTGGGGGGGGGGGGCACAGTTAAACCACAATGTTCCAAAATTGATGCCGTCATTAACTGGCCCCGTCCAATAAATAACAGGCAGGTTCAAGCATTTCTTGGTTTAGCGGGTTACTATCGTTACTACGGTTCGTACCCCGTTTTTCGGAAATTGCTTTGCCCTTATCTGATTTCTCAAAGAAAAGAGTACCCTTAAAAGTGGTATGGGATGATAAGGCTGGAGCAGGAGGCCTTGGCGATTAAGTGGGCTATCACGCAGTTAAGGTACTACCTATTGGGACGGGAATTTACTCTGGTGACGGATTATGCCACCTTACAGTAGATGGTCCCTTCACCGGGAGTCTAATCACTGTGTCACAAGGCGGTTTTTAGACCTTCAACCTTATCATTTTAGTGTTATTTATCGTAAAGGTTCCTTGCAAGCTAACGCGGATGCTCTCTCTCGTGCCCACGACCTCTCGGTGCAGGTTGCCCGACCCAATTGGTCTGGGCTGAGAGGGGGGGTCATGTCACACACGTGCGATTAGGAGACAGTCAGAAAGCCCAAAGGTGAGTGAAATATCGCGAGATGAAGGATTGTCACGTGGTACTTACTTGAACCTTTTCTCCCAACAGGAAAACTGAAGAAAATTACTAGACGCTATTTCTGGGTTTAAAAAAGGGCCGCCGTGACATCACTTCCGGCGACTTCATTCTTCATCACTTCCACCTGTCATCATGGACATCACTTCCGGTTCCTCCACAATGATGCTGTCACTTCCAATTTGTCATCTGTTACCGTTTTTTTTCAGTGCTTTTGATCCATTTTTGCATCCTTTTGTCCACAGGACAATATACGGGGACAATCCCCAAAACTTTATCTTTGTGGATTTGTCTTGTTTTGTTTGAGTATTTTCCACTATATATATATATATATATATATATATATGTTATATAAAATGAAAGGACAAATTTAACGTTCTGGGGTATGTGGCGCCAACCCCATAATTTTAAAAACTCATAAAGCAAAAGAAATACGTGCAAAACATCTTGCTCTGACTATTGCCTTGGGTTGACTGCACAAGATGGCGGTTGTTCTAGATTTCAGGCATTCTGGGAGAAAGAGACAGGTACAGATGGACTGAACCTAGAAGTGATGTCAGCAGTGGAGGTGTCAATCTTCCTTTCTGCAGAGGAAGGAGAAGAGAGAATGTTATTATGCAACATCCTGTTTCGGTGGAGAAAAGCATTTAAGCTGTCTCCTATGTGCACGACTATATATATTGTATGTGTGTACATATATATATATATATATATATATATATATATATATATATATATATATATATATATATATACACACAATATATATAAGCAGTCAAAGACAGGTTGAAATCTAAGTAATCAAAGTAGACTTCAGTGTTAACGCTTGCAGTGCGCCATGCAATGCACATGTCTCTGTTGTACACCATTTGGTATGGGATTCGTAAAAAGCAATTTTAATGTTTGTGATGTGCCATCTATTGGAATGACAAATACCATTCATTTTATTACTACAACTGTTTGAAATGTTCCATCTTTTGGACTGATAGAGACACAGCAGCCAGATGGACACACTGAAACTTTTTTGTGTGATTGGTTCATTTTTGTGTGATTGGTGATCAGACAGACAAACTGACATTGGACCAGCTTATGATTGTATTTAAATAGACAAGGGGGCTTTGCCCCCTGCTCGCTTTGCTTGCCAACCCCCCTGCCTGCGCTAAGTGCCAGCAACTTCGCGTTTCTGCCACTCGCGTATGTGGATTTCACTTTCACCAAACAACAAAACTTTTAATTCTCATGGATAATAATAATAATTCTTTGCATTTATATAGCGCTTTTCTCATTACTCAAAGCACTCAGCAATTGCAGGTTAAGGGCCTTGCTGAAGGGCCCAACAGAGCAGAGTACCTTTTTGGCATTTACGGGATTCGAACTGGCAACCTTCCGATTGCCGGGGCATATCCCTAGCCTCAGAGCCACCACTCCGTCAGGCCTCTTCATTGGGAAGAAACACTACTTTTCCCTGATGGCAACATGAATTAGATCTACAAATCTCCGACTTAAAGTTTAGAGCAAAACTATATCTACATCCATTCATCATCCAACCCGCTATATCCTAACTACAGGGTCACGGGGGTCTGCTGGAGCCAATCCCAGCCAACATAGGGCGCAAGGCAGGAAACAAACCTCGGGCAGGGTGCCAGCCCACCGCAGGGTGCGCACACACATACACACACCAAGCACACACTAGGGATAATTTAGAATCGTCAATGCACCTAACCTGCATATCTTTGGACTGTGGGAGGAAACCGGAGTACCCGGAGGAAACCCACGCAGACATGGGGAGAACATGCAAACTCCACGCAGGGAGGACCTGGGAAGCGAACCCGTGTCTCCTAACTGCGAGGCAGCAGCTCTACCCACTGCGCCACCGTGCTGCCCTATATCTACATACTTCTGTCATATCACCTATGTCCATAAATTCGATCTCTTTTCGCTTTTACCTTTTCATCAAAATTGCATTGAATTTTGATTCCGTGTTTGGAATTACATCGTGAAAACACAACATATAACTGCCCCTGAGTGAATATTGTTTCTTTCTCTCTACATGAACTGTGTCTGACAATAGCATTCACACAAATGAGAAATGATTGTAAATGTTTTAAATATGGGCAGGACTTTTCCAAATCTCTTTGCATAAAGTCTCACCGGGCTTGAAATTTTCTCTCGCAAGATTTCACTTTCACCAAACAACAAATCTTTTAATTCTTGTGGATATGCCTCTTCACTGGGAAGAAACACTACTTTTCCCTGATGGCAATACAAATTACACAATCTACAAGTCTCCGACTTAAAGTTTAAATTCCGAACAATATGTTCAATCTCTTTTTGCTGTTCTGTTATTTCACTGAGTAATAATTTCCATTTGTTTGCGCTAATGCAGTCTTTACTATTATTTTTTTGAGACTTTCGAATTTTCGTAATTCTATTATCTCTAACCTGCTCTGCATGTGTATTGTGCCAACGTTTTTTAATTCTTTACTACGCTCTACTTTGTCATCTACTGTTTGTCTTTTATTTCTGGCCCCAGGTGTGGTTAAATCTCTTGGCACAAAGTCTCATCTCGTGGGACATGAAAGTGTTTCTCTGAGAAAGTCACATCTTGTCTCTCTTCCCAAGATTTTTTTATTATAATAGAGTGATTAAATAATATATATTATACCATTTTTTGTGCTTATAAAAGTAGAGGCTCATCACTGTAGAGAAAATTCTATGGCTGAAAGAGGCTTTCAGTGATTTGTTTTGTCTACAGAATCACATCCTGACACACAAGAACACACAAAGTGTAGACATCAGTCTCAGATTTGTTAAACGATAAATCACAAACACAAGTCAATGTGTAAACAGCTTTCACCATGAAAGCAATTTGTCAAAGAGGTCAATGATAGCTTTGTAGACACCTACAACTTCCACCATTAAATGGAAGGGTCACAAAGATGCATTAATCTCTGATTACTGATTTTATTTACATTGTTTTTCATTTGAATAGTTCTTCAATATATAAAGTTTTGTTTACAATATAAAATGCATCTTCCATATATGAACCTGTGTTATAATTTTTAAGAAGCTTTGCACCCTGGATTGTACTATAAAATAAAAAACGATACCGTTTAGATTTAAAATAACATATGTACAAATCAGTACTGCTTCTTTTTTAATAAAATGCAGACTATTAACTAAATCTTTGTACTTTAAGCCTTGGAGCCAATTCACTCTATGAGCATATGGGATTCAGGTTACCTGCTAGTGTCTGATTTGTAAAACCTTCATATATGCTATACAGTATTTATGTGTAATGAATATAGCATATATGAGGGTTTACCTTTTTGAAATAAATTACGAGAACAAATTACCTCTTTTAGGATATTCTCATTTTGTGAGATGCACCTGTAGGTATTTGTGAGTAGCTTCAGTTAATTGTGTCAGCTTCAAACAGAATTGTTTAGAATCTTAGAAATTTCTAGTTTCTACAGTTCTGTCCTGGAAGCACCTCTGAGACAATATGCTGATTTCACTATTTGTTCCTTTTTATTATGACGTTCAAATCCAGACTTCAAAGTGTTTCATCACCAGTTCATAAAAGCCCGTATTTATTTGATTGTGTTAAATTCCACCAAAATTCTAAAAGTAGACAGCTACTCAGTTTTTCCATATCAATTATTATGGGCTATCCTGGCAGCAGGATTCTTCTATTATGAGGCACGTGCCCACTGGACCAATTTAGAGGTGCCAACCAAGCAAGTGGAATGTCTTTGGTCAGGGAGAAGAAAATGGAAACCCAGGTGAGCACTGGGAAAACATGAAGCCTACATGGGGAGCAGCCCATTCAGGACTGAAACTGGTCTGCAGGAGCTTTGAGATGGCAGTGCTGCATGATGTATCAAGAGTCTAAAATTTCAATTTCACCAAAAGTAATGTAAAAAAAAAAATGAGCTCAGATGGAACTGCTTCAACTTAGCAATTTCAAATGAGACAAAACCTCTTTAAGAATCTTCAAAATTTTTATAAATCCATTGTGTTTAGATGATAATATTTCAAAACTCTATAATAATTTTTAGTACTGACTTAAAAAAACGGAATAAAAAACTATCTGAAACCTATTCTGAATATTTTGTCTTCTATTGCGAGGTTAATCTCTTCTGCTTAAGCAATTGAGTAATTCTATCTTTTTCTTAATGATGTAAATCTCAGACCAATGAGACTGAGCTGTGGCAAAAAAATGCAGTGTGTCAACAGCGCATCATCTTTGCAGAGTTATCATATTACAACTGGAAAAAATGCTGGTTTAGTTAATTAAAAATAGAAAATTAGTCTGACCTCTAGAGAAGCATGTCAATATTTTTCCTCATCTTGAGGGCTATATAATAAAAACAAGGGAAAATGTATCTCATAAAAAGAACCTGATTATATTTTCATTAAAATCAAATCCCATGTATAATAAACATGGATCTAGTTTTAATTATCTAGCCCTCATCATCCTACCAAACACAAAGAAGGTTTGCAGACATCATTCTGGTCTTCTGACATGCACATCTTTTAAATGAGTGATCTTATCTTACTGAGCCCTTACCTTTTTTTTGTTA
Source organism: Erpetoichthys calabaricus (assembly GCF_900747795.2). Taxonomy (NCBI): domain Eukaryota; kingdom Metazoa; phylum Chordata; class Cladistia; order Polypteriformes; family Polypteridae; genus Erpetoichthys; species Erpetoichthys calabaricus. The sequence goes on from NC_041402.2 coordinate 55,021,997, forward strand.
ATCCCGTGAAGTGATTAAAATTCTGCTTTAATCTTATCTGATATTACAACCTTTTCAGCAACTGCAAAATCCTTGATCTATTCATTTATTGAACTCTTCTAAGAGTAATTTATATTTAATGACAAAATCCCATACTTGCATAATAACTTTTTGTAAATGAAAAACATTTGAACAATGCAAAGTATTTCAATAGTAAAAACCTTCTCAGCTGTGACACCCGGGACCAAAATCAGTGTGATTTGGTGGCAGCGTTCATCTAAAATACACAATACTAAATAAAAGAAGGTTCACTCATTATAAATGCTCTAAGCATGATTCCAAAATCAAATAAAGCAAAATAAAAAATGGAATGGTGGCAAAAATAGACAAATAAAACAGCAATAAAATCAGCACCTGATATACTTCAGGTGCTGGAAATGAAGGCTGACAACATAGCTACCGGTGGGAAGGGAACGTTAAAGGTTTGAGCTGTGCAGTGATCAGTGAACACTTTGCTCTGATTACTCAAAAACGTTTCACGTTGAAGCCCAATATTATGGACGCTGCCCTTACTTGGCTGGTTTTTAGGCAACTGCCTTTAAAATTATGGGTCTGAATGTGTAACAATATCCACATAGACAGTTCTACTACTCAAAAGGACCTACTCTAGTAAAAACATTAGACCAAGCAAATTCCAATTAAAATACACTTGGAATATTTAGGTCTAACTGAAAAGAAAATTAAATCTCCCTTCACTTTATATTCTCAAAAACGACTACAGCATGTGCAGTTTCACGTTATTCCAAAAAATATCCCAAAAAATGGCATGCACTAATGAGCTGGAGTGCTGAGTAACATGGGTGACGGCTCAATACAGGAGCATCGGTGTCTGAAAGCCTGCAAGAATTAAACTGTTAAGAAAACACAGCAGCAGGGCATAAACAAAAACAGCAGTTGTAAATACCTGAGAGACAGACATGATGAAGGCAGACTTGTATTGTTTTGGAGGTGCACCTATGACCCAGATGAAGGGCAGCAGCAGCAGCACGCTGGTTATGTCACAGCATTTTAATTAAATGGCCCATGGCACTTTTTACACTTTAGACAGTAAAGTGTCTCCTGTGCTGCCCATTCAAACAAGTCAAAACAATATACACAGTCCAATATATACAGTATGAATCTACACATTAGATCATTTTAAAATTTGTAAAAATAAATGTGTTTAACAGATAGAAAGTTCCATCATCAATCAGATTGCAAAGAATGACCACTGTCTTTGATACACCAACTTCACACCATTTTTGCATCCTGATATTCTCAGGGTTTGTCTAGTCTCATGGGGCCAGACGTGACTCTTAAACGAGAATACACGTCTGGGGATGCCCAGTTTAAAAGTGTGTAGTGCACTGCAAAAGCTACACCTAAAGGGCTTCTTCCTAAAACACCCAACACCAATTTCTCCAGTCTGTGCATTTTAAAGTGCCACGGGGTATCTGGGAGAGAGCAAAAGATACTGAACAAAAGAATTAATGCTGAAAGAAAAAAAAATAATTCAGAAGCTAAGTAGCACAAAGTAACACAAGCGTAATAATTAATTTACATATTGTAATGAGCGCTGTGACAGTGAAGACACACGTAGGCCACTGTGGCTACTGGGTTCCACACGTTTGACAAGTGCCTCTGTCTGCTACGATATGTTTTTGTCATTTTAACTATTACATCACTATAAGACATAGCAACAGCAAAAGAGATTGGAAAAGCATTGTGGTCTATGGATATACTGTACAATGTATTAAAATGCTGTGTCTATTGTGTTATGGCATGTTTGTATTTCCAATTAGACAGTAATGTTAATTTCTTTATTTATTTGTTTAGACGTGCAGTCAGAAGGTGGATGTTGTGCAACCTCATCTGTGCATCTCGTGGTGTCGTTAAGCAGAGTTGTTGATTTGGGTGTATTGAGTACTGAAATCTGCATCTCATGTGGCTTTTTGGCATAAGCTCTCTTAACAGCAATACTTTTGATGGAGTGTTTCAGATTTCAAATGCATATTTTGCAGTTCATATTTTCAAGAATATAGCTGCCAATTCTCTCAAAAACACATTGACCCCTACACTATTGTCATAATGCTGAACAAGAGAGTGTGCACAGCACCTGCAACAACATATCATCCACGTCTTCCTTTTGTACATTAATACTGTTGAATGCCAACGTATATTCTGTTGCATCAGGTTATGTTTAGTTTTTAAAATGTTCAATGTGCTCTCTGCACATGTGCCACACATTTATATGTCTAATAGGTTTTTTAGGAGACTTTCCAATTGTAAACAGTTCATTGTGAACAGAAGTTTGCTGCCTGTCGGATGAAGTTACCTAGAGCATCCCTCATCTTTGCAGTTCAAAATCACCACCACTACTTTGAGCGCCGCTTTCATGAGGCATTGTCTTGGTTTAGAATGGTGACACTCAATAAGCCATCTAATTGTTTTCATGCAGTTTTAAGCAAAGTTCACTTATGGTTGTATATACTTTCTTATATAATACGCTACCGTGGCTGTCTGTTTGTCTGTCCATGATTTTAAATCACCTTCAGCTTGCAAACCGTTTGAACTATTGACCTGAAATTTGGTACACATATACTACGTGACCTCTACTGTCCGCTTCGGGGTGATGATTGACCTCCAAGGTTATTCCTCTTTTTATTTTTATGTTATTATAGAGTCAACTTCCGGCAGTGGCCGTGTGGCGCATGCTTATGGGCGACGTTCTCTTCCCTACCACCTTCGCCATCACTTCCCCTACCTCCTCATATCTTTAATCATTCGTGACACAGAGTGAACACGTAAGTGTCAGCTTAAGTGAAAAATTAAGGAAAACGTAGGTAATAATTGCAACACAAAAACTGACTTAATCAGTTTTAACACGAAAAAATGTAGACGAAAGAAGAGAAGAAGCAGGCCGCTAGGGTGGAGAAAAGAAGAGCTGCTCAGAAAGCAGCAGGCACATCAACCTCTGAGGAAACGAATGATAAACTACAGAGAAAGAGTAGGAAAACTAGGAATGCTCAAGTCAAGTGTATTCACTGCACGTTATCGTGTAGTGTGCTGTTACTTGTTAAGCATATATCACATGCCTGATTCAGCGAGACTAGGGTGTGTCAAACGTATGAGACAGGCTTTTTCGACCATTTCAGTTTTAGGGGGTCGCTTAATTGTTTAAGAATACTTGATGATTTCCCTGTTCATCTCTTCTCGAAGCAATCAACTGAAGAGTCCACTGCATTAAAACTGAACATCATTTTTTGAACAATAATTGATTATACATCTTGAAAAGCCTGATTATACTGCTTATAACTGATCTGTCTCTGCTTGTTCAGCTGAACAATTAAGACTGCAAGTTTTTCTTTTTTTTCACATACTTTATTAATCCCCAAGAGGAAATGATCTCTTTGTATGACCTTTCAGGGGTTAGAGCACAGAGTTAGCCATTGTACAGTGTCCTGGAGCAATGTTCAGGTTAAGGGCCTTGTTCAAGGGCCCAAAGGAGTAGGATTCCTTCAGGTAGTTAGAAGATTTGATCTGGAAGCCTTCCATATACTAGCGCAGATCCTTTGATAGCAGATAGTTTGATAGCATAATGTAAATTTGCTCTTTTGGAAGCAGAAATGTTCACATTTAATCTGCTGAGAACTTAGCACCTTTTAAACCAATTTCTGAATTAATGAAGAGTTCCTGCTTGTTTCATAGTATTCACAATTAGCTCAGTCCATAAAAAGCCAAACATTACCAGTCTTAATTATTAGACTAGTGACTCTGACTGCTGTCATAATAAAAAAATTTGAACGTTTAATACTACTGTGCCTCAGGCCTGCTACAGACTTCTTTTCTTAACAACCATGCCAAAAGATTAATGAAATAGAATATTAAAACATTACAACAGTTTTATCAAGAACAGGTCTTTCATTCCAACAAGCTCATCACATCCTATTCATCTAGAATGTCTAAAATAACACCAGGTCGAGAAGGTTAATTTTGCTACTTACTACTTCTTGCAGTATTTAGACTCCTCAGGTATTCAAGCCTGTTGCTGTCTTTCGGATTTACTCCAGGCAGTTTCATTTTCATCTTAAAAGCTGCACATTATATTATTAGTGTATTATCGTAGTATTTCCCTCTACTTACCCTTTACCTGTTTTCTCAAGGGTAAATGTTCTCGTCAGGTTCGTTATCGGGTTGGTCTACTGCTGCACTTTAAAATGAACACACACACACATAGATAAACACACACACAGACCCTAACCACAACAGTGCCCTATGAATGACACACACATGCTGATTAACCCTTTGCACTTTATACCACACATCAGCCTGTCACTCAGCACTTCAAGAGACTTACTTATTATCGGCACGGACAACATATGATGTTTTAAATAGACCTCAGACCTAAATGTTACTTTTAGTCTCCAAGAAAATATTAAAACATACAAAGACTCAGTATCCTTGACTATAGGCCATTTATCAGCCAAGAATACCTTCTTTTCATACTGTCCCTTCTTTTGAGTGGCGCGCCTCACTCTCAGCCTTATAAACCTCGCAGCACAGAAATAATGGCAAAAATCTGGCTACCCCAGGTGCTCAAAGAAATCTAAACTATTACTTCAATCACTCTAGACATTAAAACAAGCATAGAAAGTTAAAAGCAGCATGGTATTTATTACAAGAATAATAATAATACCACTGGAACAAAGAATAGAAAATAAGTACTGATAGGAAAGTCTGAATATATATAGTCTTTAGGAAAAGCTTACGAAAAAGTTGAAATGACAAGGATGAATGTCCCAGGGAGGCGCTTGATTTAGCAATGGATGTTCATGGTGCCTTTCTGACGACCAATGTCGTCTTCGTCTGTTCCTCTTCTTCTTCTCCTCCCTCCTGCTCCTTCTTCTTCCTTCTTCTTCTCCTGTTCTCTCTCTTCTCCTTCCAGACCAAGGCATATTTATTATGAAATATCATGCCTTGGTTACACAACACATGAACCTGATTGGCTGGCTGTCAATGTGATTGATGAATTTTGCTCAAACTCTTTCCCAGATAATAAAGTTCTTTGATATTGCCTGTTTCCCTTTCCCAGGCCATACATCCCAGATGTCCATCCATAAAGTAATCAATAGCCTGGGGTGTCAGCAGAGCATCCTTTCCCGGGTTGTAAAATAATTGAGCCCCAGAATGTCTTCCTTTCAATGTAGGAAACAGCTGTTTGAAAGTGAGGTGTGACAAAACCTGCTTTGATCTGTCTTAGTTCATCTGTTGTCTTGTCTCGAACAAAATATAATGGAAACCAAAATGTACAGATTTTATACACCATAACAATTAGGTAACGCTAAAATGGTCCCTTGTGAAATTATGAGTTAGTGTGTCCTGTCATGGACTGGCGTCCCATCCAGAGTTAGATCCTGCTTTATGCAATGAATGATCCCTTGCATTTTTCACTGCTGTCTATACATGTGCCTGTATTGTTCATTGTTTGTGCCTCTTTGCATCTGTGTGCCTACTTTGTCACTTCTTCATTCTGTGAATCGGATGTTCAATGAATAGTTCCTCTGTTTCCTGTGTGTTAGCTCTCTTCTTGTTGTTGTTGAGATTATTAACTGGCCATCACTCAACAATTAACTATGGGCAGATATTGTTGATTTCCATTTTCATTAAGCTGTTTCTACTTTGTTTTCTCTGTGTTTTAATAAATATGTGTCTTTTTGTGTACTACTGTATTTTTTGCACCATAAGACGCACTTTTTTTTCCCCAAAAGAAGGTTGGAAATGTCTGTGCATCTTATGGAGCGAATATTGCGTCACAGACCATGATGTGTATTACCTGACAAAAGTCGACATCCAGGGGTAGAGGGCGACAAAACTCACTGTTACGTTACAGGCATTCCCTCTGTGCTTGGAGGAATGTTAGACTCATTGACTCGGCATCTAATCCTTGCGTGCGTGTGAGTTGCGAAATGTAAACAAAGGCAAGATGGCATCGACATCTCACGAGGGAGCGAAGCGAGTGCAGAAAACAAATGTTTTGCGCATTAGTACTGAGTCGGACTTTTGTTGAGAGTGATCAGGAGATCGAACAAGAGAGTTAGGAACTGGCATCAGCTGATCGGGACACCAGCCAATGCCGCCCCAGCTGAGCACATTCGTGCAGCCAATGCACCTATGGCAAGGTTTTTGTGGGAGGAATACCTAGACATTGATCCGTGGGAGCCAAACTGGTTACCGGACTTCACAAGACAGTATGGCTTGCTGTTGGACTCGACAGATTACCAGCCGCTGGACTACTTCAGGCTGTCCTTTCCTGAAGCTGCCTCTCAGCTACTGTCAGACGAGACAAACAGGTATGCAGAGAAATTTTTTGAATCGAGGTCTGTGCGGTGTTTTTCAAACTAGAAACCCACAACAAAACACGAGATGAAGGGCTTTGTGGCATTACAAATATAAATGGGACTAGACTGGCGATATAACTTCAGGGAGCATTGGTCCAAACGTGCGTGATGATAGGTACGTGCTCCTGCAAAGTGATTGTGAGCAACTGAGCTTCATAAATTCTGACTAGTGATGAGGAGTTCTTGGAGTTTCCATAAAACTAGAAGAGTGCTTGAACCTTAAAGTCTCTCCTTATTTGTTAATGACAGTGATGATGTTTCTTAATACTGCTGTTGAATTTACATGGTTGAAGTATTATTCTGCTATATTTTATTAAACATATTAGTACACCATTTGGTTCAGAATATTTTTTTTCTTGTTTTCCTCCTCTAAACCTAGGTGCATCTAATGGTCAGGTGCGTCTTATGGAGCAAAAAATACGGTAATTCTGTATTTTGCCTACATGTTTAAAAGATATTGAAATAAAATCTATGTGAACCATGGGTAGACCAATACACATACAACAGTGAGCATGCACTCCACAGTGCCAAGGCCAGAGTTTGAAATCCAGGTTTCTGAAGCTGGATTTCTATACGTCTGTGTCTTGCTATTGTTTACAACATAAAGTTCATGTCATACAAGAGTTATTTAAATTGCATTCAATTTAGTAAACTATTTTGATTTTTTTTTTTGTGGAAAGCTTATAGATAGTAAAAGTTTTTTTCTACAAAAGCCAAAAATACAGTTAGGTCCATAAATATTTGGACAGAGACAACTTTTTCCTAATTTTGGTTCTGTTCATTACCACAATGAGTTTTAAATGAAACAACTCAGATGCAGTTGAAGTGCTGACTTTCAGCTTTAATTCAGTGTGGTGAACAAAACGATTGCATAAAAATGTGAGGCAACTAAAGCATTTTTGAACACAATCCCTTCATTTCAGGGGCTCAAAAGTAATTGGACAAATTAAATAACAGGAAATCAAATGTTCATTTCTAATACTTGGTTGAAAACCCTTTGCTGGCAATGACAGCCTGAAGTCTTGGACTCATGGACATCACCAGATGCTGGGTTTCCTCCTTTTTAATGCTCTGCCAGGCCTTTACTGCAGCGGCTTTCAGTTGCTGTTTGTTTGTGGGCCTTTCTGTCGAAGTTTAGTCTTCAGCAAGTGAAATGCATGCTCAATTGGGTTAAGATCAGGTGACTGACTTGGCCATTCAAGAATTTTCCACTTCTTTGCTTTAATAAACTCCTGGGTTGCTTTGGCTGTATGTTTTGGGTCATTGTCCATCTGTATCATGAAACGCTACCCAATCAATTTGACTGCATTTAGCTGGATTTGAGCAGACAGTATGTCTCTGAACACCTCAGAATTCATTTGGCTGCTTCTGTCCTGTGTCACATCATCAATAAACACTAGTGTCCCAGTGCCACTGGCAGCCATGCAGCCCAAGCCACACTGCCTCCACTGTGTTTTAGAGATGATGTGGTATGCTTTGGATAATGAGCTGTTCCACGCCTTCTCCATACTTTTTCCTTGCCATCATTCTGGTAGAGGTTGATCTTGGTTTCATCTGTCCAAAGAATGTTTTTCCAGAACTGTGCTGGCTTTTTTAGATGTTCTTTAGCAAAGTCCAATGTAGCCTTTCTATTTTTGAGGCTTATGAGTGGCTTGCACCTTGCAGTGCACCTTCTGTATATACTTTCATGCAGTCTTCTTTTTATGGTAGACTTGGATATCGATACGCCTACCCCCTGGAGAGTGTTGTTCACTTGGTTGGCTGTTGTGAAGGGGTTTCTCTTCACCATGGAAATGATTCTGCGATCATCCACCACTGTTGTCTTCTGTGGATGTCCAGGTCTTTTTGCATTGCTGAGTTCACCAGTACTTGCTTTCTTTCTCAGGATGTACCAAACTGTAGATTTTGCCACTCGTAATATTGTAGCAATTTCTCGGATGTGCTTTTTCTGTTTTCGCAGCTTAAGGATGGCTTCTTTCACCTGCATGGAGAGCTCCTTTGACCGCATGTTGTCTGTTCACAGCAAAATCTTCCACATGCAAGCACCACACCTCAAATCAACTCCAGGCCTTTTATCTGCTTAATTGATAATGACATAACGACGGACTTGCCCACACCTGCCCATGAAATAGCCTTTGAGTCAATTGTCCAATTACTTTTGAGCCCCTGAAATGAAGGGATTGTGTTAAATAAATGCTTTAGTTGCCTCACATTTTTATACAATCGTTTTGTTCACCCCACTGAATTAAAGCTGAAAGTCTGCACTTCAACTGCATCTGAGTTGTTTCATTTAAAATTCATTGTGGTAATGTACAGAACCAAAATTAGAAAAAAGTTGTCTCTGTCCAAATATTTATGGACCTAACTGTATTTCCTGCATGTATTTATGCCAGGTTTGTTTAAATAAACCCACTGCTGATCTGTCTATAGTAGTCTTGAATCTGATGGGTTTTAGAGTAGAAATTATCAGCTTAATTAGGATTCTCTGTTATTCTCACCAAATCTAATATCTACTATCCCTTTTTAATTTACAGAGGTGTTAAACAAGACCATCCCCTTTCACTGTTTCTATTCAATCGATCTCTTTAGCCCCTCACCATCTGTCTTCACAGATTGGAACACATAACCTACATTAGCATGCATAGCGTCTCCCAAAAATGTCTTGATATGCTGATGACATTCTTCTCTTTCTTGGTAATGCCATTGCAGTTACCTATAATAATCTTAATTTATTTAGTGCCTATGAGCTGTCTTGGGCTACAAAATGAATTGGTCCAAATCCACTCTTCCTTTAAGCGGGTCTACACCTATCCATCCCATTAACAAACACATTTAAAAACCTTGGAATTGTTGTTTTTAAGATGTTGCAGAACATTGTCATCTCTATCCATTGCTGTGTCTTTAAGAATGTGAAGGAAGACCTCTCATCTTCGTTGTTCATTTCGCTCTCAGTTGGCCATCATTAAAATGAATATTGTTTCCTATATACATTTAGCTACTTCCATGCTTCCCTTGTCTCCCTCTATCAAATATTGGCCTAAAATTGGTCCAATCTCTAAGATTAAATATTTTGATCCTTCCTTTCTCACTCTTTTGGAATCATAAAAAACATAACTGTAAGTATTCTAGCTTGATCTAGCTTGAAAGGCTTGACAGTGTTGTCTCTCTACCAGACATAGAACTATCCTACTGGCCGTATGTCCCCCATCTGATCTGGAACTGGATTAATCTTCTTTACTATCCACCTTCATGGTCTTTCAAACATAATTTGGCTTCTTCATGCACTTTTCTATACTTTACTAACTTGAAATTGAATCCGGTTAATCCATTAGACGACATAGGCAACCATCTCCTTTTATGAAAGTTAAACGGCACATGCTCCAGACACCGAAAGGCTCTGTTTTGGTTACTGAAGGACGCACACCTAAGGCTCCATATGAGCTTTGACCAGCACTGAATTGAAGACCCACCTTTCAAAATGAGGCCTTTTGAACAGGCAGGAATTAACACTTTTGAAATGTCTATGGTGGATCTCAACTCCAAATATTTCACGCTTTCTATTTCTTCCTCCCTTCTCTTATTTCTTACAACCCCTAGCTGTGGTCAGTCCTTGGGACATATAGAGTTTAATTATATTCTGAACTGCTCTTATTATGCACTCCTTGCATTTCCCTGTCCCTTTCTTCTAATAATAAGCCCATTGCCACTCTATACACTCATAAAGCATATTACAAACCCATTTCTTCATATACCTCCTGCCATCTCCTTGTCATGGAAAACCATATTTAAAAGTATCGCCCAATTATCCAAAAAACCCAAATCACAAGCCCACCCAATTTAAATTTGTTCATTGTCCATATTTCATGCTCCATAATCATTTATCTGTGGTTTGTTCAGACAATCCACTAAGTTACTGTTGCTCTTGGAATGTTCCTCTGCATGTTATGGGAAATAGACTTCATTGACGTCTTTGTCTTTTCTGTCTACTATCCTTTCCCAATCAATGGAGGATCCTTTCCTTAAGCTGCAAAGCTCTTAATGAATCTCTTGCTGGTAACTGTCTATTCCTTTTCCTAAAAAAAATCATCATTTTCAATTTAATAATTTGGAGATATCCATACTGAGGATTAACAGATAATCAAGCATTGATATTGAGAGTTGAAATTCACTTAATAATCTAACCGATGTCTGAGTAAATGTAGGATGGTGATTTTGCTCCCTCTATTAGCCAACTTCTTCCATTTCCCTCCTTCTTTGCCCAGTTGTAGGCCACTTCAAATCTGTTATTTTGGTAGCATGTGGCATGAAGTAGGGACTAATCCTGGACACCAGTCCACTGTAGAGCACACTCACATATCCTGTACATACAAGCTTGCTTATACCAGTCCATTATAAATAAGCAAATAAACTAAAAATGCAGTTTTTTGGGATGTGGGTAGAAACTGAGAGCATAACAAAACTGATATTGACGAGCCTAGGAGTTGAACCCATGTCTCTGAAGCTGTGAGGTAGCAGTACTAACCATAATTCTACCAGGCCTCCCAAGAAGAGTGAAAGAAAGTCATAAAAATAATACAATTAATCTAAATGGTAATTTCTGTGTAACTGCACTTAAGAAAACAAAATAAACTAAAAAATCTGAAGGGAAAAGCAAATATGTGATAAAAAGCAAATTTAAATAATAAGAAAATGATGCCCTAGACTTGGATGTGCATTACATTTGGTAAGAAGAGCTCCTTACATCATATATGATAGAAACAAGTTTCCATCAAGCAGGCAACCATAACAAAGATGAACACCTGCTTAGAAAACAATATGAAAGGGCACTGGGAGTAATAAACCACTCCAGTGGGAAGAAAAATGTACCATTTCACATGACATCTTAAAGCAGTAGGCTCCCATTGCTGGCTTTTATAATGCAGTCTGTCAGTTTATAAGAGGACATGTCTCACATATACAGTTTTATATATATATATATATATATATATATATATATATATATATATATATATATATATATATATATATATGTATATATATATATATACATACAGTATACACACAGACACAAGCACACACTCTAGCAGACACACAAATTACTCAGCTGATATGAACAGCAGAGGGTAACAATGTGTTTACAACATATGGAAGTGGGGCCTTTATTACCCTGCAGTCAAATGGGCATGTTTTGTTCTAAAAGAAAATCTGTGCATGTATTTGCGATTCAGACGCCTTGACTGACTGCAGCAGTTTCATTTACTCTCCCCATAACAGAACATTAGGTGATGAGCCAGGAAAGAGAATTTAAAAACTTGATCCGCCTGCATGACTAGCTGTCTTGCCTTTATATTTACATACACTACAGGCAGTGACACCCAACAAAAGCTTTTATGTAGCATGTCTGATCAAGTGAAGTGTCTTGAAAATACGTCTCACTAAACAATGAAATCTTGTTTATATTCAGTCAGGCCTGTGCCTACTGTCACGTACTAAACATTGTGTAATTTGTCTGTTTACAAGGAGCTGTGGGTAATGTAGCATTGAAAAAACACACTCTATAAATCACAAAGAAGCCATATCAAAGAATAAAGTATTTCAACAATAAGTCTGTCAGCATATTGTATCTTAAAGATTAAGGTCTGTCATTTTGCTAACACTTACAGTATTTGATTCAATTTAGAATCATTTTGTATTCTTCAAATGAATATAAAGACTATGGTTACCCATGTACACAGTCAGACTTTAAACATTTTCAAATCCCTGGACGTTTTCATATTTTATTGTGGTTCATCTGAATTGGTTTTGAGTGGATTTGTTTATTGATCACTACAAAAAAGAAAAAAAAATTCTGCATTTTCAAAGTTTAATCAAATTTCAACAAGCACATCTAGCTTAATTATAAATAAAAGCAGACATATTTTAAATATTCACTCAACCCTATCACCAAAAGAAATATTAGGTTTGAGTACTTATTTTAGGTTGTATCTTTGCATATCTCTGCACTGCACTTTTTGTAATCCAATGGCACAGGCCATTAGATTTATTTATTTAGCTGACACCTTGTTATAAAGTGACTTATAACATTTGAGATACAACTGGTTATATTTCATTTTTCAACTGGAGCACAGGCAGGTGAAGTGACTTGCTAAGGGTCACATAGTTTCAGTGGTGGGATTTCAACCCACAACCTCAAGGTTTGAAGTCCAAAGCCTTAACCACTGCACTACACTGCCTGCCAAATAAAAATAAGCAAATATTGGTCAACAGTACTTTTCAGCTCTACTGCATATTTATGACTGAACTGAGAGTCAGCTTTGACTGAGCATTAACTTTTTGTTTTCGACACCGTTCCATTGTAGTAATGATATAACAATTATTTTGATGGGAACAGGCCTTTCAGTCTTCAATTGCTCTTTCACCTTGCAAAACATCATCCTGTCAAGTTCTAAACATCTACATTATGCTACGGTCTACAACATTACTTGATCCATGGCTGTCATTGTGAAGAAAAAAAACAAATTCAAATATTTGTGTGTAATTTACCCTCAGCCACATTCTATTTATGTTCTTGTAAAGTAACAAATGAAATCAACTGTCCTCCTTCCCATCACAGGGGATTTAATTTGTTCTTTTAACTTCATTTGTTTAAGCTGAGAAGATTAAATTCTTTCACATCTTTTCAATACTTCTCACCCCCTACGGTCTTCAAATGCATCTAGTTATCCTCATCTGGGTTTTCTCCAGTGCTAATGTCTTTCTAATAAAACAGAAACAAGAACTGAACACGAGATTCCATATTCCAGGCCTCATTAGTACTTTGGATCGCTTAAAAATAACCACCATTGCTTTCAATCTAATATTCTGCAGCCTTCTTATTCATTTTGGTACAAGATGTGAATGTTGACAGTAACAAGTACCTTCAGAGTTTAGCACCACATTATTAATCCCTATATATAATAATTTAGTCTGAATTCAGCCAAGATCCATCTGCATTGATTCTGCTGATTTGGGGGTATTCAACTTAACAGCTAGTTTTGTCTCAACCAACTAATTTTTATTGAGATCATTTGTATAAATAAAAAAAAGAATAGTCTCCTAAGTACTGATCCCTGATGGGCACCTTTCACTATTACCCTTTGCATGTTTATACCCATCTGCACAAAGTAACTCCTGAATTTTAATGTGATTGCTAACATATTCAGTGCGTACCTTATGAAAATCTTCTTGAAAATCCAGATACAGGCTATCGTATGCACCACTCTAATCAAGTGTTTTGGTTGCTTCTTCTACCATATTAGGCATACACCATCCTCCATCTCTAAACTCATGTCTGATCATTATTAAAACGTGTTGCTCAGTGTTTCCTTTAAAAATCATTGCCATTAATTTGTCCATGGTGCATGTTAAGCTTATTATCCTATAGTTACTAGGATCAGAATAATTTATGTAATGGGATAACATTTGCTGGCTTCCAAGTTTTAGGAATCTATGCAGCAATGTCTGACAAAATGCATGTTAAGGGTTTATATATGAAATCATTAACTTCCTTAAGCACTCTGGGATAACAAATAAACTTGATTTCAGCTATTTTAATTCTAGAAAAACCTCTCTCTCAGCTATCTGCAAATCACAGAGTACCTCTATAGTGACTGGGATTTTAAAAACTCAGAAATATATTAATTTAGACAATATGCTCTGTAATTTCTTGTACATTTAATTTCATCTTTACTGTTATTAATATATGTTACCTCTTCCATGACTGTTCTTTTAATATTAAAATAGCTTCTCTAACGTCCTTTGTAGCTTTCCTAATATTTTTAACTAGTGCCCTCATGTCCCCATACCATCTACAGTTAATGCTGGACTTGACTGTCATAGAGGTAATTTTTAATTCCTCATTAGTCTAATGCACATTTCTCCTAATTTTGCTAAAATTTTTAAATTTTAGGAAGTTCTCGTACTGCACTGTACAGTATATACTGTAATATACTTTTAAACCTACTCCACTACTCTTTTGCCATATCTATTGTTGAAAATTTACCAAGTTTAGACCAAGTCTTTTAGACTTTGCAGCATTAAAGAAAGATACGTGTGGCATTCAATTAGAGTTAAATTAGGCCTTCTTTTACATAGGCTGTAGAAGAATGTATTTTATCAAGGGCTGACTTCAACTCAATATGTGAAAATCTTAGAATGATCTTGTTCCAAATGCTGTCTCAGGTTATTTTGAAATGCAGTCCTTTGGAAGCAGTGGTGTAGTTTGTAAATGCTGCCTACACCTTTACCACAACTAGAAACTGATTCATATACCCTTCAAGGAAGGTCAGGAAAGCTGGTCAGGTTTCCTTTACCAAAGTTTATAATTCAATTCAATTCTTTATTGTCATGTGTACAAGTACCATGTATAATGAAATGTTTTCTTGCATGAGCCCCCACAGACAGTACAACATAGACAAAAAACACAATAAATAAATGAATATCCATCCATCCATTTTCCAACCCGCTGAATCCGAACACAGGGTCATGGGGGTCCGCTGGAGCCAAACCCAGCCATCACAGGGCACAAGGCAGGAACCAATCCCGGGCAGGGTGCCAACCCACTGCAGATAAATGAATATAAATAAGTAAATAAATAAAACCAGAATCCTAGGAATAAATAGAGACAGTGGGAGAAGTATATGTGCAGGTAGCAATGGAGGTGACACAAGGTTACTGATTGCTCATGAGTCTGATTGCAGTTGGGTAGAAACTGTTCCTGAACCTGGAGGTGCTCGTCCGAATGGACTTTATTCGCTTCCCAGATGGGAGGAGGGTGAAAAGTGACAGTGCAGGGTGGCTGGGGTCCCGCCTGATACAGTTCGCTTTCCTGAGACAGCATGTAGTGTGGATGTCATGGATCACAGGGAGCTGTGTGCCCGTGATCTGCTGTGCTGTATTCACCACCCACTGCAGAGCTCTGCAGTCCTGAACTAAGCAGTTGCTGTACCAGGATGTGATGCATCCTGTCAGGACAGATTCCACAGTACACCTGTAAAATCTGCACAGGGTTGTGGGGGACATCTGGGCCTTACTCAGTCTTCTGAGGAAGTAGATAGATAGATAGATAGATAGATAGATAGATAGATAGATAGATAGATAGATAGATAGATAGATAGATAGATAGATAGATAGATAGATAGATAGATAGATAGATAGATAGATAGATAGATGAGTTATTTGTCCCTGGGGGAAAATTTGCTTTATTTATGGAATATATATGTAAATAAATATGATATATAGTACATGTGAAATAATACAAAGAGTACGCAACACATGTATCGCTCCAATTGGGGCTAATCAGGTGTATGCTCTTTTGCTTCCTCTTGCGCCACAGCAACTGGTTTGCTTATTTGACAGGGTGTAGATAGGATTTTTGCATGCATAGGTCTGATCACAATCTGATATTTGGGTGGTTTCCTACTAGGTAATGGTTGTGGTTGGTCAGCCAGTCGGCACACATCCACCACGCCCTTTCAGCTGTGAGATGTCCAAGGTTCGATCCTTGCTAGGGAAAGCAAAAGTGCATACACCTGATGAACCCCAGTTAGGGTGAAACCCGTGTTTGTACTCTTTGTATTATTTGGCAAGGACTATATATCATGTCTATGATCTGCTTCTCGCAACTGAGAGGGTGTGGCAGATGTTGCCGACTGGCTGACCAACCACAAGCATTACTCGGTAGGTAACCACACACATAATATAGTCTGAACACACACCAATTTTAATTTTCTCCTTTGCTACTATCTCCAGGGGGTCCAGATTGTGTCCCATTACTGAGCCTGCTCTTTTAATTAGCTTGTTGATTCAGTGGGCCTCTCTTGAAATGATGTTACCAGCCTAGTACACCTCAGCATATAAAAATCACACTGGTCATCGCAGAGTCATAGAAGAATGTGAATATATAGATACCTAAAGGCCCTAAAGGTAAGAATATTCCATGCATTAAATAATGTGATCCTGTATATAAATAATTATTTTGCAATGGAACAGTTGTGGCTAACATCATCAACATAATAGAGCAAAAGCATAGTGTAAAGCATATAGGGACAACTTGGCACAGGATTTCCTCTCCATGACTAAAAAGGCCAAATCCTTCCTTTGACTTTGAGCTTTTGATAGATTTGGATGTTCTTCCAATCATATCATAATTATATTGATTCTGAATGTTTATCACTCCTTATTGATGTTACATCTATGTTTTATCCATCCATCCATTATCCAACCCGCTATATCCTAACTATAGGGTTACGGGGGTCTGTTGGAGCCAATCCCAGCCAACACAGGATGCAAGGCAGGAAATAAACCCCAGGCAGGGTACCAGCCCACCGCAGGGCGCGCACACACACACACACTGGGGACAATTTAGAATCGCCAATGCACCTAACCTGCATGTCTTTGGACTGTGGGAGGAAACCGGAGTACCCGGAGGAAACCCACGCAGACACGGGGAGAATATGCAAACTCCACGCTGGAAGGAACATTTAGGTTAGAATTGTCCTCCTGTTTTAAATTGAAGCAAAATGTGACGTAAAAATGACAAAATGCATTTCTGTTTTTCATTGGCTTTATTCTTAAACAATCTAATTCTAATAAATGTCTAACAAAAAGCCAGCATGTTAGTCATTGATCTGCCTGAATTTCCTTCTTAGTGTTCTATATTGGCAAGTAGAACAAAATCCATTAAACTAAACAACATATCAAATTATTCACATGCCTTTGCCACCTAATAGAAATTCCCCTCAGGTGACAGACTGATTCCACTTTGCCTCTGAATCTAAATGCGTGTTTTCCTTACTCATAGAGTGATTACGTGAAAACTGTAATTATCATAGCATATAATGCTGCCATCAGTCCAAACGATAGCACCAGCTGCACAATTAGAATTTAGAAAACTAATAATATAATTCAAAATGTCATGGTGCAATTGCCTTTTGAATATAAAACATGCACCATTTTCCTACATATTCAAATAGATATTTAATAAGAACTAAACTGACTATTATTACACTGTGTAACATTTTTAAGAATACTGGCTAAATGGGCATACCAGATGAAGACAGTCTGATCAATACAGCAGAATACAACACTTTGTCTAAATAGTAAAAAACACTCATTCATTAAAACAGCAGAATCAAGTAAACCCATGCTGTTTTGTATGTAAAGAAAGTCCAATTTTACCTAATGGAAACATTTTGCACAAGAAGCTCCACAGTTTGAACAGATTTAGTTTTGTTTTGTTGTTATTTTGTAAAATTGCATCTGCCTCAATCCTTATTAAAAACAGCTTTAAGCACTGTCTGTCTTTAATATGACTTGGCGTGGTGTTGTTAAAGTTTAACACAGTTAACAAAGTTCATTGTTTTTATTTAGTCATGTTTCCACAAGAAACACTAAAATTTGCTTTCTCAGTTGCATCCAAAATGGACAAAAATAAAAAGAAAACAAACAAACAAATAGAGACAAGACAGGTTAAAACTTAGTATTTCTAAAAATGTTTATATCATTTAAAAAGCAGATTTTTATTTTGTTAAAACCTCTTCTAGCAGTTTGATAGGACATTTAACCCAAAATGGATACACGACACAGAGACTCCATACTTCCTGAATTATCTCTGATATCCCTTATTAAAGAGATGAATGGTACTTAGGAGAAACGAATTCCAGGAGTGATTAGTGTGGGTTTTCAAAGCAACTCACCGCCCTGATTTACTGAAGTTCTGCGTGTAATGAGTGTCTGTCATCAGTTGAGATGATTTCCAGTTTTTTCAACAATTCTAAAAAAACTAACAATGTGTTACTGTTAGCTCAGAGAAAGGTAGTAATAGAATTTCTGGCTTCTAATCCACTTTGTTTTTGACTTTGGCTCTCTGTTCTAAATTCCAGTTTTAGTCTCTTGGTTAAATTTTCAAAGTTTTATGATCTATCACTTTTCCCCAGTCATTTTCTAGTCTGTTCCCAATCTACTCTATCTCTTTCCTAATATTCTGTATTAAATGTAAATGTTACTCTGAATACCTCTCTCTTTCTGATGTTATTGTAGCCACCCAACAGTTATCATTGTTACTTTGTGCTTAGAGATTAAACATTTTAAGTTAATGGAGAAAAAAAAGCACTCATTGTTGAGCTTTTTTTCCAACAGAAGGGTAGCTTTCTTCCCAGGGTAATTCACAACAAATCCTGGTGCCCTGGAATTTAAAGACTTGACACCCTACTGACAGCAATTTACAGCCAGGGATGAAGGGGCATTGCAATCCAACCAATCGGCCAATCCAACTCCCTCCAATCAGAGCGCTGTTGTAGGCACAGTCATCACTTTATCAGTTGAGCTGTAGCAGGTGGCATGGTGTGAGAAAATGAGTGATCCTGAATGCAGGTTTAGTCATCCTCTAATGAACTGCTGATACAGAAAGCAATTTAAAGTGATTGCATGGAGAATCTGTGTCACTCTTCACATTCAGATAAGTCACATACCTAGATAGGGTCGTAATTAGGGTTGTGACTTATAGTCATCATGAGAGAAAAAGTTTGATTTTTTTGGACACTGGTACAACGTACAGGCTGTGCTCAGTAGCACATTATAAAACAGGCTAAAATAAATAGAAGGTTTCAAACCACAGTAGTGTTGCATAATCCTCTGCTTTTACCTTATCTGCAATCTTAAACATTAATGGCAGCTTCAGGTTTTTTGAGCCACATTTTTATAGCAAAGCTGCAACAACCACAACAAACCTTATGCAAAACACAAGGAAGCTAGTAAGTAGAGCTGGTATTTTTGTTCCTTTTTTTTTGGTTTAATATTTTCAACTGCATTTACCTTCACCCCAACTAAGGACTCATTATACTAGTTCTGACCTAGCTTTTTCCCAATGAGTTTTTGTGATATGGCAGTGGTTGGGTCTAAAGCATCCTTTTTTAAAGTGTGTTATTAAAAAGCAGAAAGTTGTTTCAGTCACATATAAACTTCATTTAATACTGTCATTCCCAACTCCATATGGCCCTACAACTATATTGAGTGTGTGGAATATGACACAGACAGGCAGACATGTTAGATTTACCCCACACACGTTTATTTAGGGTCTCCATTACACAAATTCACAACTCACAACCCCAATACCCCTCAGTCCAGGCCAACACAATGCCTTCTCTCTCTTTTCTTCAGACCGCCTCCTTCTCTCCTCCAGAGACCTTATCCACTCTTCCACCCGACTCAAGTCCTCCTCTGAAGGGAGGCGGCCCCTTTAAATAAGCACCCGGATGTGCTCCAGGTGCGTCCCCGGCAATCTCCCACTGACATGCCCCTATGTGGCAGAAGTGCCAGGTGTATCCCCGGAGGCACTCCGGGTGTTCCTGTTCCTCTTCCCCCCAGCACTTCCTGGTGTGGCGGAAGTGCTGAGGTCCAGGGTCCTCCAGGTATTGGGGTGCCCCCTGGTGGTGACCACAGGCCCCTACAGGGTCAAGCTTCTCAGCTCTGTACCTGTGGCCCCCAGGGCGGTCGCCCCCTCGAGGTCTGGAGGAGGCACAAGCCCTCCTCCGGTCTTCTCGGGCGTCCCGGGTGGGTACCACCCCCATCCGGGCACCACAAGTGGCCTAAAAAATGGATGGTGTAAGAACGCTAGAGAGCGCTGTTGCCCCGTGAACCCAACAGACAGATACGCAGACACAGGGTAAAAGCACAAAGAAGATCCTTTACTTATTCTTCTTTCTTTAAAGTGCATTTTAAGCACTACAGCCACTATACACAAAAAAAGAATAATAAATCAATAAAATTCTCTCCTCCACACCTCCCAGCAAGTTCTGTCTTCTACCTCCCAACTCCGGCTCGCTTGCTGGGTTCCCATCAATCCTTGTTTTCCCACCAACTTCCCACAGCGTCCCCTGGCGGCACCCACGGTACCCAGCAGGGCTGTGCTGGCCGAACTCCCAGTCCCAAAGTGCCCTGTGGGCATCTGGGGCTCCGCTGCAGTCCAGGGAAGCTGCCATCTGTGGTCTTGGGGGAGGCAGTGTCCTTGATAAGCTGCCTTCCCCCATCCTTCCATTACTGGGGTGTCCCGGCCGGGATAAACTGCTGGCCGTCCCTTACAATGGATAGATTGAGAAGCAGCCCAAGAGGTCTAAGCCTTGTCACTCCAAATCTCCATGCAGTTGTTGTCTGCGTGCATGAAAAAATGTGAATGCACAGCTGTGAAGAAATTACAGAAATTGCATCCGGCATTAGTTACATTTAAATGAGGACGACTTAAAAAGTACATTAAAGATACACATTTTCACATGGGAAAAAATAAACAAAATTAGATTTAGAACAATTGTTAATTATAGTGACACTAAATAAATATTTAGGTTTATATGAGAAATACGATTGTGAATTCCTTGTGGAAAACTGTAGAGGTGACATTAATATAGTCATGCTTCCTACTCAAAAAACAGGTTTAAATCATTTAGCAAATAAAATCATTGCATGTTCTGCCACATAAAGATTAAGGTATTGTGCTCATTTTTTAACAAATATACAGGGTGAGTCAAAATAATGTTAACATTTGAATGGCAGAAACAATTTATTCACAAAACATACTTCTTATGTGCAAGATGATTTACAGGAATGTCTCAACCTGTTCGCCATCATGTTCAACACATGTACCATATATGGCACATAAATTTTCCACAAAAAGTGTATATAAGTATATACATAGCAGTACTAGTGTTAACATTATTTTGACTCACCCTGTATATAAACATACTGCTTCTTACAGGGTTACAATTTATAAGAAAGGAATTTGTGTGTGTGCGTGTGCGTGTGTGGGCGTGTGTGCGTGTGTGTGTGTGTGTGTGTGTGTGTGTGTGTGTGTGACTTCACACCATCTTTATAGCGATAGTATGAATTTGAAATGAAGTCCAAC
Organism: Erpetoichthys calabaricus; assembly: GCF_900747795.2. Classification (NCBI taxonomy): domain Eukaryota; kingdom Metazoa; phylum Chordata; class Cladistia; order Polypteriformes; family Polypteridae; genus Erpetoichthys; species Erpetoichthys calabaricus. The sequence goes on from NC_041402.2 coordinate 55,043,345, forward strand.
ATCACAGAAATCTCAGTCTATTGGAGAAATATTGATCTGTCACAAAAATTTTATTACACTGCCTACTTTGATTTCACATTAACTTTAAAGGAGACATGCAGGCAAGTCTGCTGGAATGTTCTTGTTCATTCTTGCGAGGTGTAAATTGAACTCATCTGTAAGATCTTGTGAGGAGACAGAAGCTACTTCATATTTATCTTAATATTTACACTGTGAAATTTAACAGTGGCAAGGGAGTTTCCCTGACTAGGATTTTAAATAATTATCATTTTAATGAGCACTTTAACGAAAATAAAAGCTAACAGAGCAAGATGAATCCAAAGGTGCACTTAATATACTGGACTCACTGAGGATTATCAAAATAGCAAAAGGAGAACAAGGTAGATGATAAGTATTGATTTTTTTATTTTTCTTTCTTTCTTTTTTTTTTTTTACTTTTTCCAAGCCTACTTCTTCAGATTCAAAGCCTGATGTTTTAACTCAAGGTAAGAATGAATCCTTGACTGGATGCCAGTCTACAGTTTAATACACAAACATAACAATAATCAGCCAGACTAGAGTTGCCAATCAGCATAACACACATTTGAATAATTTAACTAGAAGAAGGCATTGAGCTCAACAAAGTCAGTCCTAAAAGACTACTCACTAATACATGACATGGTGATTTATTTCATATGTCTCTGCAGAGAACCAAAAAAAGACTCAGGTAGACATTAGGGAAAACACCCAATGAAATGAAGGTCTCTGGAATAGTAAGACCACAGCACTATCCACTGTCCCACTATGGTGTCAAGATTCAACATATGAATGTCAGAGTCAAAAATGCTATAAAGGAGAATTTGGATTTTAACAATGAGAAGCATAATATCCAGATAAAAACTAAGTCTTCAGAAGACTACCTGTGTTTAACACTGTTGCAAAATCGTTAATGCTGCTACTTCACAGTGTCAGGAGATACCAGGGGTGTGAATCCCAGGAAACTGCACTCCTTTAATGTGGGAAGTGACATCATTCACAATTTCTACAACTCTGTGATGGTCAGTGTGATTTTCTATGCTGTGGTGTGTTGGGCTGGTAAGATCACTTCAAGAGAGGCCCACCAAACGAACAAGCTAATTAAAAGAGCAAGCTCAGTTATGGGCCTCACGTGGATACTAGCAAAGGAGAGAATTAAAAAAATAATGGACAACCATTATAAATAACTAAAAAAAGTAAAAGTTAGAATTTGGTAACAGTGCAGGTTTATGTCTGTAATGCTACTCGCAACTACACCATTGTAAAATAAATATTTATTTACAGGATCACATTATTTAATGCTTGGAATATCCTTACCTTTAGGGCCATTAGGTATCTGTTTAGTCAGGTCTTCTATGACTCTGTGATGACCAGTGTGATTTCCAATGGTATGGTGTGCTGGGCTGGTAACATCACTTTAAGAGAGGTCCACCAAATGAACAAGCTAATTAAATGAGCAGGCTCAATTATGGGTCACACATGGGTAGTAGCAAAGGAAAGGATTAAAATAAAACTGAGTGCCATAATGAACAATGCTGCACATCCTTTCTCTGATACACTAACACTGAGTACTTTCAGCAAACAAATTATTCAGCAGAAGTGTGTAAAGAAACACTACGGGGAATCACTTTCACCAACAGCAATATGTCTGCATAATGTCTAACTGTGACTCTGACAGCCAAGTCAGAACTTTTCTTTCTTCTGAATTTTCTTCCTTTTCAGTAATGCTTGTGTGGTGTGTTCAGACCATAGTGTATGTGTACAGAGGGGGAAATAAGTATCTAATTTTCATGGTAGTTTAATTTTAATGGAGAGAGACAAAATATCAACCAAAAAACAGAAAAAAACACATTACATAAAAGTTATAAATTGATTTGCATGTCATTGAGTGAAATAAGTATTTGATCCCCTACAACCCAGCCAGAATTCTGGCTCCAACAGATTGGCTGTGTGTGTCAAGTTATTTAGGTTTACTGCTTTAATGTCTGCCCAAACTTGAAAAAGGCCTTTAGCTGATCAAAGAGGATGCATGGAACAACTCTTCCTTTTCATTATTTGATGTTGTTTAATAATAAACAGGTTGCAAGAGCAATAATAACACCAGGAACAGGACTGGAGTAGGTTGTTAACCTTAAATAAACAAAGAAAATACAAGAAAACACATTTTTATTCATGCTTTAACAATTTTGTATATACATAAACTCTTTCATTATTTCAAATATACGTTAGTTACTACAAATAAACACGCTTGCGTGATATGGCGCATTAACTGAAGTTATTTATTCTTTTACATAAACAACAGCCGTCACTAAGTCAGAAATGTTTCACATTAAAAAAGGGAATTATTTTTAACATACCAGTGACGTCTCCAAAATCAGCTAACACATTAAGCTTTCTAATTCCTCTGATGCTTTTTTCTTTTTCGTTCACAATTGCCTTCTCCATGCCTTCTTTTAACAACTAAGCATCTCTTCCGTGCAGCAGTATGCTGACCCTGACTTCCGGAAACAGTCTCTAGCCCTTCTCACACTCAGTCTTTATTTAAACAAACATACACAAAATAGATTGCCTTTTTTTTTTCCAAATGTATTAAATAACAATGTTTAAGCTCAGCTTAACACTTCCCACTTGAGCTCCTGGTTATAAACCCAAGGGGGTCACACTGCTCACTCATTACATTTCTGTACTTCTAGAGGGACCAAAACAACTAGACGTCTAACATCCCTATGCAAAACCACAGCAGGGATCTTGTTCACAGCTTTCTTTTTAGTTTTGCTAATGTTAGTAATACTGTTTACAGCAGCTTTTGTAATTGCGACTGAATAACTTTGACACTGACATCTCTCACAATGCATTTCTCATCAGCATTTACTTCAATCACTATGGCTAATTTGTACTGACCTCTCAAGGCATTCTGATCAGCCAACCAGACCACATTCCTCAACAGCAACATTTTTCTTTCTTGTATGCCACTTGTTTCTTACAAAGAGGTTTGGGCCTGCCAACTGACTCCATTTCTCCCAGAACCTATTCATTTCCCCTTGGATAACTCTCAATCTTTTATAGGGATAGCCCTCAAATTCAAAATTTCTTGGATCCCCCTTTTTCCAGTTTGACCTAATAAAAGAGAATTAGGAGTGACATACTCTATGCAGTCCTCTCTACTCTGCGTTCTAGCATCTATGGGTCTCTCATTAGCTAAGTTAGCAGCCATATAGAGAAAAGTTTGGAATTTGCCCCATGTGAAAAGGCCATCACTCCCCAAATTATGCAGGGCCCTCTTCATAATACGAACAGCTGCTTCTGCTGCTCCATTCCTGTGAGGAGAATATGCTGGATGGATCTTCCAGGACCACTCTGTTCAATGCTTGGCAGCTTCCTCAATTAGATCCAATTTTTCTAAGCGATTCAGAAAGGTATGGAGTTCTTCAAGAGCTGGCTTGGCTCCTACAAAGTTTGACCCAACATCTGCATGTATAGCTCTCGAAAACATGCAGTAGACGATGATCCCCCAGACTTTAAGTTTTACCCTCTTTTTTTGTGTCATCTCTCACCTCATAAGGTCCAAACAGGTCTATGGTCGTGAACTCAAACAGTGCACCTGGTTCTGTCCGTTCAGGTGGAAGGTTAGTCATGATCTGCTGGCATTGTTTTTCCTTCGTTTTCCTACAGATCACACAGCTGTCTACTACTTTTCTCACTAGCCTTCTGTCTTTTATAACCCAAGCTTTTTTCCTCTTTCTTAAAAGTGTTCCAGCAAATACCCTCATGATTAACTCCATGAGCTAAAAACGTTGATATCCAAGCTTCCTATGGTAGGACTGGCACTGCAGTTTTGTCTTTATTAAAGTTTTGAATTCTGCCACCACAAACTAAAAGTCCAGAGATCTTGTCTCTATATACTACCAACCTGTTAAAGAGTTGTAACAGGAAAGTCAACATTCTTTTGTGCAGCTAAAAAGAGGTCTCTGAGAGCTTCTTCCTGTTCTCTTACTGTCAGCACAGCGTTTTTGACACTCTTCACTAATTGTGTTGCTTCCCACTTTGACTGTCTTGTGGTCTGGCCTTTCACTGCTAACCACTTCTTAGCAGCTCTCCACATCTATGCAATAACCCTGCTCACTTTGGATAAACTACTGAACCTTGTTACATCCACAAGGTTTGTAATTGTTGAGCCTGCGGGCTTTCTTCCCTCACACTCTTTGATTATTGCTGTTTCCTCATCTTCCACATTTTCTGAATCAAGAGTGGAATGAGTTTGCTCACTTGTGAATTTTCTGTCATTTCCTTTCACTTTAGGGGTTTCCTGTGAGATAGTCTCTATACTTCGTTTGCCTTGAGCTCTTGTTAGGATCGCTGAAAATGCCTTTCTCTGAAATTTATTGATATTCTCCCTGGCATCAGTAGCAACCTCTGCAGCAGATTTCTTTGGCCAATTCTCAACAGGCCATCTAAGAAACTCTGGCCCCTCCTGCCATGCAGAACCTTCATTAAGATGTTCAGGGCTAGCTCCTCTTGTGATGATGTAGGCAATGTTGCAATCTCCTGGAATCCACCACCAATCATCAGTTGACCCAGTTCTCTGTATTTCTCCAACTCTGTTGGCAAAGATAGTCTGGTAGCCATAACTCTCACGTTGCATAACTCCAAGAACTGTCTGACTATCCACTAACTGGAACCATCATTCAATATCCATTGGACAATGCTTTTCAACATATTTTCTCAGCTGTGATGCAAACACAGCACCACAGATGTCAGCCTTGACTGTGTCAACCTTCTGGTCCAAAGGTGTTAACTTGGCTTTGGATTCAACCAACCTCACCACAGCTCCATGGTCTGAATTCCACCTAAGGTACATAACAACTCCATAGGCCATGTCACTTCCATTTGAGAATGTGATTCCACATGGCTTTCCTCTCCAGTCAGCTGGTGTCAGGCTCCTGTGAAACTTCACCTGGGCTAGTTTCACATATTCTTCAAATAGGTTAATGCCTTCTTCTCTGAGACCATTAGAAAGTGGTGTGTCCCATGTCTCTTGGATTAATCTTCCTGTCTCTTGAAAGGCTTTTCTGACTAGAATTGCTCCTTTTTGCTTAGCAGGTGTGACTAAGCCAATAGGATCATAAAGCCCAGCAACTTGGCTTAGTAATTCCCTTCTTGTCAGAGGGTTTCGAGTTTTGTCTCTTAGCTCCTCTTCAGAGAGATTTTTTCCTATCCTCATTTTCTTTTTCCTTTTAGAAAAATTGATTGAAGTCATTACATATAACTAATCACTCTCCACAAAGTACCCAATGCCTAGAGCTTTATTATTTTCTTCTTTCATTTGGTTTGGTAGTACCAGTACTTTGCTTTTGTCACCTGAATCCTTTTCACAGATTGCAGTTTCATTTCCCTGCCTCCCACTTTGACCTGACCGAATCCATGGTTTGAGGTAAAATCCTCCAGCCCTCAACATTTCTTCAACCTTCTCAGTGATTTCATTCAGCCTCTGTGGTGGGAAGTAAAAATATCATCCACATAACTGTCCTCTTCAAGGACTCTGTGTTCCTCTTGTAGGTGAACAAACTTCATCAGTCTTGCTGTTTCTCACATAGCCAGCTATGCAATGCATTCTGCAGGTCTATCTCCAATGTTGACTCTGATAATGGCAAATTCACTTATTTCATCTTGTGGAGTATCTCTCCAGAGAAATCTGTTGAGGTGAACTTCACGTTCCTCTAGCCACACCGAGTTGTACATTTTTTTGACGTCTCCTAGAGCAGCATACACTCCCCTCCTAAATCAAAGTTTTATGGCTGGTTGCCGCTCCACCATCTCATGGATCTGAGGTGTATAGGCAATTTTCCAGATTGGTTCTTTCTCAAGCTGCTTTTCTGTCATCAGAATTGTAGCCTCTACTTCACTTCTGTTATTTGGTAAGGAAACTGGGTCCTCAATCCATGGATACCTTGCATCCCAGTGTGGACATGCACTATGGGAATCCTCTTCTTGGTAGCTGAGACCTTCTTTTATGACTTCAAGTTCTCTATCCTCTGTCAAACTGATCTCCTTTCCTCCTGGTTGGCAATTTCCAGAGCAACACCCTCCAAATTTGGGCTCACATGCTGCTCCAATACTGTCTCACTTGTACCATTCCAGGAACTCGTGATTACTAGTAGCTGTGTACTTAACTTCAAATGTACCTTTGTGGTGTAACTGGATCTTTTAAGCCTGTATCTGGATTTCACCGTTTTGAATTACCTTTTCATATTTGACCGCAGCTGTTCTCATTGAGTGAGCAAAATATGTCTTTGACTTGTGTGTAGTAATATCGATGTGTTCAAACATGTCTGGGTGAGCTCCACCCACAGTTTTCCCCAATGGATTCTCCCATAGGACTAGATCTCCAATTACTCTTACTCTTTGTGGTGCAAGTCTTCCCTCTCGGTGGCGGATAAGAAGTTGAATAAGTTTTGGCCATTTCAACTCTTTAATGTCAACCTCTGGACAGAACCTCTTTAGCTGCTCAGGTCTAATGATTCGATGTACATACACTCATTCCTGGAACATTATTTGATTGAGATATACTTTTTGAAAAAAGTTTAAAAAAAGAAAAGAAAATTTTCATTGACATTTGAATGTCAGTAATTCAGTAAAAATTATCCTCAGACATTTGATTTAATTTTTCTTTGAAAATATAACTCAGTTGTTGTGACTATCTGTGTATGTTAAAATAAATAAAGATATATGGATTTTTAGCATGTATTTGTTATACAGTCATTACTGTCCAGCGTTGCATTATTACTCATTTTTTTTGAGTACTGTAATTCAAATGAAAATCGGAGTAAAATAAAACCATTTTTGCCACTACTTATATTTAATCAAACTCATTTATTTCTAAGTAAATTTGAGTAAATTAATAAATTAAGTTTACTGAATAGTGCAGTATATTAAATATACTCAAAAATATTGCTTGTAATTTGTTGCCTTATTTTTTTTAAGTACTTTTAATGAATTATTTTTTACAGTGCATATTGAATTAGGAGTAGGTTGTTAACCTTAAATAAAGAAAGAAAATACAAGTAAACTCATATTTTCATCCATGCTTTAACAATTTTGTATATACATACATTCCTTCATTATTTCAAATATGTGCTAGTGACTAAAAATAAACACACTTGTGCGATATCGCGCATTAACTGAACTTACTTATTCTTTTACATAAACAACAGCCATCACTAAGTCAGACACATTTCACATTAAAAAGGCATTTTTTTTGTAACATACTGTACCAGTGACATCTCCAAAATCAGCTAACACATTAAGCTTTCTAATTCCTCCGTGATGCTTTTTTCTTTTTCTTTTTCGTTCACAATTGCCTTCTCCATGCCTTCTTTTAACAACTAAGCATCTCTTCCATACAGCAGTACGCTGACCCTGACTTCCGGAAACAGTCTCTAGCCCTTCTCACACTCAGTCTTTATTTAAACAAACATACACAAGATCAATTGCCCTTTTTTTTTTTTCAAACGTATTAAATTAAAATGTTTAAGCTCAGCTTAACAGTGTGCTCATGTGGCACACAGATTACAATCAATCAATCAATTACAGATACTCCTGATCTCAACTCGTTATGTGTATAAAGCACACCTGTCCACAGCATCAATTTCTTCCATTCTAACCTCTCCACCACCATGGGCAAGACCAAAGTGCTGTCAAAGGACATCAAGGACAAGATTGTAGACCTGCACAAGGCTGGAATGGGTTATAAGACCTTCAGCAAGAAGCTTGGTGAGAAGGTGACAACTGTTGGTGTGATTATTCGGAGATGGAAGAAACATAAAATCAATTGCCTTCGGTCTGGAGCTCCATGCAAGATCTTGCCTCATGGGGTGAGGATGATCATGAGAAAGGTAAGGGATTAGACCAAAACTACACGGGAGGAGATTTTTAATGATCTGAAGGCAGCTGGGACCACAGTCACCAAGACCATCATTGGTAACACACTACACCGTAAGGTCCCCTGCAAGCACCCGGAAGGTCCCCCTGCTCAAGAAGGCACATGTACAAGCCCGCCAACATCCATTATGGATTTTAGAGGTGTGTATATGGCTGTTAAACCTGGGATGATGTTGTACAGTAGTTGACCAACAGAATTTTTTAGATGATACTAAAATGAACAGGTTGTTTTGGGGCATCTTTTAATACTTTTATGTTAAGACAGCTTAAATGATAAATTTAGTGGTCCACACAAGCCTGTGAAGATATTGTCAGGATATTGTAGACTGTGGTAAGTCACGCTACGGCGACTGTGTTTTCTTGTGTTTGTGTGATGTGAGTGATTGTAACTATATATATATTTTTGATTTAGTTTACCAAGGGTTGAAGAGTGGTGCTGTGAGATTTCTGGTTGAGTGGAAGAGTGAGGCAGCCATGAGGGGGTGAAAACTTCTGAGGCAATGTGACATCAACCCATGGAGTGCTATGCATGTCAGCCAAGCCTGGACCAGAGGAGGTATTCTGATGTGAGGAACCAAGCTGCAAGGAAGAGAGAAAGGCCTGAGAATTAGATAGAAGAGGGTACTTACCAGAGAGTGGCTCATGTTAATAGTATCCACCACAGATTTCTGAAGAATTTCTTTCAGATTGCATCATGTACAGCAACCCATGTGATGGTGAGCTAGGTGAATGGAAAAGGCTAGGTGATGCATCCGATGGGATCTTAGTAAGGGATCCCAGGGGGCATATAAGAGGGGAGGATGGGCATCAGAAGTGGTTTGTTCATCTCTGTGATCGGCATTGAGTCCATCTTTAGTGGAGGGGTGCATCATGGTACTCTTGAGCTGTCTGGATGAGGTTAGGAGGAGGTGCATGTAGTCTTGGTTTATCCCCTAGGGCCTAGAGTTTATGAAAGGGGGAAAAATGTGGTAAGTAGGACACTGGTTCCTTTGATTTATTTTTCTTTTTATAAAGAGTCCTTAGTTCCCTTGAGCAAACCTGGAATAGGGAAAAGGACTGAGATTAGTGTGTTTTTAGTTATTTCTGAAGATGGATGGAGGGTTGAAAGACAGGAATTATCATTTTTTTCTGTTTTAAAATCTTTTATTTTTTTGTCTTTATTCAAGTACATGACAACTGTGATCTGAAGGTCTTGATTGTGTGTTTTTTTTTCAATACATTAACATTTTAGACCCACTTGATATTTTCATATCATCTATTTTTAATAAAGAACTGTCTATTTTTGTAACACCTTGTCTATCTCTCTCATTGTTGAACCCTTGTAAGGCACATGGAAGGTATGGGGCATCACAATGATATTTTGCTATATGGATAAAAATGAAAATAAGATACAAGTGTCTCCACTTACAGAGGTATCAAGTATGTCCGTATTTTGTGGTTGGCGAGTCCTGGAATTCAAGGAGAGTACATGATGCTGCTGACTTCATGCCAGTAAAGGGCACCACAGATGCAATGTTTGCTGTGAGGGTGTTGATGAAGAAGCATAGAGAAGGCCAGAAGGAGTTGCATTGTGCCTTTGTGGACCTGGAGAAAGCAAATGACAGGGTGTCTCAAGAGGAGCTCTGGTATTGTATGAGGAAGTCAGGAGTGGAAGAGAAGGATGTAAGAGTTGTACAGGATATGTACAAGGGAAGTGTGATAGTGGTGTGGTCTGCGGTAGGAGTGACGGATGCATTCAAGGTAGAGGTGGAATTACATCAGAGATCGGCTATGAGCCGTTTCTTATTTGCAATGGTGATGGACAGATTGTCAGACAAGATTAGACAGGAGTCCCCGTGGACTATGATATTTGCTGATGACATTGTGATCTGTAGCGATAGTAGGGAGCAGGTTGAGGAGACCCTGGAGATGTGGAGATATGCTCTAGAGAGGAGAGGAATGAAGGTCAGTAGGAACAAGACAGAATACATGTGTGTAAATGAGAGGGAGATCAGTGGAATGGTGAGAATGCAAGGAGTAGAGTTGGCGAAGGTGGATGAGTTTAAATACTTGGGATCAACAGTAGACAGTAATGGGTATTGTGGAAGAGAGGTGAAAAAGAGAGTGCAGGCAGGGTGGAATGTGTAGAAAAGAGTGTCAGTAATTTGTGACAGACGGGTATCAGTAAGAGTGAAAGGGAAGGTCTACAAGATAGTAGTGAGACCAGCTATGTTGTATGGGTTGGAGACGGTGGCACTGACCAGAAAGCAGGAGACAGAGTAGTTAAAGATGCTAAGATTTATACTGGGTGTGATGAGGATGGACAGGATTAGAAATTAGTACATTAGAGGGTCAGCTCAAGTTGGATGGTTGGGAGACAAAGTCAGAGAGGTGAGATTGCATTGGTAGGGACATGTGCAGAGGAGAGATGCTGAGTATATTGGGAGAAGGATGTTAAAGGTAGAGCTGCCAGGCAAAAGGAAAAGAAGAAGGCTTAAGAGGAGGTTTGTAGATGTGGTGAGAGAGGACATGCAGGTGCCGGGTGTAACAGAGCAAGATGCGGAGGACAGGAAGATATGGAAAAAGATGATCCGCTGTAGCAACCCCTAACGGGAGCAGCCGAAGAAGAAGAAGAAAACATGATACTGTTGACTTGTGTAAGCCACTTTAGAAGAAGTCTGGCACTATTGCTTCTTGGGTTTGACATTCAACCAATGATTCCTGTCAAGGGGGTTATCTTCAGGTGAAACATGGTATTCATTGGTGAACATGTACAGTGGATGTACTGTAAAGTGAATGGACAGTACACTAACTGCTATTCCAGTGGTCATTCAAGGGAGTGCTGTATAAAATATGAGGCCATATAAAGGTGGAAAAGTAATACAGCACATTGCTTGTATTTAATTATGCAATCAAGAAGCCTGTAAATAAGACCTACACAAATGAAACTCCAGTTTCTGTCAATTACAAATAAAATTAGTTTTCACATCTGCTACTGAATTGATATTTATAGATGGCATTATGAAAAAAATGCATTTTTATCCATCCATCCATCCATTTTCCAACCCGCTGAATCCGAACACAGGGTCACGGGGGTCTGCTGGAGCCAATCCCAGCCAACACGGGGCACAAGGCAGGAAACAATCCCGGGCAGGGTGCCAACCTACCGCAGTGCATTTTTATTCCTTCCACATTCCATACAGTAGGATAGAAATATTCAAATAAAACAGCAGTCCATAACATAGCGTTTATAATAAAGAAGCACAGCCTCCTAATCTTCCATTTATTTATTCATTTCTTTTTAGTTCTGTGGTTCTTCTTGTCCTGTCTTCCATTTCAAGGGGTTACAAAGGGCTGTTGCGTGTGTTTCTTCAGTTTCTGTTTCTGCCATAACTACTTGTTTTTTGACATATAAAGCTGCAAGTTTGCCATTAGGCCAAACTTATCTTTCTTCCATTTGTGTTTCTGTGCATTTTCTAGAAATTATTCAAGCATTTTTTTTCCTAATTGATCAGTGAAGCTTGAAAGCTTCAGGACTTTCAAAAGACAGGCAGTCATGCATGTTCACTTTGTGTCTTTACAACCTTTAGTCCACATCACCTGGGCTGCCTGCCGTCTTCAATTACATATAAATTTCTTTTAGGATATTTTGAGACAACTATTTTGTATGATTTCTATGATTTCTTTTTTTATGGTGGATATACTCATTGAAAAGTTACTGTTCTCATTTATTACTCTTGCTTGAAGGTAGTCTTTGTTCAGCCATCCTAGATATGAGCAATAAAGGAAATCAGGTTAACCAATAGAAAAGACCCCAATCTGAATAATTCCCTTTGGGCACCAAATTTCTGTCAATGTAACTGTAATATCAACTCTGTGATGACAGGTGACAAGTTGTCCTGGGACAACAGTTCCTGAATTATATCGTATTATATTCCTAAAATTACACAGGGCACAGTGGTTATCACTGATGCCTCATAGCTCTTCCATCCAAGGTTCAAATCCAGGCCCAGGTATTGCTTTTGGGACATCTGAACATTCTCCAAACACTCTGCAGGGTTTTCTCTGGACACTTTGGTCTTCCTCCACAGTATAAAGACATGGCTATTTCACAGAGTTAATTTGTGGCTCACACTTGAGGGTTTCCCATCCAGGACTGGCTTGTAACTTGTGACCAACGTTTTTTATAAATGGCTCTACCCACCCACTGGCAGGTATTAAAATGAGCTAACCTGGAAAATGCATGATTTTTTATTTTTATAAGAACTGTTACATTTTCCTTTTTTGCTTTACATTAACATTATATATCTATGCCTTCATAAATTTCAATGGACCCTCTCAAAGAAAATTAGGTGTGCCAATAAAAAATATGGTAAAGAATACAAAAAATAATAATATGATAAAATAAATAATACAGTTTATTTATGTATAAACACTAGCCGTGTTAACTTCCAAAGAAAATGGGCCTCTGTTGGTTAATCATGTATCATGTAACTAAGCACTTCTCTGTATACAACGTTTGTATTTTTTTTCATCCAAGGGCTAATATTATTGACAGACAGTGTGCTGTAGTGGTTAAGGTTTTGGCCGTAGGACTTCAAACCCTGAGGTTGTAGGTTCAAATCTAGCTATTGACACTATATGACCATGAGCAAGTCATTTCACTTGCTCCAATTGGAAATCTACAAAAATGCAACCAATTGTATCTCTAATTTTGTAAGTTGCCCAGAATAAAGGACTTGTTCAAATAATAAGTAATAATAATATTATTAGGTCACTGGAGCTGCTTAAACTTGATCGTTAGTAAAACATCCCTGCCATAGATCAATTCCTGCTTTTACTACTGACTTGGTTTTTGTAGTTGATCATTACAAAACACTATTTCACAGAAAACTGTATTCTTTTCAAATTAAATAGGTAATCAGTATGAAAAAAGTTACATTTGTGTATATGTTATCATTTTCATTATTTGATGTTTATGATTTTCATTTGCTGCAGTGGGCTGGCGCCCTGCCTGGGGTTTGTTTCCTGCCTTGCGCCCTGTGTTGGCTGAGATTGGCTCCAGCAGACCCCCATGACCCTGTAGTTAGGATATAGCGGGTTGGATAATGGATGGATGGATGGATGGATTTTCATTTGTTTACATCATTCACTCAAGAATTTCTTTTTGTGTTCAAAATAAACAGACACACATGTAAATGTAAATGATTTTGGAGGTCGGAGGATGCAGGGACCCTTTCAAAGTCCATTGATGGAAATGTATATTACAATGGAGTAGCCTGTGGAGGACCCATTAAGTTTAAACTGACACTGTCGGTCCTGGCATGTCTTGGATACGAAGACACCAATTCCACCTCTACTTCTCACTTCCTCTCGCTATACTCAGAGCCATAGCAACTGGGCCCATCCCTGGAACTTTGCACATTTGCCAACCACTGACCTTTGTATCTTCCTTGAACTTTACTGAACTTTGACCTTCTATTTCACACCTGAGTGTACATGCCAAAAGTAATCATGTCTCTTTTTTCCTGTCCAGGATACCAGCACTTCTTTAGTCATCCATCCACTGAATTGATTAGTGCGGCTGCTGTTCCTGTGCCCTGTCAATCGCTTCTGCTGTGTCCTGTGTTTGCATAAAACCCCCTTTCAGTGCAGTGCAGAGCATGTACATTAGAATAATATTAATAAATATTGACAAATAAAAAAAACATAAGTCGGCTAATTTTCCTTTTTCAATAATTCAATGAAATTTTCATTCAAATCACTCAAAACATTTTTGAGATTTTGGGGTATTATGTTTTTCTATTGTAGGGGCATTTATTACCCCCAAATATCATAATGCCCTTTCTTAACGGAACCTACTGCCCTAGATGGATGCAAAGTAGTGTGTTTGTTAATGAGTAAGTGGTTGAGTGAGTCAGTCAGTCTGTCCACTTTGTATTTTATATAGATACTAGGAGGTTCTTCCCTGCTCGCTTCATCTCACCAGCCACTTCACATCTCTTCCACTCGCATTGTAAAGGGGGTATGGGGGCTGAACGCACCCCAAGGAGAAGCGGTTGCTCCTCTGAAACCCCCTCAATACAATGGGAAACAAATTGTTTTTTTTTTACCTCCTCTTTGCTCGATTCGCTGCTGGCTTGTTGCTGCTGCCTTGCTGCGTGATCTGCATCTCGTGGGGTGCTTCAAACATTTAAAAGCCTGTACAGCAGCTGTCCTACTCTTTGTCTTTTATTTCCAGCCCCAGGCGTGGTTAAATCTTTTGGCACAAAGTCCTGTCTCGCGAGATATTTTTTAGTTTATAATTTAAAATGGAATAAGAATCTGAAAATCTAACAAAATCACATTAAAGTTTGATAAATTCTGAAAAGAATAATACCAAACATACAGTATATACGTAGATTTTAAAATAAGCCCGTCAAAAAACGTGACATAAAAACATCACCGTTGCACGTTTAGGCTTAGGATTTTATATATAGAGAGTAATAATAATAATAATAATAAATTTTAATTATATAGCACCTTTCCCATGCTCAAGGCGCTTCACAAAGTCTTAGAAAAAAAACAGCAGGGTATATGTAACATTGGATACAAATATTTTCCTGAATAGAACAATGAAACAGATAACAAAGCATTAAATAGAATAAAGAACAATAAACCAGAGTGTAAAATACTAAATTCAATACTAAAGAAAAACCTAACAAATAACCTAACTTGTGATATAACAGACACAAAAATTTTCCTGAGCACCTGGACAGAGAGGTAAACTGAAAGAAAGGGCAGAATGTTAAGTTAAGTTAAAAGCCTTCCTAAATAGTTGAGTTTTAAAAGAATGAATGGAGTCAGCTGATCTAATTAATTTTGGGATGTCATTCCAAAGTCTGGGTTCTATGGAGCTGAAGGCCCTGTCACCCATAGAGTGCAGGTTAGTGTGAGGCACAACAAGATAACCAGAATCAGAGGACCTTAGTAGGCGAACAGGAGCATAATGATTTAGAAGGTCACTGATGTAGTCCGGTGCAAGCTTTGTAGGTTATTAATAGAATTTTATATTCAATCCTGTAAGACACAGGGAGCCAGTGAAGGCGAAGCAGGATGGGTGTGATGTGCTCACAGTTGCTGGTTCAAGTAAGGACTCTTGCAGCAGAGTTTGGAATCAACTGGAGCTGTGATATAAGATTAGAAGGGGCACCTGCCAGCAGCGAGTTACAATAATCGATTTGGGATGTGATAAAAGCATGGACAAGTTTCTCAGCATTAGAAAAGGAGAGGAAGGAGCAAACACGGGATATGTTACAGAGGTGAAAGTAAGAAAGTTTCTGTGGTTTATGTGGGCGGAATAAGAAAGGGCGGAATCAAAAATGACACCAAAATTCCTTGCATCAGAAGAAGGTCTGATGAGATCACCATCAAGAGTGATTGAAAAGGAGCTCATTTTCTTAAGTAGCGCTTTAGTGCCAATTTGCAGGAGTTCAGTTTTGTTGCAATTTAATTTTAACGAATTTTGCCACATCCGGGTTTTAATTTTACTGAGGCAAGTTGTGTGCTGAGAAAACTCTGATGAAGCTGCACTTTTGAGTTGAGTGTCATCTGCATAAAAATGATAACCCTGTCCATAGCTATGAATAATATGGCCAAGGGGAAGCATATAAATACAGAAGAGAAGAGGGCCAAGGACAGAGCCCTGAGGAACTCCTTGTGTGACTGGCGCTGAGCTGGATCTGCTGTTGACCAGACTAACAAACTCTTGCCTATCAGTCAGATAGGACTTGAACCACTGGAGGGCAGTGCCAGAGATGCCCATCATGTTCTCCATTCTGGACAGTAGAATGTCATGACTGACACTGTCAAATGCTGCACTGAGGTCTAACAGAATTAATATGCTGGTTTGTCCAGAGTCTGCTGCCATAAGTGAATCATTGGTTACCCGAAGAAGAGTAGTTTCACAGCTGTGCCGCGCCCTGAAACCAGACTGAAAGGGTTCCATCAAATTATGAGAGGTTAAGTATTGGTGGGCTGAGAGGCTACAACATGCTCAAGAACTTTTGACAGAAAAGGTAAGTGGGAAACAGGCCGAAAATTGTTAAGATCCTCACCATCAAGACCAGACTTTGTTTAACATGGGGGTTACAGAAGCAATTTTAAAAGTGACTGGCACAAACCCAGTGTCAAGGGATGTATTGATTATTGTCGTAACAGTCGGGATTATGGCATGAAGGCAGGATTTAAGAAGTGTGGTGGGGATGGGGTCCAGTACACAAGTAGTTGGCCTCATCTTACAAAGAAGGTCATTAACAAATGCCGATGTGACTGGTGAAAATTTAGGAAAGGAGCTGAATGGAGTGGGAAGACAGGGAAGGATATAAATGGATGATGGATTTATGTTAGTTGAATTATTTAGATCTTTAATTTTATTGAGGAAAAAGTGGAGGAATTTTTCACAAACTTCAGTAGTGGAGGTAATTGGGCCAGATACAGGTTGAAGTAATTTATTAACTACAGAGAACAAAACCTTTGGGTTATCATGGCCACTTTCTATTATTCTGCCATAATGTGTGTTCTTGGCTTCAGTCAGTGCATCCCTGTAAGCCCTTTGATGGTCAGAGAAAGCCTGGATGTGAACAGTGAGGCCAGTCTTACGTAACATTCTCTCAAGGCGTCGGCCAGTTGCTTTCATAGATCGTAGCTCTGAATTTTACTATGGAGCTGAACGCTTAAAGGAAACCTCCTTATGTTTTAAAGGAGCTGTTTTATCTAGTGCTGAATGAAGGGCTGAGTTATAGTGGTCAACAAGACTATCTAGTGTTGATGGAATAGGTGAAGACAGAAAAAGATCAGAAATGGATCCAGCAAGAACAGAGGGACAGATATTTTTAAGGTTTCAGAAAGAAATTTGACGTTTACAGGTAAGAGGAGGGAGAGGTAATGACACAGTGAAAAGCACATTATGGTCAGAGAGTCCCAAATCACTGCTATAAGTGTTGCCGACAGATAATCCAGATGTGCAGATCAGGTCCAGTATATGACCAACAGAGTAGGTGGGAAAATCAACATGCTGCACCAAGTCAAAACAGTCCACTAAGGAAAGGAATTCATTTCTCAGTTTACATGTAGTAATGTCAATATGAATGTTGAAATCGCCAAGAAGAATGACTCTCTGGCAAAGTGAACTTAAGTGGGTTAATGATTCAGTCAGATCAGATAAAAAAGACGCATTTTATTTTGGGAGACGATAGACAACAATAAGTGAGACAGGACCAGTTTTTATTATTAGCTTAAGAGCCAGACACTCGAAAGACAATGGACCATCAATAGGGATTCTTTCAATGTCTAACTTTGATTTATCAATTACTGCTATTCCTCCGCCTTGTCTTGAGCTGCGAGGCTCCGTGAAGTGAATGTATCCAGGCGGGGTCACCTTCGTGACAGATGTAAAATCATTTGGTTTTTGCCAAGTTTCTGTTAAGCATAGGAAGTCAAGGTTTGAGTCTGTAATAAATTCTGATAGCACCAGTGCATTGCCATTAAGAGATCTTGAGTTAAACAGTGGAATATTAGCCGATGTGTGTTCGCTGTGCGCAGATTCATGACTAGAGTTTATTTTAACATATTGCAGATGTGGCACACTGACACTCCTATTTCCAAAGCCATGAGTAGGATGGCATATTCCTGAGCAAATGCTGCCGGTGAACTTTTAATTGCAGCCCAGCTGTGATGGCGACCTGACCTGCGATGTAAATATTTCGTGCACCGCACAATACTATTGTCTTTTAGGACATTCCAGTCTGACCATTTGCTCTGGACAAACTGTTTAATATGAAGGAGTTTGTCATGAGAGTATTTTAGCATAGTAGAGAGCAATACTTATCTGAAAGTAGCAGAGTAGCAGCACAGCACAGTGGAGAAGGTGAGACGGGAGGATCGGGTGGCACAGATGAGCAGCAAGCAGCAGAAAAAGCATAGTAGGAGATATTACAAAATGCACATGAAGATACCAAAATTTGCAGGTTCCAACATACAGCCACATACATATAACGCTGGGCATTACAGGCGGGATCGCCCAGAGCCGCATCCAGCTGGGTGTAAACCTCAGATTATTTCTTAGCCATTATGCACGTACTGTATAGAAGGAATCGAGAGCAATCCAGTGTATAAAATATTATCAAGAAGACAGACCATCCCCGGCTCTTAGATCATCACAGTGCAAAGAAATGTCCATAGAGCTCGTCCAGTGTACCACACAAAGATTCAGTTGTCCCCGAGGCTGCAAATCCAGTCAAGGCAAAGTCCATAAAAGTAAATCCAAATCAACACAGTTTGAGTCAATTGTATCCATGAACTATACATACAATGAAAAGAAAGTGAACAATTGCAAAAAGTTTAGGTTTAACACAAATTTTAACGAAAGCTGTTGATAACAGGGAAGAGTGGCAGCAACATGCGTGCGCCAGCATCCCCTCCACATCGACTTTAAATTGATCTGAGTAGATATATTTGTGATTTTGTTAAAGTAAATATTCACTGTCAACCTAGTTCATTTTTAATATCTCCATATTTTTATATTTTATGGTTATATTTTTAAATTATTATCAAATTGGATAACCTCATCTTTCTTTTCAAATTCCTCTCTCCAGTCTGTACAATAATAGAGTACAGTAATCCCTCGCTATATCGCGCTTCGCCTTTCGCGGCTTCACTCCATCGCGGATTTTATACGTAAGCATATTTAAATATATATCGCGGATTTTTCGCTGCTTCGCGGGTTTCTGCGGACAATGGGTCTTTTAATTTCTGGTACATGCTTCCTCAGTTGGTTTGCCCAGTTGATTTCATACAAGGGACGCTATTGGCAGATGGCTGAGAAGCTACCCAGCTTACTTTTCTTTCTCTCTCTCTCTCTGTCTGATCCTGACGTAGGGGGTGTGAGCAGGGGGGCTGTTCGCACACCTAGACGATACGGACGCTCGTCTAAAAATGCTGAAAGATTATCTTCACGTTGCTACCTTCTGTGTGCAGCTTTTAAGTATGCTGCACGGTGCTTCGCATACTTAAAAGCTCAAAGGGCACGTATTGATTTTTTTATCTGTCTCTCTCTCTATCTCTCTCTAACTCTCTCTCTCTCTCTGCTCCTGACGGAGGGGGTGTGAGCTGCCGCCTTCAACAGCTTTGTGCCGCGGTGCTTCGCATACTTAAAAGCAAACAGCCCTATTGATTCGTTTGCTCCTTTGAAGAGGAAGATATGTTTGCATTCTTTTAATTGTGAGACTGAACTGTCATCTCTGTCTTGTCATGGAGCACAGTTTAAACTTTTGAAAAAGACACAAATGTTTGTTTGCAGTGTTTGACTAACGTTCCTGTCTCTCTACAACCTCCTGTGTTTCTGCGCAAATCTGTGACCCAAGCATGACAATATAAAAATAACCATATAAACATATGGTTTCTACTTCGCGGATTTTCTTATTTCGCGGGTGGCTCTGGAACGCAACCCCCGCGATGGAGGAGGGATTACTGTATTCCAGTAAGAGGTTCCCACATAAAATGTAAAGTGTGTAAGAACAACATCTTAGATATACAGTTAGGTCCATAAATATTTGGACAGAGACAACTTTTTCCTAATTTTGGTTCTGTACATTACCACAATGAATTTTAAATGAAACAACTCAGATGCAGTTGAAGTGCAGACTTTCAGCTTTAATTCAGTGGGGTGAACAAAATGATTGCATAAAAATGTGAGGCAACTAAAGCATTTTTTGAACACAATCCCTTCATTTCAGGGGCTCAAAAGTAATTGGACAAATTATATAACTGGAAATAAAATGTTCATTTCTAATACTTGGTTGAAAACCCTTTGCTGGCAATGACAGCCTGAAGTCTTGAACTCATGGACATCACCAGATGCTGGGTTTCCTCCTTTTTAATGCTCTGCCAGGCCTTTACTGCAGTGGCTTTCAGTTGCTTTTTGTTTGTGGGCCTTTCTGTCTGAAGTTTAGTCTTCAACAAGTGAAATGCATGCTCAATTGGGTTAAGATCAGGTGACTGACTTGGCCATTCAAGAATTTTCCACTTCTTTGCTTTAATAAACTCCTGGGTTGCTTTGGCTGTATGTTTTGGGTCATTGTCCATCTGTATCATGAAACGCCGCCCAATCAACTTGACTGCATTTAGCTGGATTTGAGCAGACAGTATCTCTCTGAACAACTCAGAATTCATTCGGCTGCTTCTGTCCTGTGTCACATCATCAATAAACACTAGTGTCCCAGTGCCACTGGCAGCCATGCACGCCCAAGCCATCACACTGCCTCCACTGTGTTTTAGAGATGATGTGGTATGCTTTGGATAATGAGCTGTTCCACACCTTCTCCATACTTTTTTCTTGCCATCATTCTGGTAGAGGTTGATCTTGGTTTCATCTGTCCAAAGAATGTTTTCCCAGAACTGTGCTGGCTTTTTTAGATGTTCTTTAGCAAAGTCCAATCTAGCCTTTCTATTCTTGAGGCTTATGAGTGGCTTGCAGTGCACCCTCTGTATTTACTTTTATGCAGTCTTTTCTTTATGGTAAACTTGGATATGGATACGCCTACTCCCTGGAGAGTGTTGTTCACTTGGTTGGCTGTTGTGAAGGGGTTTCTCTTCACCATGGAAATGATTCTGCGATCATCCACCACTGTTGTCTTCCGTGGACGTCCAGGTCTTTTTGCATTGCTGAGTTCACCAGTGCTTGCTTTCTTTCGCAGGATGTACCAAACTGTAGATTTTGCCACTCGTAATATTGTAGCAGTTTCTCGGATGGGTTTTTTCTGTTTTTGCAGCTTAAGGATGGCTTCTTTCACCTGCATGGAGAGCTCCTTTGACCGCATGTTGTCTGTTCACAGCAAAATCTTCCACATGCAAGCACCACACCTCAAATCAACTCCAGGCCTTTTATCTGCTTAATTGATAATGACATAACGACGGCCTTGCCCACACCTGCCCATGAAATAGCCTTTGAGTCAATTGTCCAATTACTTTTGAGCCCCTGAAATGAAGGGATTGTGTTAAAAAAATGCTTTAGTTGCCTCACATTTTTATGCAATCGTTTTGTTCACCCCACTGAATTAAAGCTGAAAGTCTGCACTTCAACTGCATCTGAGTTGTTTCATTTAAAATTCATTGTGGTAATGTACAAAACCAAAATTAGAAAAAAGTTGTCTCTGTCCAATTATTTATGGACCTAACTGTACACAAGAAGTGCAAAAAATGGCAAGAATCTATAGAGGTAGAGGAGTCACATTTGATAAATGATAAATCCAGAACTTTTACTCCTTGTGATAAATGCTGAACTCACATGTCAGAACAACCAAAGTTTGCTTTTTGTTAATTGTTCTTCTTGTCAAACAAAGCTGTTCCCCTGAGACTACAGGCACTTGTGAAGTTTCTTCTTTTGTCACATTACAAAGAACTAAGAAAACTGATAAAGTGAGCTGGGGGAATGGCTGGGGCTTCAGGCAGCCTGTAATGAGTGTACTACTCACAAGACAGTGGAATGGCCATGGCCTTCTGTGCTGCATTGAGTCAGTTATTATTGTGTTCACTCAGGATAAGGGGTA
Source organism: Erpetoichthys calabaricus (assembly GCF_900747795.2). Taxonomy (NCBI): domain Eukaryota; kingdom Metazoa; phylum Chordata; class Cladistia; order Polypteriformes; family Polypteridae; genus Erpetoichthys; species Erpetoichthys calabaricus. Next base: position 55,064,863 of record NC_041402.2, read on the forward strand.
CTTGCCATGGCATGAGTAAAAACGTGAATGAAACCAATGTGAAGTCTATTTAATGTACCCCTAGCAAACTGGGCACATATTTGGCAATAATCTATAATAATTTCTCAACTGCATAGTGCCAAGTTTATGTGAATTTATATTGTTTGTGTTATACTATATTGTAACATAACTAGTATCCCGGCCAGAAAAGAGAAGTAGACATTACCTGGACGGAAGGCCATTGCAATAACACACATGGAGTGGCCTGTGAAACAAATATAATAACTTTGTACCTGGCCAGTGTAAATTAATGGAAGGACCAGTGATAGCCGGGAGTCAAGAGCAGTTCAATCCACCATGTGATAGGTGACAGTGGCCCTCACGTAGAAACCCAGTCGGGACATCTATGGGGATGCATGGGAGATGGAGTCTGAAAATGCAGCCCTGTAGGAGTCCTTATGGGCCGAGAGAGTTGCACCATCAGTGGGTACTTTCTTTATCACCCAGAATTGCTTCCCGGAAGATATAGCATGACACCAGATGCATTCCTGGGTACAGTTTAAAAAGGAGCCTGCTGCCTCCCGACTCTGATTCGTCTATGTGTGGCAACAGGCTCCTTTTTAAATGGCAACACTCAAACAGTGGTTGGAAGGAGGAAGATTTATTGGTTTATTATCTGTTTATTGGTTAATTGTGGCAGATGGTTGGAGAAGTACCTTGTGTGAATAAAATCCTTTATCTTATTCCGTTATTCAGTTTAGCATATCCTGACTAGAGCTGCTGATTAACTGTACATACTGCATCTCTGTTGTTAGTCATTAGCACGTAAAACGTAAGTAACATGATAGTTATAATTGGATACTAACCCTCACTTGTTTCTCTTCTCTGTACTCAAATGTGGCACTTGGTGCCACGGCCCACCTGCCAAGTTGTTTTGCCTGCCTAAGGGAAAGTCATCCCGATGGAGGATCGCAGGAATCGTGGGAAAGAGGGGTCCTTTCATCGGATTGGCTGGCCCAGCGCTGTTTCAGCCGTGGAATGGCCAAATGGGGGAGGCAGCTTGATGGACGAGGTCTCCAGGACTCTAAACATATCCAAATTTTATCATGTGATATCATCTACTGTTAAATTCTGCTCTGTACTTCTAAAAGTTTTATTTTTTTATACTGTATTGAGGATTTGTTCTGTTCTGTGTATTGTATTGTATTGACCCCCTTCTTTTGATACCCACTGCACGCCCAACCTACCTGGAAAGGGGTCTCATTTTGAATTGCCTTTCCCATGGTTTCTTCCATTTTTTCCCTACAAGGGGTTTTTTGGGAGTTTTTCCTTGTCTTCTTAGAGAGTCAAGGCTGGGGGGCTGTCAAGAGGCAGGGCCTGTTAAAGCCCATTTCGGCACTTTTTGTGTGATTTTGGGCTATACAAAAATTAATTGTATTGTATATTGTATTCCTATAAACACGTGATGTATTACTGTGCTTGTGGTTTGGGGCCCCTTTGTGGTCACACAAACTATTCTTAAACTTGATTAATCCAATTAAGGATCACAGGATGCTGAAGCAGTACTGCTAAATACTGGACAACCCTGCCAGACCTAATCCATTTCACGGTAATTGGGAGCCAGAGTCTATCTCAGATGCAAAGGGTGCAAGCCAAGAAAAAGCCCTGGATAGGGCACCACTAAATGGCAGGGCCCATTCTCATTTATATCCACATGCACACCAGGGCCAATTTATAGCCACATACAGTGCTTATAAAATGTATTCAACCCTCTTGCTTGGACATTTTTACATTTTATTGTTATCCAACACTGGATCAAAGTAAATTTAATTTGTTGTTTGTGACACTGATCATCAGAAAAAGACACTTTATTGTCAAAGTGAAAACAAATCTCTGCAAAGTGTTCTAAATGAATTACAAAAATAAAACACACAATAGCTGATTGTATATTCACTCCCTTCAAGTCAATTTATGGTAGAAACACCTTTAGGAGCCTTGAGTCTGTGTGTATAGGCCTCTATCAGCTTTACTGTACACCTCTGAACAGTCATTTTTTTCTCATTTTACTCAGGCTCTGTCAGGTTACATGGGAGTTATGAGTGAGCGGCCTTTTTCAAGTCCAGCTGCAAATTTTCAGCTGGATTGAGATCTGGATTCTGACTTGGCCATTCCAGGACATTAACATTTTGTTCTTAATCCATTCCTGTGTAACTTTGTCTTTATGCTTTGGATGGTTGTGTTGCTGGTAAACAAATCTTCGCCCAAGGTGCCGGTTTCTTGCAGACTGCATCAGGTTTTCCTCCAGGATTTCCCCGTGGTTTGCTGTATTCATTTCACCATGAACCCTCACAAGCCTTCTAGGTCCTGTTGAGAACCACAGAGAAGAGCAGCATCCCCAAAGCATGATGCTGGTATCACAATGCCTCACAGTGGGGAGGGTGTGTTTTTCATAATTTGCAGTGTTTAGCTTTTGACAAACATTTAGTGTGATGGCTAATTTTGGTCTCATCAGACAGTAGAACCTTCTTCCCGGTGGCTTCAGAGTCACCATGTGCCTTCTGGCATACTCTAGCTGAGATGTTGTGTGTCTGTGTTTTAACAGTGGATTTCTCTTTGCTACTCTCTAATAATAAGGAGACTAGTGAAGCACCTGGGCATTGGGTTACCAGACGTCCGGCAAAAGCAGAACTTGTCTGGAGTTCCACACCTGTGTTGCCGGGAATGATGAACTGCTGTGAAAAGTTGACTTGCCTGAAAAATATGAAACTGCATAGTTATACTACAACTTTTAATTCTGATGACTCATTTTGTGACCTGTCAAATTAGTTGTTTTTAAAGTTTTCATTGTAACACACAGTTCACACTGTGAATAGAATGGGATGCATTCTCCTTTGTCCTCCTTTATCAGGGCATTGTTTTCCTTTATGACCTTTGGTGTCCTCCTTTGGGTTCGCTGGTATCTGGCAACCCTGCCTGGGCAACATTTGTTGTATGTGCAGCCTCTCTAGTATCTGCCACTGCACCTTGTACCTTCTTCACAGTTATCAAAGGTTTCTCAGTGGCCTCTCTCACCAGTCATCTTCTTGCACAAGTATACAGACGGCCTTTTGGGACAGATTTACAGCTGTGCCCCACTCTTTCCATTTCTTCATGACTGATTTAACTGGACTAGATATTCAGTGATTTTGAGTTTTTTCTTGTCTCCACACCCTACCCTGTGCTTTTCAATCACCTTTTCATGAAGTTCTTTGAATTTTTCTTTTGTCTTTATAGTGTAGGTAAGACTACCATGCTGACTCACCACAATCATTTACCCCAGAAAGGTTATCTCCAATGAACAAATTATGGGACTTGAAACCAACTGGCTGCACCAGTGCAGATGCAGGTTTGTTATATTATTAAAAGTGGTGAATATTTATGGGATCAATTATGTTGTACTTTATATTTATAACTAATTTAGACCACTTTGCAGAGATCTTTTTGTTGATCAATGTCAAAAAAGCCAAATTAAATCAACTCTCATTGAATAAATAAATGTGATCTATACTTTTTATCATCACTTTAACTTCCAGTTGTTTGACATGAGGGAGAAAACCTCAAGAAGAACATGCAAACTCCACACAGACAATAAATGGACACAGAACTCATGCCCAGGATGCTGAATCTGAGAAGGAGGACCACTAAACACTGCCTGGCTGCCCTACATTATATTATATTATATTATATTATATTATATTATATTATATTATATTATACTAGCTGTGTAAGCCAGCAGTGGCTAAGCGAGTTTCTCTCTCATTTGTCTTTCCTAGGCGGTTTCACATTGGCGATGGAATCGCTTTCTTTCAGCTTCACGCTGTAGCCGTGCACTTCTTTTTTCTTCCTACTTGTTAACTTGGCCTTGCCAGCTTTTTGAGCTTCATTCTGTAGCCTCACACATCTGGGACGGACAGACAAACACACACACCTCCACACGTAGACATTTATATATATGACTAGGGGGTTACCCCCTGCTTGCTTCTCTGCCACTCGTGTTGTGAAGAGGGGGGCTGAATGCACCCCAAGAAGACGCAGTCGCTCCTCTAAAACTCCCTCTTAAATGGTGACACAATTTGAAACAAATACAGTTTTTTTTATCTCCTCTTTACTCGATCAGCTGCTGGATTGCTGCTGCTGCCGCCATGCCGCGTGATCTGCATCTTGTGCGGCGCTTTGAACATTTAAAAGCCTGTACAGCAGCTGTCTTACTCTTTGTCTTTTATTTCCGGCACCAGGCGTGGTTAAATCTCTTGGCACAAATTCTTGACTTCTTGATATTTTTTAGTTTATAATTTAAAAACAGAATAAGAATCACATTAAAGTTCGATAGATTCTGAAAAGAATGATACCAAACATATATATGTGACAAAAAACGTGACATAAAAACGTCACATAAAATCGTTGCACAAAATCATTGCACATTTAGGCTTAGGATTTTATATATATAGAGTAGATTATATTATATTATAATTGCTTTATTTCTTTACCACTTCCTTAATAGTATCTGGAATTACTAAGAGTCTAATCTAAAAATATATAAACATATAGATATATGCTGCATGATGTTGCGCTTTGCTTTGTGTTTGTTGCATTATATTTTGCATCATGTAAAATTACATTTTTAGCAAATGTGCAAAATTTTGCAAGTTGTAAAGCTGTGCTTTATAAGAGTGAAATCAAATAAGTTTTTTGTCATTGTGTTTATTTTAAAAATAATACTGTATGTATTTAACGTTGTTATGCCATCCTTAGAAGTCATAGAACCCCGCCCTTATTAAATGTTATAAATGTTTTCTGCTATGTTATATGAAAATTTTTAATGTATGCCACATACTGAATTGCGGTCAGACTTAAACTTTTATGGTAAGAAGGTACAGTAGAGAATGGATGTTAATTTTCATTCAAAAAAATAAGACAAACACAAGTTGATAAATAAAATACAAATGCTAAAAACTGGGCTGGTCCTGATTCTCTTATCGAACAGCGTGATGAATAACAAAATTATGACATGCGATGTTGTACAATTATAAAAATGATTTTTGTGCATACTGTATTTATTCTTTATCTATATATAATCCTGCGTAAAAGATGTAATTGCACCTAGTGAACCAATTTTGTGGAATCTACAGAAGTATTGACTTGAGAGTGTACACTCTATTTGTTTTTCTAATGTGCCACTTTCTTAATTTATTGATTGGTTTCAATTTCAGCAATTAAAGTTCTAAACAATGGCCATATTATCTGCTAATTTCCTGTTCCCTAGAGGTGCCCACACAGAAAACAATGCTCAAAACAATGATCGGGCAATGCGTTTACACAGATTGAATGCGTGAAAGTGTTCGACTAGTTTGTTCCAAGGAAAGATTCTTTAACATAATATGTTTATGTAGCTTATACCAGCAGTTTAAATGTCCATTAAAACGGCTACCCTGAGGCCAAACAAGGAGAGAGCCTTTCAAACTCCATCTGTAAATGACAATGGATTTGCACAACTGAAAGAAACCTAAAATTAAACAAAGGAGCCTCTCAAGTTTATCATATTAAATCCTGAGTATGTTACCACTTTCACCATGTTTATCTATCCATCCATCCATCCATTTTTCAACCTGCTGAATCCGAACACAGGGTCACTGGGGTCTGCTGGAGCCAATCCCAGCCAACACAGGGAAGGAAACAATCCCGGGCAGGGTGCCAACCCACCGCAGGACAACCATGAATAATCGCATTGTAAATTTATTGACAACATTGAAGTGGAAGAGATAATTATTAATAACTTTGAGAACAGATAAGGAATCAGGTGGCAGATCTAACACAGTTTATCACCAAAGAATTAACAGTAGAAACTCTCAGTTACTTACGGTACATATGGCTTACAATTAGTTTTGTATACTTATGTTCTGTGAATAATATGTGATCTGAATAGTGATGAACGAACCTAGCACAGTTCATTTTGCCGTGATTTGGGAACTTTGCTGAACTCCGCAAAATACATTGAAGTCAATAAGGAAGGAGAAACTGAGCTAGTTTTCACTGGATTATAATGGTGCAAAGGTGTTTTATATGTCTCAGAGGGCTTAGGGAAGCATCTGCCAACTATGCTGAACTGATTATTGTGGCCAAAAATGTGACCTGAGCAGTGAGACTACAGTGCTAACCACTACCCCACTTTGCCTCAAGCAACAAAAGTCGAAGATGGAATGAAGGCCAGAAATAAAATAGAACAAATGGCCACAAGCTATCAATATATAAATTAAATACAGATCATCGTGCTAACAGAGTTCCAGTCTTGGGGCACACATTGGCTGTGAGAGAAACGGCAAGCATGCGTCTGGCTTATTCAATTGTTTGACACTGTGGCTCAGAGCTAGAACATCTTTTTTGTTTCTTATGCATCTGTGTAGATGCTTCTAACTTTTTCTTCAGTCAAGAAGAAAGACACGTCTTGTAAATAGTAATAAATCTTTTGTTATTATTATTATTTAATGGCGTCTCATTCTGATACAAAGAGGGGGATATGACAGCACTTTTAAGGCTTGTTTTGAAGTGATAGATAGGCACATTGTTAATTAAGCTTGCAAATTAGTCCTGTGGTGCTACACTGCCATCAGCACAGGGATCAGTGTTATATATGCAATGGCAGTACTCATTATGGTCAGCTAATGTACCCCACAAATTTTTTTTTTTTTTATAAAATATGTTGGAAGTACTGATCAGGTCATGACATCACACATGCCTGAAGCAGATTGGCAACTATCTTACAGTGGGCACAGGTGAAAGTTCTACACAAGGCTTGCACAGCTGTGTGATGTCACACTGGCCTTGCAAAGCATCATGGACCACTGGTAAAAAAAATGTTTACCTAAGTCAGTTGCATGGCAACTATTTGCAAATAGGGTCAATGGTGAACACAGCATATTCGCTGCAAAAAACACTTTGGCAGCATTCACGGATCAACACTAGATCTGCATAAGAGAAGAAGGTACACGTGAACATTTAGTGCTCTGACATAAAATGCACCCTGACTGGTGCCATCACTATATGGTACGTTAATATGGGATAGAAAACGCATTCAAAACTTTGTGACATCTGCACACAAAACCACACAATATGGCCTAAAGTTACATCCATAGTAGGTCTATCCAAATACTGCCAACAGGACCGGAACTTTAAATAATACACATTTTGAATAATGCACATTTTAAATAATGTACATTTCTTTAACACACCCTATCTACCTACTAGGCATGAGATGGTGCGTTTAGTTGACTATTCAATACATAATGCAATACATTGTTTAAAATGCAATACTTCCAAAATACATTGCATCCTCAAAATTGACAAAATAATATATATTATTTTTGTAAAAAATTTAAAAAGATTATCTTTAAAACAATAAAACACTCAAGGAAAACTAAAAACAATAAAGACATATACATTCTTCACCCACAAAAAATATTTATATTCAGGTTTGCTACTGCAAAATTACTTGCGTAACAAAACTTGGCTGTTTCACTGTTTCTGGAGGCTTCTGTACCTTGGTAGTTTAGCTTAAAAGGCATTTAACAGACTTTTTGCGTCTGACTGGGAGTATATCCACAATCCGATATGTGAAAATAAGGCAAAATGACGTCAATATCAATTACTGACCTGCATCTTCAAAATGCATAGGCAATTGTTTCAATTTTTGGAAGCTTTGGTGAGGCAATGAAAATTGCATTATTAAAAGTCTGAAAAATTGAAATCGAAAGTATATTTAAAACATTCAAAGTAGTTTAATACACTATAAGCCCAAAAGTTTCTGGACACACGACCTACGTGAGCTTGTCGGACATTTCATTCCAAAACCCATGGTATTATTAGTGGCTCTCCAAAATTTGCCGCTATAACATCCTCCACTCTTCTGGGAAAGCTTTCCACATTTTAAAGCCCAGAGCAGCAGGCTCAAAAGTAATATTTATTTCGAGGGATACTTGTTTCCAATAAGCAGAGTAACTCCGTTTGTTTTTCATTCATGTCTGTGACTTTCAAATTTCGATTTGCACTCCATATTGCAAATTTCATTCCATTAGCATATGCTAACAAACACAAATAAGAATTCCAATGTGTGTCTTTTATAGAAGTTGAATTTGACAGGGTATGAGGTACTTTGTGTGTATGTCTTCATTTTCTTTATCTTTTTTTCCAGGTTCTTTGATTTGTCTGCACCTTTATGCTTGTAACATTGTGTGTGTGCGTCCATTACATCAGGGTGAGTTTATATGTGATTTTGTCACTTTTGTTTTAAGGGTAGCTACTGTATCAAAGACCTCTTTTAAAGTAACATTACTGTTTTGGCTGATCTAGATTCATTTGAATCAAGCAGACAAGAACAAAATTAAATTGTATTATGGAATTGTTTTGTTTTAATGTGAATGGTTAAGCACCTAAGCAAGGGATAGGCAACATAGGTCCTGGGGGGCTGCAGGTTTTCCTTCCAACCCAATTGCTTAACTAGAAACCAATCCTTGCCAGTCTCAGACCTTATCTAATATTATGGCTTGTTAGACTGCAATGTTAGTTTCTTAGATTTTATCGTAGATTTTTTTTTTTCCTTTCCAAGAAAATCATCCAAATGATTTGAAGCCTAATACAAATAATTTTCAGTCTGTCACATTTTTCTCTTTAGTGCTTTATTAAAACAAATAGTGCATGATGAATCTCCACAAGTTTAAATGGAAATAAGTTAGATGGAGAACTGCTGGTTCCTTTGTCACTTGCATCTTATTACTAATAACGGGCCATTAAAAACAATGAATATAGCTGTTTTTAGACTGAAACAAACAATTAAAGGTGGCAAACCTTAACAAGCGAGACCATTAAAATGAAGCAGAAACATTTCTCTTTGGCAATAAGTGCTTCATTAGCAATAATTGAGTTCTTATTACGAAACTGGGTTGGAACAAAATCCTACAGCCACTGTGGCCCTCCATTGCTTACCCCTCACCTAAGCTGTAGAAACAAATTCTGGAAAAAAAAGAACAAATCAGGATCAACAATAAATATTTTAAATTTCTAAATACCAAAAAATATGCCATAAAAATTTTAATGCAAGGGAAAGCAGCACAAAATAAGGACTAATACTCAGCACCGCACTGCAAGCTGGAATGACAGGTGAAACTAAGCAGTCAGGAAGCAGTCCCCATTTATTGGCTTGTATTGTTAACAGAAGACATTTAGAACTTTTTGCAGATGTTAAAGTACATCCATATAAACACACATGCTGTGGTTGAAATTAGTCGGTATACAGTGTTTTGATTTGCACACACAGCAGCCATCTGGTGGGCTCAATGGTAGAAGCGTCATTCATTTGTCTGTTGTCATACCCACCTAATACACTTTTAAGATTACAGGAGGGCAGAGGCTGTCCCAAAGGCAACAGGCATTATGCTTAAGTCAAACCTGGATGTGGTGCCAGTCCATTGTCGGGCACTCTTAAAACACACATATACACACACTCAATACTTCTTAATGGGCCAATTTGGAGTACCCAGTTAAATTCAAAAGTACATATATGGGAGGTGATAGGAAAACTGGAAAACCAGGAGGAAAAAAAAAAGTAAGAATATGGCATAAATGTGCAAACTGCACAAAGATAGGATTCAAAACGACTCATGTAAAGACTGCAGTATCACTATGCTACCAATATATACAAGTTTTAAAATTAAATGAATGCACAACTGTACAAGCCATGATGGAATTGTGCCCTGTCCAGGCCTGTTTAACGCCTTGCATCCACTGCTTCTGGCTTCATCTTCCTGTGACCCTGAATTGGATTTAGGAGGTTTAATTATGATATGTCAGAACTCTACAAGAACCCATGGGAAACATGAGAAATGAAGTGTAGCTCATTTTTGCACTTCAATGAAGAAAAGCAACACAATTTTTATATAAGTACATTTGCTATTTCCTTCTCTCCATGTTTTACACCCTGCATTATTTTCTTAATCCATGTCACATTCTCTTTGATCATTCTTCTATGACTACAATATGTACTTACAACATCAGTAATATTCTTCTTCAACTGGGGTAATATTCTTCTTCAACTGTATTTTGGAGTTTCTAGCTTTCATTTCAAGTTAATATTGTGTAGGTAATACACTGTAAATTCAGTCTGAGCAGATGCCCCCATCTGTTTTACCTAACCATATCGCATTGAACAGGTAGCCCTAGGGCAAAGAATCAATTGGCACCAACTAAATGGGTAAAGCCATAAGTTGTGGATTTGAAAGCATTTCCAGTATAGTATCTGCCCAATGTTGCTGCTATAAATTCAAAACAAATTCCCATTTAAATTGTTGGGTATTCAACTTTATTAATCAGTTCTATCACAGCTACTGTTGAACTTAGGCCTCTGTGTGACAGACATATTTCTTTGTCATAAAGTATAAAAAGATTGATAACTCTGACATCTTGTTAAGTAAAGCAAGCAAAAGGACAGAAGACTGAGTTAATGTTCTTAAGCATGTCGCCTCTGGTCTGTTGTGCTCCCGTTAACGTTTTAGATGGTGTAGAAGCAGCTACCCCTTTGGCATTTTAGAGTCTATGTCCAAACAAAAAAGAAAGTGATGGATTGCTATACGTGCCGGCATTGCTGCCACCACTGTAATGTAGCAGAACAAGTTGAATCGTAGGTAGCTATCTTTAAATGATGGCATGAAGAAAACAAATGACAAAAGAGATAAAGTGTGTTTTGTGGAAGTTAGATGCTTTTAATCCATTTGTTAACTAACACAACAACAACACTCACCTATTATTCATGTAAATAAGAGGAAAATGCACACATTAAACCCAAGGTAGTTCACTGAATATGATGGAATAACACAAGAAGAGACAGTACTACTACTACAGTACTCAGGCCTCTTCTTCAGGCAAGATGTAATCTATACTAATAAAAGGCAAAGCCCTCACTGACTGACTGACTCACTCACTCACTCACTCACTCATCACTAATTCTCCAACTTCCCGTGTAGGTGGAACGCTGAAATTTGGCAGGCTCATTCCTTACAGCTTACTTACAAAATTTAGGCAGGTTTCATTTCGAAATTCAAAGCGTAACGGTCATAACTGGAACCTCTTTTTGTCCATATACTGTAATGGACGGGGGAAGAGTCGCGTATCGCGTCATCACGCCTCCTACGTAATCACGTGAAACACCTTGGGGCCGATCTGGAAGAAGGTAGCGCAGCGCCTTGATTTAAACGATTCCATATCTTGGTGGGTTTAATACTATGTAAGCATACATATTAACACATGTGCAATTAAACGTGTGCATTTACGGGGTGATTTCTCAGGCTTAAAAGCTCGCCTTTTATTAAAAAAGTAAATGCAAACTGTTTTCATTCTGAAGGGCACAAACCACGTTGGATTTTGTAATGATAGTTGATTAGTAAGGTCTATTAAGGGATACTTACAGAATGATTAGTAATGCCTGCGAATGCGGATGCAAGTAGGAGAATGGGCGTGAACTAAAGAACGAGTAGTAACATGTACAGTAAATGTAGCGCAGTGCCTTGATTTAAACGATTCCATGTCTTGGTGGGCTTAATACTGTGTAAGCATACATATTAACACATGTGCAATTAAACGTGTGCATTTACGGGGTGATTTCTCAGGCTTAAAAGCTCGCCTTTTATTTAAAAAGTAAATGCAAACTGTTTTCATTCTGAAGGGCACAAACCACATTGGATTTTGTAATGATAGTTGATTAGTAAGGTCTATTAAGGGATACTTACAGAATGATTAGTAATGCCTGTGAATGCCGATGCAAGTAGGAGAATGGGCGTGAACTAAAGAACGAGTAGTAACATGTACAGTAAATGTCTCTAAAGTCTGTCTATTAAAAAGTTATTATATCTTTCAATCCTGTGTATTGATTAAACTACGAACCTAACAAGATCACTACATGGTGTCAGAAGTGGCGGATTGGAAGAGGAATGTGAAGAAGAGGTTCAGCTTTTGAACGAGTCTCGTGTCTGTGAGTAACCCGAAAACGTGGTCAGAAAGCGCTAAGACGTTCTAGCAAAAGAGAAAAAAAATATGGAAGGATTACAGCCCCCACCAAATCTCCAGTTAAAGGGAAATGTAGCTGAAAATTGGAAAAGATTTAAACAGAGATTCGAGTTGTATCTTGCTGCGATTGAAGCAGATAGGAAAAGTGAAAAAATGAAAGCATCTATGCTTCTACATGTAATTGGCGAAGAGGCGCTAGAGGTGTATAACAATTTTCAGTTTGAAGAAGATGGAGACAATATGAAATTGAACAAAATAGTTGAGAAATTCGAAGCGTATTGCAACCCAAAGCGCAATGTGACGTTTGAGCGGCACAAGTTTTTACATGTTTCCAGAAAAGCAGCGAAACAATAGACCAGTATGTGACGGAATTGCCTAATAGGAGCTGTTCTAAGAAGAAACTGTCGAGACATCAAAGGACCAATAACCTCTAATCAGAACACTAACACCAGCGAAACAAATATTAACGAGAAAACAAGTATAAATCGGGAAAGAACATCTCAACTGCAAACACAATTAACCAGAAGATCAAAACGTCAAGTAAAACCACCAGAACGACTCATTGAGACATGTTGACGATTAAAGGAACATTTTCAATTAAGAAATGCTGAATTCCTTTAACAGTTGTGCTTTTTATACATAGTTTGAATGCTGGATGTATGCCTGAAATGTTCTGGATAGTTCAGTTGTTTGAAGTGATAAAGTTTATCAAAGTAGCATTTGAAATGTATAACATTACTAAGCTTATAAGTACTGCCTTACTTCTCTTTCAGAAAGGAAGATGTAATGATACTTGATTTAAATGATTCCATGTCTTGGTGGGTTTGTGTAGCTTATTGTCAATATCTTTACACCTGTTTTTAAGACTTATTGACTGAAACGGGCTTTCACGAAAAAAGTTAGGGCTTTGCTACAGGATACACCCTCCACAAGTTAAGGAAGTAAAAATAAAGGTATATATTTCTGTTTTATTTAAACTTTTTAAGTTCGTATGCATAGCCTCATTTGGCTATTTTAGTTTTTTTTTTTCTTTCTTCAGTAATATTTAATCTCCTTAAAGAAAAAGAACATATCCATTTTACTTTTTTTGTATCTCTTTAGTAATATTTTAGTGTAAAAGGATAACCAGTATTTAAACCTTTTATGTTACTTTATAAAGTTATTTTACACAATGTTGAAAAATTAATAAGAAAGCTACATATTTTGGCAGCTGCTGCTTTAATTTTCAATGAAATGAAAAAAGCTCTCCAAGAGAAAACCTCAATGAAGAAGAAACAGTTTGCACTATCTAAAAAGGAGAAACCCTCATTTATAAAGGTTTGCTGCAGATGACTTAACTGAAAATAAATGAATAGTTCCTATGTGTATAATACATATTTATCTATTTTACTTATGCCGTTATTCCAGCAACTTGCAACATCTGAGGTACAATTTGTTACATTACTTTTGTTTTTTGCAGCACAGGCAGGTGAAGTGACTTCCTCAGGGTCACACAGTGGTGTCAGTACCAGGATTTGAACTGACAAGCTCCAGGTTTGCTGAAATATTACTGAAGAAAGAAAAAAAATGAAAACGGGCAAATGGGGCTATGCATACAAACGTCCATCCATCCATTATCCAACCCGCTATATCCTAAATACAGGAGCCAATCCCTGCCAACACAGGGCACAAGGCAGGAAACAAACCCCGGGCAAGGTGCCAACCCACCGCAGGGCGCACACACCCACACACACCCACACACCAGGGACAATTTAGAATCGCCAATGCACCTAACCTGCATGTCTTTGGACTGTGGGAGGAAACCGGAGTACCCGGAGGAAACCCAGACAGACACGAGGATAACATTCAAACTCCACGCAGGGAAGCGAACCCGGGTATCCTAACTGGCACCTTTCACTGCGCCACCATGCCGCCCGCATACAAACTTAAAAGGTTTAAATAAAACAGAAATATATACCTTTATTTTTACTTCCTTAACTTGTGGAGGGTGTATCCTGTAGCAAAGCCCTAAGTTTTTTCATGAAAGCCCCTTTCAGTCAATAAGCCTTAAAAACAGGTGTAAAGCTAAACTTGCAGCACCACTATTCAATTACACTTGCCTAACGCCTCTCCTAAGGGGACATACTGTGGGATCTAGGCATCAGTCAAAGCACCAATCACAGACCCGATTAGAAAGCGGGAAGCTGTGATTTGTCGTCTCCCACCCATGTAACAATCACAGCCCGTTTTACAACGCACTATGTATATATATGTGGATGTGTATATGTATATATATATATATGTATATGTAGATATGTGTATATATAGATATGTATATATATGTATATATATGTTTACATAACCTCATTAACACACTACTTCTCCGCTGCGAAGCGCGGGTATTTTGCTAGTCTATACTAATAAAAGGCAAAGCCCTCACTGACTCACTGACTCACTCATCACTAACTCTCCAACTTCCCGTGTAGGTAGAAGGCTGAAATTTGGCAGGCTCATTCCCTACAGGTTACTTACAAAAGATGAGCAGGTTTCATTTCAAAATTCTATGCGTTACGGTCATAACGGTCGACAACGTCCGCCATGTTAAACTTTCTTATTTATGGCCCCATCTTCACGAAATTTGGTAGGCGGCTTCCCTGCGCTAACCAAAACCGATGTACGTACTTATTTCGGTGGTATGATGCCACTGTCGGCAGAAATTCTACGCGTAACGGTCATAACAATCGACAACATCTGCCATGTTAAACTTTCTTATTTATGGCCCCATCTTCACGAAATTTGGTAGGCGGCTTCTCTGCGCTAACCGAAACCGATGTATGTACTTATTTCGGTGGTATGACGCCACTGTCGGCCGCCATATTGAACTTTCCAAGGGCCTTTGTTACTTATGGGCCCATCTTCAAGAAATTTGGTACACGGGTTCCCAACGCTAACTGAATCCTACTTACGTACATATATACGTCCATAGCCTGTAGCTCAGTCGCCGTGTGAGGCGGTGTTGGGTCCCCCATCCCCATGCCTCCCACGTAGTTGGCTGCCTGTCACTCTGGTCTCTTCATTCCCTTCCTTGCTTCGCCATGGTATTCACGTCTCCCTGCTGATAACTGCAGCCTTTTTATTTAATCCACGGCTTCTCCGCTGTTTTATTGTTCATTTATTATGATTATAGTTATTGTGTAGGTATTTTAGACTTAGTTTACATTGTTCAGGTACCCATTTCCTTTATTGTTCCAACCGTACCCCCATTAACATGTCTATCGAGGTGATCACCATCGATCAAAGAACTGTCACTTACTGAGTGGTTTCCATGCCCGGAGATGGCACCTGCCTTTTCCATTCTCTGTGTTACATATTGCACGGCCAAATCAGACTCACTCTTGATATCCGGAGGAACATTGTGTCTTATGTATTGAATGGCTGGGACAGGTTCAAGATGTGAACTGCTGATGGTACAGGAGATAATTATACTACACAGGAGCACTATAAGAGTGAAATGCTTAAGCCCTTCACCTATTGTTCTGCATGTGAGTTGCTGGAATTGTTCGGTTGTCGCTTTCAAGTGTACCGAAATGGCCAAATATTTTACACCTTTGGACAACCGCCAATGCCTCTTACAAAGCCTTCTTCAAAATGTTTACCCCAATCTATGAAATCTACACAAAAACGACGTGTCATGGTTGAGGGAGAGAGCTATCCTGACACCAAGAAATGACATGACTACGACTATAAACCACATTTTACTTCAAGAACTACCTTCACAACCGAAAGCATATCAGTCTGTGGATTCAGTTATAGAAGTGGAAGACGTGGTGCACTATCCAGTAGAGTTTCTCCACACTCTGAATCCTCCAGGCACTCCTGAGCATAATCTAATTTTGAAGGTTGGGGCACCAATAATGTTACTGAGAAACTTACAGTGACTTCAGGTCATGTGTCTGCAAAAGAACCTAATTGAGGCAACTATTTTTACTGGCAGTGGCTCAGGGGAGAGAGTTTTTATTCCTCGGATCCCCGTTATACCCTCTGATCTCCCATTTCAATTCAAACGCCTCCAATTTCCAGTAAGGTTCTGCTTCGCAATGACAATTAATAAGTCTCAGGGACAAACCCTACAAAAGGTTGGCATTGATTTGAGGCAAGATTGCTTTTCACATGGCCAACTGTACGTTGCATGCTCAAGAGTAAGCTCAGTGCACAGCTTGGTCATATTACAACTGGAGGGCCGAACTGACAATGTGGTATACAAATAGATCCTTAACAAATAATTATTGGTATATTTTCCCTCAGTTTAAAAAGGTTTACTTTTCTTCTTAATAAAAATTTTAAGGCAGTACTTCGCTACTGCGAAGCGCGGGTATTTTGCTAGTGATTAGATATAACGATGCTTCAAAGTCTTGCATATTGTAATCTTTCAAGTTAGCAAATAAAAGGTGTCATTTTGCTTGATTTCTCACAATAAGAGATATAAGTATTATTACAGTGATTTATTTATTTTTATGGTGGAGATTCCAGGGACGCACCCAGCCTTGGCCCGACCCGCACGCACTCACAAAAACAAAGCAAACTGGTTATCAAACAACAATTAATGAATGTAATGAAAACAAATGAAATAAATGAACAACAACAACAACAACATTTATTTATATAGCACATTTTCATACAAAAAGTAGCTCAAAGTGCTTTACATAATGAAGAGAAGAAAAATAAAAGACAAAATAAGAAATTAAAATAAGACAACATTAATTAACATAGAAAGGAGTAAGGTCCGATGGCCAGGGTGGACAGAAAAAACAAAAAAAAACTCCAGAAGGCTGGAGAAAAAAATAAAATCTGTAGGGGTTCCAGGCCACGAGACCGCCCAGTCCCCTCTGGGCATTCTACCTAACATAAATGAAATAGTCCTCTTTGTAGTTCGGGTTTTTCACGGAGTCACTTGATGCCGATGGTCATACTGACTTCTGGCTTTTAATCCATCCATCATTGTTGGAACATCATGGTGCTTTGGGTAGATGGTGGTGGCGCACGCCACCACCAACAGGACACCGGAAAAGGAAACAGAAGAGAGAGTAGGGGTTAGTACAGTTTTTGAATGAATAGTTATTATAATGAATTGGATATACAGAGTATCAGGAATAAATTACAGTGAAGTTATGAGAAGGCCATGTTAAAGTAATGTGTTTTCAGTAGTTTTTTAAAGTGCTCCACTGTATTAGCCTGGCGAATTCCTACTGGCAGGCTATTCCAGATTTTAGGTGCATAACAGCAGAAGGCCGCCTCACCACTTCTTTTAAGTTTTGCTCTTGGAATTCTAAGGAGACACTCAGTTGAGGATCTGAGGTTACGATTTGGAATATAAGGTGTCAGACATTCCGATATATAAGCCGGGGCGAGATTATTTAAAGCTTTATAAACCATAAGCAGAATTTTAAAGTCAATTCTGAATGACACAGGTAACCAGTGTAGTGACATCAAAACTGGAGAAATGTGTTCGGATTTTCTTTTCCTGGTAAGGATTCTAACAGCTGCATTCTGCACTAGTTGCAAATGATTGATGTCTTTTTTGGGTAGACCTGAGAGGAGTGCGTTACAGTAATCTAGCCGACTGAAAACAAACGCATGAACTAATTTCTCTGTATCTTTTGATGATATAAGAGGTCTAACTTTTGCTATGTTTCTTAGGTGAAAAAATGCTGTCCTAGTGATCTGATTAATATGCGATTTAAAATTCAGATTACAATCAACGGTTACCCCTAAGCTTTTTACCTCCGATTTGACTTTTAATCCTAATGCATCCAGTTTATTTCTAATAGCCTCATTGTATCCATTATTGCCAATCACTAAGATTTCGTTTTTTTCTTTATTTAATTTGAGAAAGTTACTATTCATCCATTCTGAGATACAAGTTAGACATTGTGTTAGCGAATCAAGAGATTTGGGGTCATCAGGTGCTATTGATAAATACAGCTGTGTGTCATCAGCATAGCTGTGGTAGCTCACGTTGTGCCCTGAGATAATCTGACCTAATGGAAGCATGTAGATTGAGAAAAGCAGTGGACCCAGGATAGAGCCTTGTGGAACACCATATAGAATATCATGTGTCTTTGAATTATAATTACCACAACTAACAAAGAATTTTCTCCCTGCCAGGTAGGATTCAAACCAATTTAAGACACTGCCAGAGAGGCCCACCCATTGACTAAGGCGATTCTTAAGAATATTATGATCAATGGTGTCAAATGCGGCACTCAGATCTAAGAGGATGAGAACAGATAAATGGCCTCTGTCTGCATTTACCCGCAAGTCATTTACTACTTTAACGAGTGCAGTTTCTGTGCTGTGATTTGTTCTAAAACCTGACTGAAATTTATCAAGAATAGCATGTTTATTGAGGTGCTCATTTAGCTGTATAATGACTGCCTTCTCTAGAATTTTACTTAAGAAAGGCAGGTTAGAGATGGGTCTATAATTTTCAAGAGCAGAGGGATCGAGATTATTTTTCTTAAGTAGGGGTTTAACTACCGCAGTCTTAAGACAGTCTGGGAAGACCCCCGTATCTAATGACGAATTTACTATGTCAAGAACATTATCAATAAGCACGTCCGATACTTCTTTGAAAAAATTAGTTGGTATTGGGTCAAGGGCACAGGTGGAGGGTTTCATTTGAGAAATTATTTTATGTAAATCAGGTAAATCTATCCTAGTGAAGGAATTTAACTTGTTTATTATGGGGTACTGGGGTTTAGGAGGATCCTTAGTGTTGGGGAGATATACTATGTTATTTCTAATATCATTAATTTTTTGATTGAAAAATACAGCGATAGCCTCACAGGTTTTACTGGAAGTACTTAGGAGGCATTCCTTTGAGTTACTTGGGTTTAACAGACGATCAATTGTCGAAAATAAGACTCTGGGATTACTAGCATTGTTATTTATAATCTTAGAGAAATAGCAGCGCCTCTCAAGACGGACTGTGTTATTGTATTCTGTTATTTTAACTTTTAATATTTCATAGTCAATAGTTAGTTTAGTTTTCCTCCATTTACGCTCAGCTCTACGGCATGTTCTCTTTAAATCAGACACTCTTTGGGTCTTCCATGGTATAACAATGCTAGAAGATTTTTTAACTGTCTTTCAGGTGCAACTAAGTCAACAGCAGCCCTCACTTTAGTATTAAAACTTTCCACCTTGCTATTTACATTCTCCTCGCTATTATAGTTGGCACTATAAACGGACTGATTGGTTAGAATGTTTGAAAGTTTTAAAGCTGCTGAGGAGTCAAAGAAGCGTTTTTTAACAATATGCTTCTCATGAGTGTTTTCTATCATTATTTCTATATTAAAGAGTAGAAGAAAATAGTCTGATAGACCAATATCAATGACCTGCTTTATATCAACTTTTAGTCCTTTAGTAATTACTAAGTCTAACGTATGACCTGCGTTATGTGTAGGCTGATTAACGAGCTGTCTCAAATCAAAAGAGTCCAGGAGGTTCATAAATTCTTTTACTTTTTGGTCACATTGATTATCTATATGAAAATTAAAGTCGCCGACTATTAAGAGTGTGTCATAGTTCGTAATTAAGATTGACATCAAGTCAGAGAATTCCTCAAAGAAAGACGCGTTGAATTTTGGAGGTCTATATACAAATGAAAACAACAATACCACCACTGTTCCCCTTACGGCGGTATTACATTAAATACACAAAGCACAAACAAAACACACAGAGCAAAGTCCATGAAAAATGGCAACGGATGAAATGAAATGATGAAGATAGATAGTCCACAGATCTGCACGTTGAATGGGAATGTAAAGACAGTCCTACCGGTAGTTCCTGAAATGGTGAAGACGGGTGGACGGGTTCAGGAGCGCTTCTTTCCTTGCAGGATGGCCATGAATCCACTTACAGTCCTCATGTACAAAGGCAGACAGCAGACAATCTAGACTCCAACAACTAAACAATCCAGGACAAAACGATTAAGTACAGGTAACCCAACAGAAGGCAGACAGACAGGAACTTGGAACACAGATTACAAAAAACACCTCTCCTCCTTTTGGTCACCGGCCCCCTTTTAAAACCCGCGCTGACCTCCTTTGACCCCAACAGCCCCTGCATCCTTGACAGAAGACCAATCAGAGCCACTTCAGGGACTGCTGGAAGTTGCAGTTTTAACTTCTAGTAACACCGCAAGAAATGGTAGTGGACACTGTTGTAGCGCCCTCATGGCCCAAAATAATGTCAAAAAGGGTAAAATCTAATATATACTGTATATATATATATATATATATATATATACATACAGTATATATACAGTGGGGGAGGTGACTAAGTCAGTATGATCGGGGGTGGGGGGGGGTTTGTATACTTTATTTATTATGTACATGTTCTTCTTAAGTTAGCATATGCTGGATTTATGTCCAAGTGTCTGTTGATGGCATTTTCATTTGATAGCCAAGACTCGGCCAACTCTCTGGCACTTTTAGTATTGGCCTTAAATTTTACTTTTACATTGTCCCAGTTGAATGTTTGTCCTGTCGATTTAGTATGTGCATAGATCAATGATAGTGCGTCCTTTCTTCTGACGGTGTCAGAATTTCAATGGCAACGTTTCATTTCAACGGCAAGTATTATACTCAGAAAGAAGGCATGCCAATGGGATCACCGTTATCAGGACTCCTAGCGGAACTGGTAATGCAGCGATTTGAAAACATGGCTTTATCTCAGATCACATCCAAAATTTGGATACGCTATTTAGACGACACATTCGTCATACTAAAAAAGGACCAGCTGAATGAGTTCTACAATCATATCAACACAATATTCCCCGCAATCCAGTTCACAATGGAAAAAGAAATGAACCAACACATCAGCTTCCTGGACATCTACATCAAAAGAAATAATGACGCCACCCTGACCACAAGTGTTTACCGCAAAGAATGCTACGCAGACAAGATTTTACACTTCACCAGCAACCACCCGGTATCTCATAAACGGAGCTGTGTGAAAACCCTATTCAGACGAGTCCACACTCATTGTAATACTAAGGAAACAAAAATTAATGAGAGACGCTATCTCTTCCACCTTTTCACCTCAAACAGATACTCAAAAACATTCATTAATCGGAGCTTACACAGGAGACGCCAGATAACTCAGCAAACAATCGACTTAAATCAGAACCCCCACCTGGCACTCACTCCCTTATCACCACAAGGTGTCAGAAGGTACAGCGCGCATCCTGACTAAGTGGGCTGTCAGAATAGCACACAAACCCACGAACAATCTGCGCACAGTCCTCTTTAATGCCAAAAACAAGAAATCGACAGCAGAAACACGAAACGCAGTTTATAGTATCCCATGCAATTCTTGCTCAGCGGTATACATAGGACAAACTTCAAAAAGAATCTCAACACATGTGCAGGAACATCGCAACGCCATCAGAAGAAAGGACGCACTATCATTGATCTATGCACATACTAAATCGACAGGACATACATTCAACTGGGACAATGTACAAGTCAAATTTAAGGCCAGTACTAAAAGTGCCAGAGAGTTGGCCGAGTCTTGGCTATCAAATGAAAACGCCATCAACAGACACTTGGACATAAATCCAGCATATGCTAACTTAAGAAGAACATGTACCTAATAAATAAACTATACAAACCCCCCCCCACACCCCACTTGATCATACTGACTTAGTCACCTCCTCCCCCCCCCCCACACTTAATGTGTTGCTATATATTGCCTTTGATTCTTGTAAGTCTAAGCATTATCCTCTGATGAAGACCCCTGGTAGGAGTTAAAAGCTCAGGAATAAAAACTACTTTATGATACATGATTCATTTTTTTCTCCCTTTGTGGATCTCCAGCTGCAAATATGCAAACCATATCACAGACCTTCTCTTCCATATATATATATATATATATATATATATATATATATATATATATATACAGTATATACTAGGGTGTTCCCCCCTGCTCACTTTGCTCGCCAACCCCCCCGGCCTGCGCTATGTGCCAACCACGTCACGTCTCTGCCACTCATGTTGTGAAGAGGGGGGCTGAACTCACCCCAAGGAAACACAGTCACTCCTCCGAAACTCCCTCTAAAATGGTGAGATGGGAAACAAATAGTTTTTTTTACCTCCTTTTTGCTCGATCAGCTGCTGGCTTGCTGCTGCTGCCGTGCCACGAGATCTGTATCTTCGAACATTTAAAAGCCTGTACAGCAGCTTTCCTAGTCTTTAACTTTTATTTCTGGTCCCAGGCATGGTTAAATCTGTTGCCACAAAGTCTCATCTCATGGGATGTGAGCTCTTGATATTTTTTAGTTTATACTGTAATTTAAAATGGAATAAGATTCTGAAAATCTAACAACATCACATTAAAGTTCGATAAACTCTGAAAAGAATGATACCAGACATATATATGTAGGTTTTAAAATAAGCCCGATTTAAAGCGTGACAAAAAAGTGACATAAAAACATCACATAAAATCATTGCACAAAACTGTTGCACTTTTAGGCTTAGGATTTTATATATATAAAGTAGATACAGTATATATAGCTGGCTGCATATTGGGACACTTTGATTAAGATTATGGATACGTTCACAAGAGTTTAGTGTGTTAGTGAATGACTTTTTGCAAGTAAATTCACAATTGTATTACTGACAAAGACTTATGATTTTACTTTCTGGTTTTAACGAAATTCTCTGCCCTTGTGTCTGCCTCCTTCCACCTCTTGCTAGTATAGTACGAACGTCTCTAAAGCTTATAATGGTAATGGTTGCAATGTGATAAGATCAGATGGCCATGGAGGAGAAGAGAGGAAACAAAAACTGGAGAATGCAGGACAAAATAAAAATGTAGGGCTTCCAAGGCCAAAAGACTGTTAGGTGTCACCTGACACATTTAGAGTCTATGTCCAAAGAAAAAAAAGTGATGGATTGCTATGCTTGCCAGCATTGCTGCCACTACTGTAATGTAGGAGAACAAGTTGGATCCTAGGTATCTATCTTTAAGTAACATAGTAATTGTGCAACTGTTTTCTTTCTAACTGAATAAATTTAATAATTGCTTGCAAATATGCTTTCTGTATTTCATGTCAGGTTTATACATAAAATTACATTCTTTGCTAGACAATCGGGCAAGGTAATGGCACAGTGTTAGGACTGCTGCTACACAAAACCAGAGACCAGGGATCACTTTCACATTTGTCGCTGTTCCTGTGGAGTTTGCTAACTTTGCTTTGGTTTTCTTTCAAACCATTCCATGTTTTTGTGCATACACCATAACATTTTTTTTTTAATTTGAATCAAACAGCAATGGAAAAATATACAATATACTTACAAAATACTCCTACAATACTAGGACTAAATAGGTATATGTAGTGGGGTTTTGCTGCTTTTAATTACAGTGCATCCGGAAAGTATTCACAGCGCATCACTTTTTCCACATTTTGTTATGTTACAGCCTTATTCCAAAATGGATTAAATTCATTTTTTTCCTCAGAATTCTACATACAACACCCCATAATGACAATGTGAAAAAAGTTTACTTGAGATTTTTGCAAATTTATTAAAAATAAAAAAATTGAGAAAGCACATGTACATAAGTATTCACAGCCTTTGCCATAAAGCTGAAAATTGAGCTCAGGTGCATCCTGTTTCCTCTGATCATCCTTGAGATGTTTTTGCAGCTTAATTGGAGTCCACCTGTGGTAAATTCAGTTGATTGGACATGATTTGGAAAGGCACACATCTATCTATATAAGGTCCCACAGTTGACAGTTCATGTCAGAGCACAAACCAAGCATGAAGTCAAAGGAATTGTCTGTAGACCTCCGAGACAGGATTGTCTCGAGGCACAAATCTGGGGAAGGTTACAGAAAAATTTCTGCTGCTTTGAAGATCCCAATGAGCACAGTGGCCATCATCCGTAAGTGGAAGAAGTTCGAAACCAACAGGACTCTTCCTAGAGCTGGCTGGCCATCTCAACTGAGTGATCGGGGGAGAAGGGCCTTAGTCAGGGAGGTGACCAAGAACCCGATGGTCACTCTGTCAGAGCTCCAGAGGTCCTCTGTGGAGAAAGGAGAACCTTCCAGAAGGACAACCATCTCTCCAGCAATCCACCAATCAGGCCTGTATGGTAGAGTGGCCAGACGGAAGCCACTCCTTAGTAAAAGGCACATGGCACCCTGCCTGGCGTTTGCCAAAAGGCACCTGAAGGACTCTCAGACCATGAGAAAGAAAATTCTCTGGTCTGATGAGACAAAGATTTAACTCTTTGGTGTGAATGCCAGGCGTCCAGTTTGGAAGAAACCAGGCACCGCTCATCACCAGGCCAATACCATCCCTACAGTGAAGCATGGTGGTGGTAGCATCATGCTGTGGGGATGTTTTTCAGTGGCAGGAACTGGGAGACTAGTCAGGATAAAGGGAAAGATGACTGCAGCAATGTACAGAGACATACTGGATGAAAACCTGCTCCAGAGCGCTCTTGACCTCAGACTGCGGCGACGGTTCATCTTTCAGCAGGATAATGACCCTAAGCACACAGCCAAGATATCAAAGGAGTGGCTTCAGGACAACTCTGTGAATGTCCTTGAGTGGCCCAGCCAGAGCCCAGACTTGAATCCGATTGAACATCTCTGGAGAGATCTTAAAATGGCTGTGCACCGACGCTTCCCATCCAACCTGATGGAGCTTCAGAGGTGCTGCAAAGAGGAATGGGCGAAACTGGCCAAGGATAGTTGTGCCAAGCTTGTGGCATCATATTCAAAAAGACTTGAGGCTATAATTGCTGCCAAAGGTGCATCGACAAAGTATTGAGCAAAGGCTGTGAATACTTATGTACATGTGATTTCTCCGTTTTTTTTATTTTTAATAAATTTGCAAAAACCTCAAGTAAACTCACGTTGTCATTATGGGGTGTTGTGTGTAGAATTCTGAGGAAAAAAATGAATTTAATCCATTTTGGAATAAGGCTGTAACATAACAAAATGTGGAAAAACTGATGCGCAGTGAATACTTTCCGGATGCACTGTAAATTCCTACAGTATATAAAACTGTATACCCACAAATAAAAATTTTCCATTTGAACAGCAGGTAGAAGGTTTTTTTTCCTCATCTTTCTTGGACAAAGCTTCAGTTTCTGGTGGTGAATGCCCCCATTAGTGCAAGAATATTGCACAGGGACCTCAGCTTCCATCTTCTGACAGGTTGATATCCTGCTGTATTTGTTCCCAGAAGTGGACCTCAAGTATCTTCAATCCATTGCCCATTGATCAAGAAAAAGTGTATTTAAAATAGTTGGGGAATCCTTGAAAATGCTTATCAGGAGTGAATTGCTCTGGTGTGAGTCTATCTTTTGATGAACTGATGTCTTCTTGCCTTGCACTTGATGCTGCCAGGATAGGCTTTGACTCCCTGTGAGCCTCAAATTGGATTAAAAGGAGCACAAACTTAATGTTAGGACAGTTCAATTTTTAAAAAAGAATAGCTTATACTAGTTATGTCCACACAAATTATTTATTCTTTTAATAAGAGCAGGTTGTTTCCAGGACGCCAACACTGTGTATTACTTAAATACATCTGACGAATAAAAAAATGTAAGTTTATGTGCAAAGATTCTTTTTTTTTTGTGCTGAAGAGGTCACTGGATTATATTTTTGATTACACCACACTTTAGACTTTTTATTCACAACACCAAACTTGGCTGAAAGTGTTTCAAAACACAAATAAATGATATTGAAAAATACGAATTGCTGAAACAGTATTGCCCAACTTTTCTTCCATAAAATATTTTGATACAGTAACATTATGATAGTACAAAGCCTTATACAAAATAAGCATATTTCACAAACAAGCCTTTTAATGTGCACTTAATAAATATTTCAAAAATATGTGCCTATCGATTGTGATCTTTCCTTTTTTTCTTACTTGATAGTTGACATACTGTAGATTTATCCTGAAGCAACCCTTCTCAGCTTAAACCTGAAATATTATGTACCACAGTAATCTAAAAAATGATTAAACCATGATGGGTTTAAAATGTCATAAAGAATATTAAAATAAAGTGACATCAGAGAGCTCTAATCCTTTGAGCAAATGTTATACCTGTTTGATCTTCAAAATAAAAATAACAGTTTAAAGATATACATTTGCCTGAAAAAATGAATTACAAACCTTTTTTTTTAATAATGGCTGCATGGTTCAAAAGGGATAGTTGAAGTTATTTGACTAAATATGTGAGGTTGTGTACAAAATTAAACATTTTTAGATCTTAAATACAATTAGATTTGAATGTCTTGTACAACAGTGTTATGTGGTGGACTGGACAGTAATAGCGCAAGACTTTTTAATTACTTTATCTGATCAGCATCTGTCCAGATATTATACCTCTTACAAATATCCCCCTTGGGAACAGTCCCCTATAGTTCACATGAAAAACACTATGTCATTATTCCATTCTTTAACAAATGAATTCATTAGATGTACAAATACATGGATCAAATTTCTCTCCTGCCTTCATTACCTCTCAGTATGGTACACTCAATTTTATTTTCAGTGGTCTTCCTGCTTCAAAGGTTAGATGAATTGTGTTAAAATGGTACTGCTGAGTTTTGACATGAAAGGAGCACATCATCCATCAATGAACTCAGCCACACTGCTTTCCTGTCTGACACTGAATCAGCTGCAAAACTACACATCCTGGCGCCGTAAGCCCATCTAGTGCCTGTGCTTAATTCGTATCAATTTGCCAGACACGGGAGATCTTCTGGTGCCAGTCTCCTCATCACTCCATATTTGTTCTGCAGCTCTCTCACTAGGACTGTCTGCAAGGCTCTGTCATTGTTAAAACTTCAATTGTGCCTTTAAATCTATATATTCCCTCTTATATTTTAGATAAGCTATATTTATTTTATTTTCAAAAAGAATGTTTTGTATGCTACACCAGTGATGATTCAATTGTGCTGTTTATCCGCACTTGTTCTTAAGCTTCTCTTATTTACTTTTGCTGCTGTTCATATCTCTCTTCGTGTTTGAATACTTTCATTGCATTGTGTTGTCTGTTTGCTTTTTATTTAAGTCAATTCATTTTAGTTTAGCCCTCTTCACTTAGTGCACTTTAAAAGGGACTAAATAAAATACAGATTGATTGACTGACTTGAGGTACATGGAAAAACAGCTTTAATATTCCTGTGTACACAAACTGCAAAAATAAACATGAATCATGTTAAATTTGTACCTAGAAAGCTAGAAGCAGCTTTAATTGGGGGTTATTCACTATACAAAACATGAATCATTTATTTTAAATACACTACAAATTGCAAAAACACACTGTGTTTCTATCTATCTATCTATCTATCTATACATGTATATAAACTGCTCAAAAAAATTAGAGGAACACTTTGAAAACACATCAGATCTCAATGGGAAAAAAATCATGCTGGATGTCTATACTGATATGGACAGGGTAATATGTTAGG
The DNA here is from genome assembly GCF_900747795.2 of Erpetoichthys calabaricus. Taxonomy (NCBI): domain Eukaryota; kingdom Metazoa; phylum Chordata; class Cladistia; order Polypteriformes; family Polypteridae; genus Erpetoichthys; species Erpetoichthys calabaricus. Next base: position 55,092,413 of record NC_041402.2, read on the forward strand.
AACGAAAGGATGGCACATCATTTGATGGAAATGAAAGTTATCAACGTACAGAGGGCTGAATTCAAAGACACCCTGAAAATCAAAGTGAAAAAATTATGCGGCAGGCTAGTCCATTTTGCCGAAATTTCATTGCAGCAGCCCTAAATCGCACTCAGTAGTTTGTATGGCCCCCAAGTGCTGGTATGCATGCCTGACAATGTCGGGGGGGGGGGGTTATATGCCCCTAATGAGACAACGGATGGTGTCCTGGAGGGTCTCCTCCCAGATCTAAACCTGGGCATCACTGAGCTCCTGGACATTGTGAGGTGGAACCTGGCGTCGTAGGATGGACTGAAACATAATGTCCCAAAGATGTTCTATTGAATTTAGGTCAGACGAGTGCGGGGGCCAGTCAATGGTGTCAATTCCTTCAACCTCCAGGAACTGCCTGCATACTCTCTCCACATGAGGCCAGGCATTGTCGTGCACCAGCAGGAACCCAGGGCCCACTGCACCAGCATAGGGTCTGACAATGTGTCCAAGGATTTCATCCTAATGGCAGTCAAGGTGCCGTTGTCTAGCCTCTAGAGATCTGTGCGTCCCTCCATGAATATGCCTCCCCAAACCATCCCTGACCCACCACCAAAACGATCATGTTGAACGACGTTACAGGCAGCATAACATTCTCCACGGCTTCTCCAGAACCTTTTACGTCTGTCACATGTGCTCAGGGTGAACCTGCTCTCATCTGTGAAAAGCACAGGGCACCAGTGGTGGACCTGCCAATTCTGGTATTCTATGGCAAATGCTAATCGAGCACCACAGTGCCAGGCAGTGAGCACAGGGTCCACTAGGGAATGTTGGACCCTCAAGCCACCATCATGAAGTCTGTTTCTGATTGTTTGGTCAGAGACATTCACACCAGTGGCCTGCTGGAGGTCATTTTGTAGGGCTCTGGCAGTGCTCATCCTGTTTCTCATTACCAAAAGGAGCAGATACTGGTCTTGCTGATAGGTTAAGGACATCCTACAGACCTGTGCAGCTCTCCTAGTGTAACTGCCTGTCTCCTGTACCATCTGGGAGAAGTTGGACTACCTGTGCAACCTCTGTAGGGTCCAGGTATCGCCTCATTCTACCAGTATTGACACTGACCATAGCCAAATGCAAAACTAGTGAAAAAGCAGCCAGAAAAGATTAGGAGGGGAAAATGTCAGTGGCCTCCACCTGTTAAACCATTCCTGTTTTGGGGGTCATCTCATTTTTGCCCCTCTAGTGCACCTGTTGTTAATTTCATTAACACCAAAGCAGCTGAAACCGAATAACAACACATTCTGCTACTTAACTGACTAGATCAATATCCCAGAAGTTTCATTGACTTGATGCTATACTCTGATTAAAAAGTGTTCCTTTATTTTTTTGAGCAGTATATATACACACATAAAGTTTTTATATATAAATATATAAACATATATATATATAAATCACTTGTTAACCATGAGGACCTTCAAAGCATGGATTCAGTAGTCATTATTAAGCTTCTGGTGTGGAATGTGTGATGCAATGCTGGCTTCTAAGGGGCATTAAGTTAAAAATACAATGTACGTATGCTTGCTCTAACCTGCCATCACCTTAGCACTCTCACTAATTATGTGTTGTTGTTTTTTGCTGTAACATACCATTTGTTCTGTCTTAATGATGGGCCCTGCTCTATTTTCCTCCTAGTTTTTAGACATTTGGGATCCATTTCAATAAAGACACAGTTTGCCACAGGCTCTGCACATTTTGTGCACTGGCCATTTTTAACATTTCAATGCTATTAACAATACCATACACAATTAGAGTGAAAATAAAAACTAGAAGCTAAGTGTAGGTAGGGTGCTGTAGTGGCATTGGACTTCAACCTCATTTCCTGTGTGATACTCACTTTATGTTCCTGAGGGCGTCACTTAGCCATCCTTTGCTCCAACTGTAACAAGTATCTGTAAAAGGTTAGAACATAACCTGAACTTGTAGGTAACCTTTAATTTGTCCTAGGAGGAATAAAAAAATGAAACACAACACGTATGAGAATGGCATGTTTTGTATAGTTCCTTCAAGCTAAAGCATTTTAATTTTACTAATCAAGACATGTTGAAATCAGATCTGAATCAAATGCTAACCACAAGATTGTGGTGTAATTGCTAGTTTGAATGGATCGATATTTTCCTCGTTTTGAATTAATAATCGTCAAGATCATTCCGAGGTGGTATCCTTTTATTTAATCTCACACAGTAGTGTAAACTTGATACAGAAAAAAAAATCATGTCTCCAAATCCCTCCAAAGCTTGCCAGTTTCTCCTCAGTACTACATTGTATTATTTCTAACTAGCCTTTCCCTGTGGCTCCTCCCTTGTAGTAGTGAAACAGGACAAACATTAAAAATCAATAAATAAGCTATCTCGAGTGTTTCGTTGAGTGTTCTCATGTTTTTCATTTTGTTCTTTTTAAAGCCCTAAGATGCCGCCCAAATGCTCTGCGCCTTCTAAGGCTTCTGGCAATGAACTGTCACAATAATGACCATTAGACATTGCGAAGGTTTGGGGCAGCCACCCGTATAATTGTTTACGGCTGCAAAATGAACTAAATAGCAAAGGCATGTGCATTCAACTGAGTCCAAAACAGAACTGACTTCTTCCAGCAATATGGCGGCTTTAAAGGCCAGAAAAGGAAGTGATGTCATCTGCACCGGAACCGGAAGGGATGTCATTGGCTGCCCCAGAGCCGGGTGGGATTTGCCTAGACTGGTCTGCAAAAGATCGAGAGGGAAAATTAGTGCACTTCGCCACCCCCTGGTCTGGCATGGAATTACATGTATTCAAGCCCTTTGGTTGTCTCCAAAACACACGTGTGTGACAGAACCTAAGTGCCAGAAAAAGTTTAAGACTGTCCAGGAGAAGGTTGAACTACTGGATTTGCTCCCGGAACTAAAACGTTATTCCGCATTAGCCACCCGAGGATCTGTAAATCCCCTGCTTTGCTGTGAAGTCATTACATTCATTACATACCTTCATCGTACTGCACGGATAATTCATCATCATCATCATCTTCAATCAATATCATTCATTATTGGTGAGTACCTGTACATTTTACTGTATTTTTATTAAATTAAATTATTACGTATTTATCCTACTTATACCAAAGAAAACAACAGCACATACCAAAGAAAATGCCCTTGCATGAATTACAGTTCATATAGGGTGTGGAATATGGCCAGCTGTTTATCCCGGCCAATACCCCCAAGAAGCCAGGTGGAGCCCTGCCTGCAACATAGAGGTGCCCCGAGTTCCAGCAGGGGATCATGGACAGTGGAGTTTTTCATCACAGCCCTGCTGGATACCATGGGAACCTCCAGGGGACGCTACAGGAAGGCCCAGAGACTTTTGTTTCACCTATAACCCGGAAGTACGTCTTAGTCACGGCGACAGAGCGAATGATACACTTCCGGGATGAAGAAAAGGAGCTTTTATCTGACCCGGAAGTGTTCACGGTCACATGGACAGAGAGAGGCGAAACACTTCCGGGTCAAGGACTATAAAAGACTCAGAGAAACACCAGAGCGTTGAGCTGAGCTGGGTGGAAGGGTAGCAACGCGTCTGGGAGTGGAGGATTAATTATTAATTGTATTATTGTGTATTGTATGAGTATAGTGGAGTGTAGAGTGCTTGGTGCACATTATTATTATAAAATAAAGTCATATTGGACTTTTATCTGGTGCCTGACGTCTGATTTGAGGGTTCAAGGGGTCGACAGTGCCTCTATTTGTTACAAGGGGTAACATAGATATCACTGCACAACAATTTTTTTTTAAATAAACTAGCTTCCTGACAAATTTTTGCTGATTGTGACAGGTACCTACTGGGTATGCAAAAATATCGTTTTGGTTTTACTGCATCACGTAGGAACTCTGAGAAATAGACATTTATATGTTTACTGACAATAACGTATTTAGTTATGTTTATGTTTCGCATAAGCTATTAAAAGTGTTTTGCTCCTGATTTTCTTTTGTATTCAATGTCTGGTGCATGTGGTGTTATGGGTCCACAGCTCTCCCATCAAAGGCCGTTTTTATTTAAATAAATAATCGCCGCGCTCGCGGCTTAGCGAGGGGGCGTGGTGGCTATAGCAAGCCGCAGGGCGATCTGCGGTGTGGGTGTTTTTCACCTAAGTGCACAGGTGAGAGACTGCCCACATCCATGATCGTTCCTGTGGCTAATGGGCTGCAGCTGCTATGTCCTCTCCGCATATAAAGAGGAGCGCGAGCCGGTTAGGAAAGAGAGAAAACGAAGTAAAGTAAAAAAAAGGAAAGAAACGGAGGTTGCAGGAGGAGGCAGGAAGCAGTGGAGAGAGAGAAAGTCGGTGCGGGAGAGCGAGCGAGTGCAGGCTCGTGCAGCAGCTGTACAGGTAGCTTGGGTGTTAGGCCGACACCCGAGGAGTAGCAGAAGTGGTCGCTCTCACAGAGTATTCTGAAGGGCAAGATTGACCAGAAGATGGATGACTCTCCGCATACGACCGCGGACGGCAGCGGGAGTTAAGACTTGGGGTGTGTATTCCCCAGCGTGGGCGCCCCGGTTTGCTGAGGAACCCAAGTCGCTGTCTGGAAGAGCCTACTGGAGCCAGGGGTCGGTGAGGCGATCCAAACAGCTGAAGCCGGCAGAGAGAAGGTCAGCTGCATGAAGGGCGACTCTCCTGTAGAGCAGACCAGATGGGAGTAGCAGGGGAGCCGCCAGGCTAAATAGAAGACACCGGGCTTTTTGATTTATTTATTGCTTCCTGTGCTATTTTACCTCGTGGTTTTTTTAGAAGAGTTTTTCTATTGGTTTTAACCTCCACGTTCCACGTTTCATTTTATTGGATTATTTATTTATTGGACATTACACTATTGCATTATTTATGAGAACACTGATTGTTTTGATTGTTCTTTTAATAAAAGCACTTTTGCACTTTATACATCATCCCCTTTGCACAATTGTTTATTGCCTCACTGTCTAGCTCATCGGTGACATTACCGACGGTGTTGGGTTCAAGGGCTCCCTAATAGCCGATGGGAGCGTGGAGCCGAACCTGCATCTTCACAGTGCATCACGTTGCAGTGCCCAACAGTAGTCAGCAAGCATTAATGGAGTCTAATTGCCCTGGTATGGTTTCTCCATCGTAGCAATGTCCTGGTGAAACTTTTCACCGTGTTCATCACTGACAGCACCGAGATTTGCAGTGAAGAAGTCCAAATGTGAGTGGAGGAAATGAATCTTGAGTGATATGCTGGACTTCATTGTCTTGTATGCTTTGAGAAGTTTATCTACCAGCTGAATGTAGTCTGGGGCTCTGTAATTGCCCAGAAAATTGTCAATGTCTTTGAAGGTTTTCCAGGCAATTTTTTCTGGCCCAACTAACAGATCTTCAAACTGCTTGTCACTCATAACATGTCTGATCTGGGGGCCAACAAAAATGCCCTCTTTGATCTTGGCATCAGTTATTCTTGGGAACATCTGTCTTAAATAACGAAAACCTTCGCCTTCTTTGTTCAGTGCTTTCACGAAATTCTTCATGAGTCCCAGTTTTATGTGAAGAGGAGGCAAAAATATTTTTGCCGGGTCAACAAGCGATTCATGTGCCACATTTTTCTGTCCTGGAACTAGCTGTTTACGGAGTGGCCAGTTCTGTCAATTATAGTGCGACTCTTTGGCACGGCTGTCCCATTCACAAATGAAACAGCAGTACTTTGTATAGCCGAGCTGCAGTCCTAGTAACAGAGCAACGACTTTAAGATCTCCACAGATATTCCAGTTGTACCTGCTATACTGGACATGCTTCAGCAACAGTTCCATATTCTCATACATTTCTTTCATGTGTGCTGCATAGCCAACAGGTACTGAAGGATAAATGTTGCCATTGTGTAGTCGAACAGCTTTCAGGCTTAACATTGATGAATCAATGAAGAGACGCCACTCTTCCAGGTTGTGATCACAACTCAAGGCCAAGAACAATCCTTAAATGTCACAACAGAAACAGAGACTGTCGACTTGTGCAAAAATTTGGTTATATTATGATGTCGGCCTCAAAAAACAGAAATTTTCATACCTGGTGACAGCAAACACCATTCCTGCAGTCTCGAACCCAGTAGCTCGGCTTTTGCTTTTGACAGACCCAAATCTCTGACCAAATCGTGTGTTATCAGATGTGGATCGCCTGATGAGCACGGTTCAAAATCCGGGTCAATGTCCCTGTCAGTACTCTGCATTGCAGTTTCTTCATCTGGTTCATCTAAGGTCCAGTCCTCTGGTGGTTTCGGAATTGGAAGACTGTCGTCATGTGGCACAGGTCTCATTGTGGAAGGCAGATTAGGATATTCAATTGACTTTGTTTTTGGCAGAGAAACCAGACACATTAGTCAAACAGAAGTAACAGTCTGTCACATGGACTTTCTGTTCTCGCCATATCATTGGAACAACAAATGGCATCGTCTTTCGAGTGCCTCAGACTGACAGCACTTGTCGCACAGCAAATGTGAGGCACCCATTTCTTGTCTTGATCACCAATTTTGCAGCCGAAATACAGATGATAAGCTTTCTTCGCAAGAGCAGTCATCCAACGTCTCTGAGGCGCAAGTGTACATTCGCCACAGATATAGCAGAATGTATCATGGCTGTTACGACATTGACGAGACATATCGCCCAACACCAAAACATCTATAGCATCAAGCTTACTTACTGTTATATTGCTACAGATACAATACTTTACTATATTGATACTATACATACACACTGACTATCTATATTAACCAAATGAGCAGGATCGGTTTATGCAAGCCACCTTTATAGCATGCTGAGACAGCATCAGGCTCGTTCAGACCTGTCCAGGATGTCAACTTCCACAGAACAGCTTCCAACCTGGCCTGATTCCATGCCTGGACATGCCCAGGCTGCACAAACCGTTGTTGATAAGTCACTTACGGGAGCGAAAATGTTTGAATACAAATATAAGAAAAAATCATGACAAAACTGAAGATTTTTCTGAAATGGTTCGTGATGGATAAATTTTGATGTGATATTTGTGATCAGCACCCACAATTCTATAAGAAACACCCAACAGTGTTCAAGAAGCAAAAACTTTGTTGTGCAGTGTATTTTACATTTCAGCACTGCGGGAGACATAGCAGTACAGTACTGTACAGTATACAGGTTTACCTTTACATTCTTTTTTTTTAGGGTAATGTATTACGCTGAGTTTGAAATTAAATTAAAGTGTTCTGGGGGCATTTTGGGGGTTTAAACTATAAAAATAGGAATTTATAGGCATTTTTAGACCACATCCAAAATTCACAGTTTTTCACAATTCGCAGGTGCTCTAGGAATGTAACCCCAGTGATTTTTCAGGGGTCATCTGTATATAGAGATTCTTACATTGTGTTTTCCAACTAGTGCATAAATTTGCTGATGAACTTTAATATTTAACAATTTGAATGCGAGGCATGAGTTAAGTCATATTTTATTGAGCCAGTCACTTAGTGTATATCTAAGTATACAGACACTATATAAACAGCTAGCTTGCAGGTGAGCTATGCTGTCACGTCTAAGTTACCTACCACAGTGCTGCTATCTAGTGGATTGCCATATAATTTTTTTTTGTGGAAAATAGCTTTATAAATAGGTAGCCTGTAGTTATGTCATAGAGAAAAAGGTATAAAACTGCTGATGTTTTGAAACAACCGGATTTATTGAAAGTTGATAATGACAGTGATTGAGATAAAGACGATTGAATGATGTGGAACCTGTAGGCCCAGGCACTGATGTGGATATTTTCCCTGAAGGTGTTTCTTCATTACAAGGCATCAGAAGTGTCATGACTGTCAGGACAGCACCGCATAAACATTCTGCTGCCCACTGAGTACAGTCACCAACTTACAAATGTGTTGTGTGCAACAAGTGTGGACAGTGCAAAGAAATGTGTTATATCTGTGACACATGTGTTTTGAAGCTTGCACTTTGCAAGGTACCAGGCTTCAAATTTTCTTATTCAACTGGAATCGTTTAAATGTTGCTGGTGGAAATAAAGTAATTAACAGTTTCTTGACATTTTTGACAGAGTTACAGTTCATAATAAATCCATTCCTTTCTAATATATTTCTTTACATTTTTTATAAGTTTTGATAGAGTTCATTATTTATCATTTACAGTATGCATAGGCCTGTACTGCAGCATCCTGGTAATAAATGGTCCAACAGTCAACGTGTTAAACAACTTCAGTCACCAAGCTTAACATACAGTATACACTTAATAAGACTTTTCCCATAAGTTACCACCATTTGAGCCCAGGCTACTGAATTGGCATTGGCATTGGTATGGCATTTACTAAGACTCAGTCCTTAGAAATGAAAAAACAAAAGAGAGATCTCCTTAATATCTTTTTGGTTTCCCCTAGGCAACAATGAAATGAGAAAGAATTAAAATGGAGACATTTTTTAAATACATCAGTAGTCTCACAAGTGTATCTTCTTGAGTTTCAGCAGAGACCTCCATAAAGTCACACAATAGGCTCAGATTTTCCAAGTAGTGTTTTGACATTGTTTGCAATTTAAAAATATGTGCATTGTGTGCTCAGTAATATATGGTGAAATGTATGGACCATTGTTTGTGGTAATAAAACACTTTACTATGATTACAAACTTATAGCCCTTGCTTCTGAATCATATGATTAGTTGTTCTAATTTATATTGTTATACTCCATGTTCATTCAAGAAGAAATAGTGTGGCATAGTGTTTAAGGCTTAGTGCTTCAGACCATGAGGTTGTGGGTTCAAATCCCACTACTGACACCATATGACCATGATAAAGTCACTTCATCTGTCTGTGCTCCAGTTGGAAATATGAAAGAAATGTAACCCATCATATCTCAAATGTAAAGGTATCTGTCCAACGATAAGTAAAAAATGTGAAGTCTTAAAAGAGATTAAAACAAGACTAGAAAGAGACCTTAAAAAATATACCATGTTTTTCAAACCTAATTGTCAATTTTTACTTGTCTTACCTCAGTTGTATGTCATGTCTCCTTTTTGTCTAAAGTTATTTCTCCTATTTTAGGAATTTTAGGAGAAACATCTGTGACAAAGTTGAACATAAATGAGAATTTCTTAATAGTCAGTCATCTAAGATCAACCACTGAGCAGTAAAGTTTTCCCATGGGAAAGAAATGTTTTTACTTTTTAATTTGACATTTCTTCTTTGAATTTTCTGCTCACCATGATATAAGTTGCAACAGATCACGCCAATTGTATGCAGTTTGCATATTTCTGTCTTTGTGTTTTTTACTTCAAGAAGGCAAAATCTTGGGATTCAGATTTCACAAAATACATAGGGTGGAAAGATCTGAACTGAATCCAACGAAAAAAGTACTATAATTGTGCAGTTAAAATGGTGTTATCTTCTGGCAAGGGTGGAGGATGTTTTATGTGTTCCTTTTACAAGCTACAATTTGCTAAGTGTATTTACTGTATATTTTCAAAAAAAAAAAAGTAAAACTACTTAGAGAAAAAGTTCACAATTGGGAAAAAGGTAGAATATAGGTCTCTGACCCAAAATCCATAAACAGTACAGAAGTGCAATAGAAAAATAGAAAAAAAAGAAAAAGAGGAGTCCTGATTTAATGTATCAAGATGCAAAAATACATCATGAATCAAGAAATTTTTGAAATAGTTTAACACCCCAAGGGCAAATGTTTTCAGGATCTCAAAGCAACAGGCAAAAAACATAAAAAATCTTTTTGTATGCTGTCGTATGCAGTGTGCAATTTATACTTCAGAAGAAATAAGCATTTCATTTCCTTCATGGGTGCATGGCAAAAAGCGTAATCACATATAATCTTATATTCATACTGAGCCATATAAATTATTTAAAATTATAAATAAGAAAGCAATATCATTTCTAGATGTTACTTTCTAGTACATTATACTTGTATATTCTTCTACAATATTAAATTACTTAATAAAAAAACGAAAAATAAAAAGGCAGAGTTTGAAAAAATCTTGAGAATGTAAAATGTAAAACATAAATGTAAAGCATAATATGGAAGAATAATTACGTCACAAAAGAAATATGCCCTTCAATACTCAGTGATCATCCTTTATGCTAACATATTAAAAAGGAATCTATGCTTCATTTTAATTTTTGATACACCCTTAAGGTGCTGATTCATTACTTGCTTTCATAAACTTGGTCAACTCTTTTTGCATGACCTGTGGGTGTCAGCCATTGTAGAGCACCCCAGATTCTGGCAGTCATGGGATTTGAACTGGCAACCTGCAAGATACCAGTGCAGATCCTTAAGCTCAGAGCCACCACTTTATTCATATAAGATTCCCATCTAACTGATGTCTTTGCTTAATTTGCTGTTTTGTTTTCTCAAATTCTGCCTTCAGAAAAGTGCAATAGCGTGATAAAAATAAATTTATTAATATTTATATTTTTGAAATTGCGTTTAACTCTGTTTTATCTTTTTAATTCACTATTTGTGCCCCCTTATTTGTACCTTAAATACAAAATGGCAAACGGCACCTAATGCTGAAAGACTGTTGCTCCTTCAATGTCATACCCACTAGCATGCTGAACAGTAAATAGTCACAATATCTGGAAGTGGGATAAAAACTATGATGATGACAATGATAACTTACTCTTACAAGTCAAGATTTTAAAAAAATTAAATTATCTCCATTGAACATACAGAATGATTGCTACCCTGTAATAAAAGGTTAGAAAGCAGAGTTTTGTCATTTCTGTATTGACACTAAAACATGAAAACTGGGAAATATTATCTGGCTTAGTTAAGATTGCAGTCCAATTAGAAGTAGATGTTGGTTGGAAAGAAAATCTGAAGCCACAGTGGTCCACATACTGCTCAATATGAAATAATCATGTTAAAATTATGGCAGGCAACTGGAACACAAAGCATTTGATTCTGAACACTAGTGAGGCATGAAATTAGGGAATAACAGTTTGGACTGATTGAAAGCATCTTTATGTCTGACAGATTTGATTGGAATTGTGGAACATTAATAAATGTATTACTTCATCTATTTCAGAGAGCAAAGCACATTACTCTTGCTGTTTTCCATACAACAATTTCATCTTGTAATTTGTGCATTTATTTTGGTATGCAGTGTGCAATTTATACTTCAGAGTTTATACTACTGCAATGTGTTATTCACTGACTGTTCAAATCAATCTTTATGCCCTTTCACTTAATTCAAAATCCTGCCACAAGAATCATTACAAGAACTAGAAAGCACAAACACATAACACAAGTTCTCAAGTCCTTACACTGGCTCCCAGTTAGGGTTAAGGCTGATTTCAACATTCTCCTTTTAATGTATAAAGTCTTAAAAAGCCAAAGCTCTGTTTACCTACCTGAAATTATCATTGCTCCCAAACTAGAGTGCACATTAAGATCTCAAGCCGCTGACTTACGTAAGATTCCAAAGATTAATAAAATAACAGTGGTAGGTCAACTTCTTAATTACAGAGTCCTGAAACTATGGAATGATCTTCCTGATAACGTAAAAGGTGCCCCTTCAGTCTCAACTTTTGAATCTCTCTGAAGACTCATTACTTTAGTTTACCTTACCCTGACTAGAGCTGCTAATTAGCTGTGCATACTGCATGTTTGTTACTTAGTCATTTGTAGAAAATTTTAAGCTTTTCCCTTACCCCTAGAAAAGCCATCTCTGAAACTGGGAGCCATTGGATGGAAAGATTCTGTTATGAGATTAGTTGGTCCATCACAGTCTATACTATGGAATGCCCAGGAGGAGGTTGGATGGCTAGTCAGCTGACCGTGACTGTGTCTGACGTTGTCTTAGATATTCTCTCTTAAAATTGTATGATGACCCTTCAAAGGTTTATTTAATTCAGGAATGCTGCTGACTGGAGTATTTGTTTTCCTCTTTTCTGTTGTCAATGGGCCATTTTTAACAATGAATGGACAGCTATTGTTGGCTTCCATGTATGTTAATCTGTTTCTGTTTTGTTTTCTGTGTGTTGTAACAAATCTTCTTTTATATGTACTAATTCTTTATTTAGTAATTTGTAAAATTTATACTTGCATTTTACCTGAGAACTTATCACAGTGCTCTGCGCTTGCACTCAGGGAAGAGCACTATACAAAAATAAACTGGTTTGAATTTAATTGAATCTTAAGTTGTGATCAGCCTTTGTATCCATATTAGTTTGAATCTTTTACTAAAGCACCTAAAAACTAGTAATATATTTTAATTCACTCATTCATTTTCTGGACCTGGTTATTTCAATTCTAGGTTGAAGGAACTGATGTCTTTACAGAAAGCTTTGGGTAAAATTCAGGAACCAATCCTGGACTGGACACCAGTCCCTTGTACGATGGGTGCTTCTATATTTACAGTATTCAGTCAACACATAATGCGCATCTTAAGAATGCATGAAGAAACCAGAATCTCCAGAGAAAATCCATATCTATCTATCTATCTATCTATCTATCTATCTATCTATCTATCTATCTATCTATCTATCTATCTATCTATCTATCTATCTATCCATCCATCCATCCATCCATCTATCTATCTATCTATAAACAGCGAGCAGATGTAAAACTCTAATGTGACAATGGCGACCTTCGAAACTGTGTCCTCATGCACTGATCCAGTGTACCATCAATGAAACAAGATCAAGTTCCATATACAATCCATTAAAATAACCTTAGCCCACTGCTGATCCCAACAGGAGCTAGCAGAGTGCAGTAGCTAACCTTGGACGGGACTCCAGTCCATTGCAGCTCACATGCCAGTTATACAGGATACATTTAGACTCAGTAATCAACATAGTGAGGTGGATGCTGATATCCCAGGAGGACATACAATTAAGCACAGGAAGAATATGCAATCTCTACAAAGACAGCACCCTGGAATTGTAATGACTAAATGCGTTTAACCACTCTGCTACCTTGCCACCCGCTAACAAAATCCTGAAACATTTCATTTGTAAGGAAAATGAGGCAATGAAAGTAAAATGGCAATCAAGAAATATTACCACATTGATGTGTTTAAAAATAATAATTAAAACGTTTAAATTGTGTCTCACTTAATGGTTTTCCAATGTTGGTATTTGTCCTAGTGTCTATATAAACACAGATAACTCCAGTTTCTGTATTACATCTTGTCTGAAGAAGGGGCCCCGAAAGCTTGCATACTGTAATCTTTTTAGTTAGCCAATAAAAGGTGTCATTTTCCTTGACTTCTCACTAATGTTTAAATCAGTAAGCATACTCTAATGTACATGAATCAAGGCTGTTATTTTTAGCCAAGACAGATCTTTTTCTTCTTTTTTGGAATTCTTTTCTATATTTGAGGGGGGTGTTGTTGCTTGTTATGACATTTCTATATTTCTAGAGCTTCTGTAAAAGCTAAATGTCCCCTTGGGATAAATAAAGTACTATCTGTCTGTCTTTTGTATTGCGGGTACATAATTTTAAAGTTACATGTTAACTGTCAATTCTTAATTGGTCCCATGTGAGTGGGGGTACTGCATTTACATTGGCCTTTAAATGGCCTGGTGCTCCATCCAGCGGTGGCTTCTACCTTGTGTTCAGTTTTGCTAAGATTGACTCTCTCTGTGACCCTGAACTGGATTAACTGGACCATAAAATGTTATTTTATATATTTATTATGTATTTTGAATATGGTATCATACCATAACAAGACCAGCAAAGAATGAGTTTGAAGGTTTATTCTCAGTGAATAATATTATAATCATTTTAAACACTACTTAAAAAAATTGACAAGTTTTATTATAGCAGTTATAACTTCAGTGTCATAAGACGGTAGTATGGGTGCAGTACAGACTACGACATAATCTACATTTTTAAGAAGTTCTGTGCAGTCATGTTAGTCAGGAAATGAAAGTAAATAAAATTAGATCATTTGAGTAGAATACAGAAATAATGGTAACCAACATAAATTCATATTCCCTTGTTGGGTTATAGTGGTGTCATGATTAGTACTGCACTGCATTCTACTCCAAACACTTCAATTCCCAGCTTCATTGCTGTAATGAACTAAAAGAGAATTTTGACTGAGGCCCACCCAGGAATGGCATAATAATGTAGGAAAAGATGAATTGATCACTCATTTACCTAGTTATTAGTCTGATTTTGGCAATGCCAGTAATTAATTTGATAAGGCTCCCACTTTATTTTCTCTACCTTTCTCTGTAGCAGGGGGTCTTTGTCCATTAGACTTATGATGTCTGAAGGACTCTTGTTTTAATTTGAAACGATTGTAACCACTATGCTTCACTAAGCTGATAGTGAAAATTGTACTGATGATTGCAGGTCAACCCCAAACTGCCTTCAGCCCCTTCCTACTGTGCAGAAAGATGACTTACAATAATAAAAGTGATTTTTAAAACCACACAGAGAAAAGATGCAACAAACAAAATGTAATTAATACCTTTTCTACAATCCCTCAAAACTCCCCCTCTTCCAATATATACAATAAACAAAAGGCATAAAATTATGTACCCAAGAATATTTCCCACCATCCATTCGATTTAGTCTTTTTTATCCAATTATCCTATATCCCCATAGTTCAGTTTCTTAGACACGCCAATCCCAGAATAAAAGATTTATGATTCACAATGCTTCCGATCTCTTTCACGGTAAAGTTCACTTCCCTCAGTGTATCCAGAATCTTCGAGGAGGCCAGCCCAGACTACGCTGAACTTGTGGTGCTCCCCGAAAACAATCTTTCTCCTGGACTCAGAGGGGTCATGTCTTTTCCCTCCACCATAAAAACTCAGACTGTTTTTTCTTACTTCTCTTCCTGCCTTTTCGTGCCACTATTTAAATAGTGCGTCTGTTTCCGTGGCACTCCCAGAAATTGCAATGACAGCCCTGTACCTCCCAAAAGGTCCTCTGTATCCAACCCGCCCATCTTATGCTGCAGTATTCTCAAATGGCAATGAGATTTTACAAAGAGAGACAATGCTACAAATTAACAGAGTAGTACAATGCATAAACACATGGATTATAGAAACTTGATAACTGCATGTTGTGGGATATGGCCAGCCATTCATCCCGGCCAATACCCCCAGGTCGCTAGATGGAGCCCTCCTTGCAACATGGAGATGCCCCGAATTCCATCAGGGCATCATGGACTATTTGAGTTTTAATACACAGCCCTGCTGGATAATGTCGGGGCCGCCAGGGGCCGCTGCAGGGAGACATAGAGACGTTTATTTTCCATACAGCCCAGAAGTAAATTCCAGTCACATGGTTGGAAGAAATAAAGTGCTTCCGGGCTGATGAAGAAAAGGAGTTTTCGTTTAACCCGGAAGTGCTGGGTAATCACATGGACTGAGGGCTTAGAAGCACTTCTGAGTCAAGGACTATAAAGGACTCTGGGAAATCCCAGACAAAGGAGCTGAGCTGGGTGGAAGGGTGGTAACGTGTCTGGGAGTGGAGGATTGTTTATTGTGTATTTGTTTATTGGAATAGTGGAGTGGAGGGTGCTTTGTGCACGTATTTATATTAATAAAGTCAACATTTGGACTTTTACCTGGTGTCTGACATATTGTCTGAGGGTTCAAGGAAGCGAGAGCGCCCCCCAGTCTGTCACAATGTATATCAACATAGAAAACAGGACACGAGACAAAGGAAACAGACAAACATCTAACACAGAAGAGGCCGGTTGTTTAGTGGCTATTTAGAGTTCTAATTTATCTTGGCACAGATAAACAGTTTTACAATACCAAGTCTTTAAATACATTAAATTTAAGTACAACGTTGTGTGGAGCTGCTGTTGTTTCTCTGGGTTCATGGTGAGGAATCTTCTTGCATTGGATTGCACTCTTTTTCTGTGCCACATGGTCCTTTGTTCATGGTGTGGTGTGAAGTGCTTTGAGCATAGGAAAAGCACTATATAAATAAAATTTATTATTGTTATTTTTATTATTGTTATTGTTATGCTCCCTCCTCCTGTTCACTGATAGGCTCTTTGCTGTGTCCTCTGCAACTTCATTGGCAAAAACATTACTGTTTTTATAACCATAGTGTAGCAAAGTAATGGCTGCTTCTCAGGCTTCTCAGACAGGACTCAGTTACTGACACAGAGCTTGGCTTGGCAGAGTGGATCTTAGAGCTAGTTCAGAATGTCTGTCTCCAAGGCTCTATGGTGAGTAGCTTCCAGGCCAAAGAAAGTTTGTGAGTCCTTTGCTCTGCTGAGTGTGGATTGCAAAGTGAGTGGCTTGTCAGCTTTAAGCTTTCTCCAAAGAGTGAACAGATCAGCAGCTTTTTGGTTTCATAGAGAAAGAAGAGATGAGTGCAGCTAGTTTTGAAAGAAAGTGTAACATGAGGTGACACGATCAAGATCACCTCCAGTTACAGAACCAGTGCCTGCTTATAGGCCCATTATTTGTCCATTATATACAGTCAGAGTTCAGTTCAGTTTTCAGTTACATTTCTAAGATGAATGTCTGCCCAAAACTTCATATTTTCATGAAAAGGTGTCAGCTCAATTCTGATTTACATCTTCGTTATCAGATGAAGTACATGGCTGATATTGGTACAAGCTACAGTTCAGCTTGGATTTCCTCATCCCTGTTAAATCTACTGCCTTGTGTGCCACTAAAAAATCCTACCAAAATGGGCAATGCCCATCTTGTTCTACATCACTCAGTGTATTGACAGAATGATGGGCTGCTTTAGTGTTCATTTGCAAAAGGAAAAAGATAGGTAAAGGTCATATTCATACTTAAAAATAGAAAAGACAGAGACAGAACACTTTGTCTATGTAGTCTTTATCTAGTGTGTGGCTAAAAAAATAAATATTTGAGGGGAAGGAGGGACCAAAGCCAAGGGAGAAGAAGGAGCAGTGAGGATGCAAATAACAGGGATTAAAAGGTTAGGGATGGAGAATAAAATGTTCTGTGTTTAAAAATAAGCTTAGCTTCCTCTGTTTTCCTCTTATTTCAATTCTGTAGTACAGATGAATATTAACAATCCTGTCTTCTTTAATTTAGAAATGCTCATTTGTTAAAAGAGGTCAGTTATAAATAAATTAGGAATTCTAAAAGTTAAGTGTTGCAACATGGGGGTGTGCAAATGGGACATCATCAAGCAGTACTTCAAAATTTACAATTGCAATGTCCTGATGTACAAGAGGGGCACTGTAGGTGACACATGAGTACACTCTAACATGAAATAAGTATGGAGAGCATGTTTGTGAATATCATAAACAGGGTTTAATTAAATCAGAATCAAATGAAGATGTTAGTGAAGTTCAAAGTATGGAAAACCAAGATCCCCCACTGGGCCTGATTGCAGCATGAGTCCCATCCATTTGCCCATCCCAGAAAAAAAGAACAACCCAAACTGAGAATGACCTCCTAATATTTAAGCAATTCTCTAACCACACCCACTTTGTGACTTTGCCTTTTTATTCTTTGAAATTCCACATTTACTGTCACCTCAATAGAGTGCCCTCTTGTGGCCTCATATTCCACAGCTCCATGAGCCATGAAATGGAATTGAAGCATTATTAGCCATAGAAATGCCTGCCCCTTTGCTTTGCCAGCCAGACACCAGCAATTCCTCTTTATGATTGATGGCCTACTAGCAGGCTGTGGGAATAAGAATAGCCTGTGTCACCAGTTCTTCAGCAATATTTTTTTGGTGAACATAGACAGCTTCTTTTCCCTGGCAAATATTATGCTAAATAAGTAATTGCTCTGTACCAGCCAAGCTTCCTCATACTGGTTTTTAATGATCCTCTCAATTCAACCCATTTAACAACTGTGGGTTGTTTTGTCTTATGGGACTTGCAAAGCTGGTTTCATCTGATGCCTCATTATTCCCCCAGAGTCCTGGCAGTCAATTTCATAGCATGTTCCACACCCTCACAGTATTTTTCTTTCTGTAATAAAGTGCACTAAAAGAGTATGTTTTCTTCCATAAACTAATATCAGAATTAACATATTTTCATTTCAATTCATTTATGCCAGGATAATTACATTAGAATGAATTACTGCTTCTAGAATATAAAGGGTAAACTCGACCAGCAACTGTGAAGCTTTCATTTTCAAGAATTAGTGGTAGTCAAAAAGTTCTGAACCTGATCTTTGAAGAGAAACACCTGAAAAGCAAGTTGCATTTTCAACACTAAAACTCTTTGCGTAACTTTCTCAAAGCTTGTCTGTGGCACTCAGATAAAACCCTTTGCATTCTTCTGTACTTGAACTGGTATCATCACCATGAGCATAGTATGGCCAACAGAGGCAGCACTTCAAACTGGTGAACAGGTGATATTCATGTGAGGTCAGGTCTGAAGAAGAGTACATGTGTGACATGTCTTCGAATCTACAGCTTTGTAGATCTGTCTTTCCAATCTGTATGCTGTAAGTTGAATAACAGCAAATGAAAATCAGCATAAAACGGATTGGTTATGGGGGTCTTTGAGGTGTGTAATCAGTATAGATATTAAACTCAACATCATATAGAATGATGTTAGAATAGTGAATTTCTTTGGTGTTACAAAATCACTATGCTTCCATTGTTTTGATTATTGTTTGGACTCCGAGTCACTTGTGCTGTATCATCATCAAGTTTCATCCTGAGTTATGAAACACCTCTTAAATGTATCTAACTGGAAGAATTAACACTGTCAAGGTGAATGTTCTTCCTAAGCTCCTTTTTCTATTGCAAAGCATCCTCATATACGTTCACAAATAAATTTTTAAGACGTTAGATTTAATCATAACCTCATTTATTTGGAATTCTAAACATCCACTCATCCAAAGAGCGACCCTACAAAGACCTAAGGCGGAAGGCGGCATGGCTCTACCTAAATTTCAATTTTATTACTGGGCGGCAAATATACAAGCTATAAAAACCCATAGTTTTTAATGTTTGGAAAACATACAGGATTAAATCACTTAGAGATCTGTACATAGATAACGTCTTTGCATCCTACAAACAATTACACTTCAAATTTAACTTTCCATCAACACAATTTTTCTACTATTTCCAAATTTGAAACTTTGCTAAACAAAATCTGCCCTATTTTAATCACCTCCCACCTACTTCTATTCCAGAAGAAATATTGATCAGTCTTGAAGACTCTGTAATATTTCTGTAACATATAAAAACATTTTAAAGTCCTTTCCTTTTAAAGACTCCAGAGTACAGTGGGAAGGGATCTCTTACTCAACATTTCAGAAAAGGAGTGGAAGGCAGCCATGCACAGAAAGCATAAAATTATTCAACTTAAAATGTCTTATCGAGCACATCTGTCTCATTTAAAATAGTCCAAAATGTTTCAAGGGCAAGATCCAACCTGAAAACGTTGCAATCAAGCTCCAGCTTCGTTGGGCCACATGTTTTGGGCCTGTACCAAATTAACATCATTCTGGACTTTAAATCTTTAAATGCTTTTCAGACAGCCTTGGAGTCATAATCCCTCCTAATCCACGAACAGCTGTGTTTGGTGGGCTCACAGATGGTCTTAAAGTGGAGAAGGACAAACAAACTGTAATTGCCTTTACTACTCTATTGCTTTTAAGTCAGTGGGTAACTGATGTTTTATGCTATATGAAATTGTAAAAAATCAAATTCTCACTTAGAGGATCTTCTCAAATTTGTTTAAAACCTGTCAGGATCTAATCAATAACATTTTAGAATAATTATTTATATTCTATATTTATATATATTCTCTCCTCCTTTTTCTACTTAAAGTTTTACTCTGGCTATTGGCCTTGCATTCTTTCTCATGGGTGGTGGTTGATTTGAATTTAGTTTTATTAAGTTTGACTTGCTTGTATGGAATGTTACTTGCTTTTAATAAGTTGAATAAAATGTAAAAAAAGATTATGTAACTCTTAATTTTCTAGTTTAATATACTTCTTGAAATATTGGATGTGGAGATGCTTCATTTCAGATGTCAGCATTTGGATGATTCAGTGTCTTACTAGGTAAACTCTCTGATTCAATGTCTTACTTGTAATGGATGATTACCAACTTTCTCAAACCAAAGGAAAAAAAAACAAATCTTAGTGATTGGCAGAAATGGAAATAGTGAGGGTATTAGAAGTAAAGTCAAGGCAGAGGTGTAATCATGAATGCTGACCTAAACTTTAATCACACCTTAACCAGATTACTAGGACTGCACTTGTTGCAGAAACACTGCAAAAGTTAGACCACTTATGACAATTTAAGATGCTGAGATATTAATCCATGCTTTTATTTTTAATCAGCTTGATTACTGTAACACACTCCTAACAGGTTAGGACTACCTAAGAAAAACATCAGTCGGTTGCAGTTAGTTCAGAATGCAGCAGCAAGAATCTTAACTAGAAAAGGAAATCTGAGCATAGCTCTCCAGTTTCAGCATCATTACATTGGTTACCCGTGTCATTCAGAATTTAATTTAAAATACTACTAATGGTTTATAAAGCCTTAAATAATCTTGAACCTTACTATATTTTGGAGTGCCTGTCCCCCTACACTCCAAGTTGTAACCTTAGATTTTCTAATAGTGGTCTGCTTATTATTACAAGAGCCAAGCTTAGAGGAGTAAGACAGCCTTTTGCTATTATGCACCATTAATTTGGAATTCGTTACCAATAGAGATATGCCATGCTAACACTGTGGAACATTTTGAAAACTGCTGAAAACTCATTTTTTAATTTGTTTTTTTGTAGTTACATTTTAGTTTTGCTCTTAATAGACCACATACTGTAGGATCAGAATTATCATATTCTTCAGGGATTTACAGTCTTTACAAATCTCTACCTTTCTCTGTTCTATCTTCTGGTTCTTCTGTGGTGGCATTTTGACCGAGGCATTGTGCAGTCACCTGTGCTGCTGGAATGAAGGCCAGCTGTACACGAGACCGACTGCATTGAATCCTCTAGGACAATGCCTGGAAACAAAGAGGAATGAATTAAGAACATTTTATGTTAGGTAGAATGACCAGTAGAAGCTGAGTGAGATTTTGGCCTTGGAAAACCTGCAGATTTTGTTTTTTCCTCTAGTTTATCTGGAGCTTTTTGTTTGTTTTTTCTGTCCTCCTGCCCATCTGACCTTGTCACTAGACTCATCTTTAGAGACTTACATTAGGATGTTGTATATAAGGATACTACTCTTCTACTAATTATATATCTGTGGATTTATTTTTTTTGGATTCATTTATTTTTTCTTTGTCACTTATTCAGTATTACTCTTAACTAATCTTATTTTTTTTCTTGTAAGTTTCTGTTTGACATCTTGTAAAGCATGTTGAGCTACACTGTTTTTCTGAAAATGTACAATATAAATAAATGCTGTTGTTTTTGGATACCCAACATGAACAGACCATGGTAATATTTAAATGGTATTGAAAAATTAATGCAATTGTCCAATAACTAATCCTTATAGTGTTAGTATCACTTTTTGACTCCTCGTTGCAATTCACTCTACTGTTTTAACTCTAAGTAATGCTGCACACCAGTCTTGGGTCATTTTCGAGTGATGCCCAGCCATGACAGAATTTTGCAGCCCATGCCTATGGCATATCAATGAGGACTGGATTTAGAATACATCTTCAAAGTCTTATAGTTATCTGGGGTTAGCAGTTGCATGTCCCTTGAATTGGCAGTTTTCTGCATCCATTTGACTTGGTTCTGAAAGAAGAAACACACTTTATAGAGCAGAAATTCTGTAAACATATACTTGACCAATTCAAGTACACAGGAACTCATCTTTGACCACTAATAGATAGATAGATAGATAGATAGATAGATAGATAGATAGATAGATAGATAGATAGATAGATACTTTATTAATCCCAAGGGAAAATTCACATACTCCAGCAGCAGCATACTGATAAAGAAAATATTAAATTAAAGAGTGATAGCAATAAAGGTATACAGACAGACAATAACTTTGAATAATGTTAACGTTTACCCTCCCGGGTGGTATTGAAGAGTCGCATAGTGTGGGGGAGGAACGATCTCCTCAGTCTGTCAGTGGAGCAGGACAGTGACAGCAGTCTGTCGCTGAAGCTGCTCCTCTGTCTAGAGATGATACTGTTCAGTGGATGCAGCGGATTCTCCATGATTGACAGGAGCCTGCTCAGTGCCCGTTGCTCTGCCACAGATGTCAAACTGTCCAGCTCCATGCCTACAATAGAGCCTGCCTTCCTCACCAGTTTGTCCAGGCGTGAGACGTCCCTCTTCTTTATGCTGCCTCCCCAGCACACCACCGTGTAGAAGAGGGCGCTCGCCACGACCGTCTGATAGAACATATGTAGCATCTTATTGCAGATGTTGAAGGACACCAGCCTTCTAAGGAAGTATAGTCGGCTCTGTCCTTTCTTACACAGAGCATCAGTATTGGCAGTCCAGTCCAATTTATCATTCAGCTGCACTCCCAGGTATTTATAGGTCTGCACCCTCTGCACACAGTCACCTCTGATGATCACGGGGTCCATGAGGGGTCTGGGCCTCCTAAAATCCACCACCAGCTCCTTGGTTTTGCTGGTGTTCAGGTGTAGGTGGTTTGAGTCGCACCATTTAACAAAGGTCTTGATTAGGTTCCTATACCCCTCCTCCTGCCCACTCCTGATGCAGCCCACAATAGCAGTGTCGTCAGCGAACTTTTGCACGTGGCAGGACTCCGAGTTGTATTGGAAGTCCGATGTATATAGGCTGAACAGGACCAGAGAAAGTACAGTCCCCTGCGGCGCTCCTGTGTTGCTGACCACAATGTCAGACCTGCAGTTTCCGAGACGCACATACTGAGGTCTGTTTTTAAGATAGTTCACGATCCACGCTACCAGGTATGAATCTACTCCCATCTCTGTCAGCTTGTCCCTAAGGAGCTGAGGTTGGATGGTGCTGAAGGCGCTAGAGAAGTCCAGAAACATAATTCTTACAGCACCACTGCCTCTGTCCAAGTGGGAGAGGGATCGGTGTAGCATGTAGATGATGGCATCCTCTGCTCCCACCTTCTCCTGGTATGCGAACTGCAGAGGGTCGAGGGCGTGACGGACCTGTGGCCTCAGGTGGTGAAGCAGCAGCCGCTCCATGATAATAATAAAATCACTAATAAAATCACTGCCAATGAATACACCTTTCCAGTTCATGCTCAGAACTTTTTGGTCACCCGTGCCTGGTTATTAGAAATGTTTCAAAAAACATGCCTTCCCTTTAGTAATTATTGTGAAAAGTGATCAAAAGAAATTGTCAAATATAGATTTGCATATTATTCTAATTCAAAACATTTATAACATACAATACACATGTTAAGATGACAACATGTTCTAAGATATTAAAATATAATGCATTAATTAATTAATCATGGTTATGAATGTATGAGACATTTTCATACATTCGGTATGCAGTGTGCTTGGCCAACCCATCACCTTTCACTGACTCCAGGCCCCAGACCCCATATGTAAATCTCTGTCTGAGGAAATCCTTGCATGTTTGACAGCCAGTAGACATTCCTCTTGTACATTTTTGGAAACAGGCTTATTGAAGAGTGGTGGAGTGGAAACTGCTGCTGCTGCCTACAGCTCTAGAGTCCTGGCTGTGATTTTCAGGACAGGCATTGTCTGTGTGCAGTTGACATACAGTATATTTCTATATATCAGATTATGGGGCCATTATATGCAAGAGGTGTTATTTAAATACTCCCACATTCCTAAGATATCCATGTTTTGTTTACTGATAACTCTAAATGGGCTTGTGTGTGTGGGTGTGTGTGTGTGTGTGTGTGGGCGTGTGGGTGTGTGCATGCGTGTGTGTGTGGTGAAGGGCCCTGCAATGGGCAGGTTTCTTATGCAAGGCTGTTTGCTGCCCTGGACCCAATGTGGCTAGAACAGGTTCCCACAACCCTGGGGAGGCTGGATTGATGGATTATTCTCAAGAACAATGTCACATACTGTATACAGTACTGTACAGTCACTTCAAAGTCATGCATCAAGCTCACTTCCCCATAAAAAAATTACTCTTAATTTCGATACAATGTGTGTTAATCAAAAAAGTAGTAGTCAAATTCACTTCATCCATTTGTCCATTTTCAGAATCTACACTATATCACAATTTTGATCTCCTAAACAAATTCAACTGCAAGTCTTTGGAATATGAGATAAACTTGGACTGCTAACCTCAGCATAAAGTTAAATTGGTGGTCTGTCATAGGACACACTCTTGAACACACTCACACCTATTCATACCAATCTGGAGTAGTCAATCAGCCTCAACAAGAACAACAAAAGTGCCCAGGTGACTGGCAGCATCTGTAAGTAATGCATCATCATGCCTGTACTCCACCACGTTTGATTCAACATAAATGAAAATTATTTAATGAGCTGCAGGCCAACTCAGACAGACCTTTAGCTAAACAAAAGCTATGGTTATTTCAAATTATCAACAAAACTAAATAAAACATCATAATTATCTTGTCGTTACTTCATCATATACATGATGCTACCATAGATACAACTGCTAATTAACCAAACATCACACCTAACTATAAACATTTTGTAATACACCAGACACTATAATAATAGCTCAATCCAAGAAGCAGACACAAAAACGGTTGGGGGTATGTCCATGACCCCTTATAATGAAAATAAATTGCAAAAGAAATGATTCTTTCACAAAGATAGCAATAACGTCTTTTCAGACAGAAGTCCAACTCAAAGATGGCTCACCTTCCAGTCATGTGGGATCCGGGCAGGAAGAAGGGGGTCCAGGAGGGTGGACAGCAGAAGTGACGTCAGCATTGGAATAGCTGTCAATCTTCCATTCTACACAGGGAGGAAGAGATAAGCTGTTAGTACACAGTTCCCACCCCTGGTTCAGCTGGTAATTACAATCACCAGAACCTTAAGGCACCCGCGGGTGACACCAGATAAAGTCACTCCAGTACTGGTCTACATTTGCCATATCACAGTCATATCTAATTTTGTTAATGTTTATTCTTTTCTTTTAACCAAGTTCATGCTTGTCTACCAATAAGCAGTATTATTTATGCAAAGTGCTACTCCAAATTATTCCTCAAATTGTATTCCTGTGCTGTTGTAGGGGCACTTCATCAATAACATTGTGCTCTGTATCCATGTGTTCAAGAGTATGTGTGGGAGAGGCCGGAAATGAAGCCCAGTCTCTCCATACAGTAGTCTCAGGTATGTGGTGTATCTTGCCCTGCTAAGACTTTTGTGTTTTTATTAGCACGTTTTGTATTCTGGGAATACTCCACAGCAGTCTCTACAATTTGGGGTAACTGCTAATAGTTATTCACATTGCATCCCAGATAGCTAGAAGGGCTTCTCCTTTGTACTGACAGATTAAACCAAAGAAAATGAAGTGAAATATAAAAAAAAACAAACAAACAAACAAATAAATAAATAAAACTGTTTAACAAGAAGATAAATGAAACAAGACTGGCATGATACAGGGACGTAAGATAAAAGCCATTCTCTCTTGCTTGTGTTACCTTTCTTGTTTTAGAATATATAGAGCAGATAAAGTAAACAGAACAAAAAGACTTAAAAAATATTCTACTGAATCCTTAAATATATTTTTTTTTCTGTGAATTTCTACCATAAACTATTCTTGTTCTTCTGTGTGATCACCAGCCTCGGTGATCAATGGTGGCACATAATTAGTAGAATTTATAAGTAACCATCAAAAAGGTTTATCACCAGCTGTCTGCTTTCCTATTAAGTGGGCCTTCGGTTTATTAGAGTCGTTGATTATATGGCCACTTCTCCTTACATTCTAGCCTCATCTCATTTTTTCCTCAATGAAAATGAGAATCCCTGATTTATATTTTTTTCCCAATTGCACCTCTCATACATGAAATACCTCTACAGAAGCGGCACGTCATACTTTATTTCTGTGTCCTGTACTAGTTAGTGTTTTTGCTCTCCATCTGTTGAGGTGACCTAGATATTTTCTTCTCTGTTAGAAAACTTTATTGCAAAACCATTTTAAGGAAACAGACACAGAAATAGATTTACTAAGCAGACAAATGCACAAAGGACACACAAAAAACATGACTTCCAGGCAGAACTACACGTTACAATAATTTATCAACAAGAGCCAATATTGCAAGTGCTGCAGTGTTTCTGTACTAAGCCGGCTTTTAGATATGCATGAGCAGGCTGCAACTTCATGTTAATGAAATGAAGCAATCTGATAGCAAACAGTCACCATTCAGCTGAGGTGCTTTTGGCAAGATTGCTGCTGTGACTTTACACCTCTCTTCAAATATGTTTTTTGTTAAACTCATCATGCAGGATATAAAATAAGGAGGTAGTCCTTGTTATTGAAATCATCATGGCCACAGTCAGAGCCAGAAGGCTATAGTTCTGGTTGATATTCTCCTTTCAATAGAAAAGAAAGAAGAAAACAATTAAAATACCATTATCCTTTGCAGAACATTGTCAATAATGCATTAACCGTCAAACAGTAAGAATTGGAGTGTCCTTTTCTTAAATTCATGTGTGACTATTACAAAAAGAATATATTGTGTGGATCCACTAATACTTAGTTTAATTCCTTATACTCATAACAGTTTTCCTAAAACACGTAGTAAATTATAACATCTTTGAGATGTGCCTTGAGTTTAACCTTATATTCAGGTGTCATTATATAATACATTGACTATGGCATACCAGACACAAGTAGCACCCCTAAGAAAGTTTTGCTGGTCAAATACCCATTGCTATATATACAGGATCAATAGCTCTGGAAGGAAAGATACTCCTTAAGCCTTCTGGGTTAACACACACATCTCCCCCAGCTGAGAAATCATACTTACACAATACCACACTTGAACTTCGGGGTGCTAATTGGAAGAAAATGTGTGTATAGCCAACAATAGATGTAATCTTACGTACCCATTTGACTTGTAATTATATGTGTAGCAGATCTATATACCTAGATTCCCTTATAGGCCCCTTTTGGTGCCCTCAGTGGTTCCTATCAGTACTGGGAGATGAAACCTATCAGACAGTCCCATAACTCATCTTTAAATATTGGGGTTATTTTTCCATGTGTTCCATATGTTAAGAATATTACTTTATTACAGTTACAGTATATGATGCTTTTCTCTCTACTCAAAGTGCTTTACATAGACACAGAAGAACCACTTCAACCAACACCAGTGTGTGGCACCCACCTTGAAGATGCAACGACAGTCATTATTGCACCACTATGCTCACCACACATTGGCTGTTAGCTGTTGAAGGAGGAGAGATAATTAGCCAATCAGAGACTGGGGATGATTATGGGGCCTGAATGGAGAGGGCCGTGATGGTCAGTTTAGCCCGTACATTGGGGTACACCTTACTCTTTTCAAAATATGTTAGGGGATCTTTAATGACTATAGACAGTCAGGACCTTGATTTTACATTTCATCTTAATAATGGCACCATATTTACAGTACAGTGCCCTTGTCACTGCACTTGTCATTGGGATCTACACACCAAACACAGGGTAAGTGCCCTTGATGGCCTCACCAACACCTCTTCCAGCAGCAACCTAGGCTTTTTCCAAGAAGGTCTCCCATCCAAGTACTGGCTGGACCTGGACATGCTTAGCTTCTGGTGGATGACCTGTTCTGACACACAGTTGGTATGGATATAATAGAGAATGTCATATCTATAAATTTCTACACTATAAATTTCTGCACTGGTGTTGTAGAAAATGCATTTTCATAAATTGTAGTCTCAGATTTAAGCAAACATTTTGGTAGAACTGATATAAAATTACAGTTAGATCTTGTGAAATAAGTGTCCTATGATTATCAATGCCTAGGAATAGCTATTTTATTACAGCAAAAGCAGATTTTTATGTTATTTTGTACTTTGGAAGGCAGTGCTATTTGCATATCAGTTGTGTGCAGTACTACATACACATACTCTGAAATCTATGCTAGACTAAACACTCAAGATTTATTAATATTATTTGCCTGACACCAACATAACTTACAACATCTGAGATACAATTGGTTACATCTCTTTTTTCCAGTTGGAGCACAGGCAGGTGAAGTGACTTGCTCATGGCCATACAGTCTCAGTAGCAGGATCTGAACCCACAATCTGAGGGTGGAAGCATAAAGTCTTAACCACTACACTCATATGCCTGCTGAAGGTAGACCTTTCCTTTGTGATTATACGTCTCGGATCTTGGGCTCTAATAATAGTCCTATGGCAATGAACCCGTGACAAGTGCTTGAAGTGCTGAGGGGCTGTCATAAATGCAGTTCCTTAATAAGTCCCACTTCTAAATTCAGAGTCCACTAGAGCATATGAAATTAAATTAAATCAAATTGTTGTGTTCGGTAATTTGTTATCTTCACTCTTGTTCTAAGACTAGTGAAGTTTAAGACGATGACGAGGAGTAGGAATACTTTACCACAGAAAACAAACCTATAATGTGTTAAGTTAAGGTAAGAAAAAATATAGTTTTAATTAGAGCTATTTTCCTGCAAGCAGAAAACCATGTACTGGTGCTTTTGATTACACATGATTAGTTTTTTTCCAAAATCTTCTAAAAGTGAATTATTTTAGTCCCATAACACCACATTAAATGGTGTCTTAAGCGTTGTGTCTATGCCAGCGTCTCAGTGTTTGGGTTAATGCACATTTTAGTGTAAGTCCCATCCCATTAATACAAATGCAGGTTGATCTGTAGCCATCAAGATCCTCAGCTGCTGACTACTTTTCTTTAATGGAACCAAACAGTATGCGAGAAGCCAGCAGGAAAACGGAATCGATCAACCAATGGGAGCGATAGAGTTCTAGAAAGGTGCCAATACACTTTTGCTAATCCCATAAAAATACTCAGTCAGATTAAGCATTAATTTTATATTTGAAGTTGGCATGAATACTTGAAATGAAGAGTGGGGTTAACATCTAAGATTAATGAATTTTCACAGTTTTTGGTTTTATTTTTTGAATGTATCTCAGACTTTTAAATGAGTCCCACAGAATCCACTTAAAAACCACAGCAATACAAGAAAGAAAAGCCAAGCCACATGTTCATATATAGATTAGCACATAGACAGCCTTTTACTCTTGCACACGGCTTTTAGGACAACTGTGAGGTTTCAGAGCCATGCTGTTGTGCAAGCTGTTACATTTTTTACAGTCTGTATCAGCAAACTTTTTTCAGCGATAGTCATTTAAAGATCTAAAAATAAATAGATGATTGGTGCTATACATTGAAGGGTAAAATGAAAACAGACTAATTTTTGAAAAAGCTAATAGTCTTTTAGGAATAAGGAACATGTAAAAAAAAGGCTAGAACCATATTGTCAGGTTTGTTTTTCCTCCTTCTAGAAAATTATTTTAGTTCTTCCCGAGCTGTTACATATCAGTTTTAATTTATATCCGCTAGTTATCAAGAGGATTATTTGAAATGTCTACATATTGTTACACAGCAGCAAGCCTAATGGACAGGTGTGCACAGAAGAGTCTGCTATCACAGTTAGCATTACGACTTTTTGCCTTTCTGAGATGGTTTATTGTTGACAAAGTAGAAAATATTTTTATGTCTATAACAAAAGAATAAAATTAACATTATTTCATTTTAGTAAATGGAATTGAGGTAAAGGAGGGGTAACTTGCAAAAAACACATATATGCAACAAGAACATTTACAATTGAGCCCTCTCTTAATTATTCAAAGCATACCCATTATCTTTTGTTGCCTGTTGCCAGCTCTCTAAAGATTCTGACTTAAACCATCTGTCTTTTTGTTTGAGTTCCAAGAAGCTGATTTAACTGTGAAAGCTTACAAAAGCCCTTCTGCGATTCCTTTATCTGTACACTAATTTTTATTTGTGAGGATTGTTGGTGTTTATGGACAACAGCTTGTTTGCAGTACAAGAAACCTCTGTTTTTATAGCCAGTGTCAGGAATCACTGATAAACGAAGGGCTTCAAGAAACTAGTCCAGGTTTACTTTTGTAGAAAGGTTGTGAAATGTGATCAACAATTACCTGGGCAGTGAATTAAATAAAATGAAATGTACCTTTTTATTTTTATATTATTTTCAAATGTATAATACTTTCCTTATTTAATTGTAGAAATTGCTTTCTTTTGTAAATAATGGTTTAGGCAGATATTTGAAGCTATATTAATAAATGAATCAATTATTCCTTCAATTAGTATTTATTTCATATATCTCCTTTTATAATTGCAATGTGTTTTACAAAGTAAATGTAAATACACTGTAAAGTAACTCAAAGTACTAAGTGCATATAGACATACTTCAAACAGCATATAAAAAGTGCAATTCCATGGCCATACAAAATGCTCAATGAAGGACATGCTGCTTAATGTGAGGATGGCTTCATTTGGGTTCATTTGTCTGAATGACTGTCCAAAAATAATTGACTGAGTATACGTTCTCAAATTTTATTTAACTGATTTCTGAAAGTTCACTGTTATTTAAGTAGGATTGAATTATTGACTGTAAGGTTTTTTTTTTGGCATGAATTAGAAATGTACATGCAATTTCCACTCAATTTATTGCTAAAAAGTACACTTCTCAGGAGAGAGACTAAGCATACTGTGAAGTATTTCAGACAAAATTAAATAAATAAAGAAATATGGAAGTATATAAAAGTACTGTGAAATGTGACAATAAATAAAGGAAAAGAGCAAGCACTGTGAGCTTAACTAAATAAATTGTGTCACGGAATATATATTTTTTTACTTATTTATTTAAATGTGTCTGTAATATTCCTCCAATGTAACCTGTTACTTTCCCTCGTCAAAGTTGGTAGGGTGGGCTCTAGCAAGTACTGCTTTTTCTGATTGGTGAATCGTCTGCCAAGTGGACGTATGTGCTTTGTTTAACTTGGAAATCCTGTGGCTTATGTGCATGCTCAAAGTTGTAACTGTGCATGTCGACTACAATCACAAGAAAAACTTGCCCAAATTTACTGTGCGAAGCAGCTACTTTAATTCTGCACACTCCAAATTCATCCTTAGGAGCCTGCACCTGAAGTGTCTGCTCTAAATATGCCATTTGTTAGTCAAAGATTTAAGTCCAGTGTATCAACGATTCAAATATTAAAACGCAGCACTCCTTAAAGCCCACCCTTTCAGCTTCAACGAGTGGAAGTAATTGTCACTACCTGCTCTGCACTTGCATGTGTGTTAAAAGTGACTTCATCACACACTACATGGTACTGGCCAATTTGTTTTAAACATACGTGAACAATTTAGGCAGCACGGATTGGGCGATGGTAACCCATACAAAGTAGTCACTGAAGAATTGGAATTATGTGAATATATTTTCTACTTCTAGTTATGTTCCTTCACTACAAAAAATGAAATCTAAGTCAGAAAGTTTTTATATTAAGCTATTAGATCATGTTTTGTTGTTAGCAAGATGTACTGACTTGTTAAGAAATTTGTATTTATGATTATTTGGCTTATTTTAAGAATTTTTGTCAAATGTCATAAATAAATGTTTTTGTTAAAAATGAAAGCAAATCAGTACCCCTTTCAAGTTTTCCTTTTGTAAGTTTTTGCATATGATTTTTTTGCAGTCTTATTGCAACAAGTCTCCAATTTAGTTAACAGACAAAAGCAGTTATTTTGGCTGGTGCCTTTACCAAACATGTCTTGTACAATCAGGAAACATTATAATTATTTATTTTGATTTTTATAATTTGAGCACTTTTTTTCATGTTCTTATAGTTTAAAGTAGAATTCTTTCCATTCATAAACATTTTATTCATACTATTCATAGGAAATTAAAAATCTGGATTTTATTTTTTCAGAAGGAAAAATCTGTTACTTAAAAGTTTCCTTTAACTCTTCTTGAATGTACATTTACACTCCATTTCTCAGCCACATATCAATAGTAAATGGCTCAAAAACATTCAGTTTTCGTTTCATTCCTTTTACTTTGTTTGCGTTTAGACTCTGGAGATAAAGAACTTCAGGATTCATGCTACTATAGCTCATGTTGTCTTTTTTAATTTTAAATTTCAGACAGTCTGACCTTGATTTTCAAACATAAAAATGTCAGTACCAGAGAGTTTAGTGCATAAATGTTTTAACAAATTCATCCCAGTCACTTGAGTGTGAAAATATGTAAAAAGAGATTTAATGACAATACACTTTGGGCTCAGTCCTGTAAGAAAATGATAACATAGTGGCAAGGTCCAATTTTCTTGAGTACACCCCTCAAATATCAAAAAATTCCATGATAAATTAGTAAATCTTGAACAGACAACAGGTCATAACAAAAGGTCAGTTTACACAGAATAATAAAAATTGTGTTATCTTTATTGACTATTTAGATATTTTGACGTTGACAGGCATTTCAGCACCATAGTCACAGCTATGAAGAGGAAATGACTACTGTCATATTAAACAACAATATGCATCAAAAGAGTATGCCACTTTTGTTATCTACTTTA
Source organism: Erpetoichthys calabaricus (assembly GCF_900747795.2). NCBI lineage: Eukaryota > Metazoa > Chordata > Cladistia > Polypteriformes > Polypteridae > Erpetoichthys > Erpetoichthys calabaricus. The sequence goes on from NC_041402.2 coordinate 55,124,877, forward strand.
CCAAAAGTTAATATTTTCCCGAAAGTAATTGTTTTGCTGAGAAACATGAACAGACACTATAAGAACAGTGAACCAGAGAGGCACATTTATTTTCTTAGAGATAATACAACTTAAGAATTATTGATGAGCTGCCACCTGTGGTCAGATTTCAAAATTATAAAGCAGTAACTTTAATCAATGCTCATGAGATCAATGGAAGTACATAACGAAGTCAGCATCATCAACAGAGTTAGTATGATAGGTCAGCCATGCCACTTTCTAAGATACAAGATAAAATAACCGTCAAACACAAGAACATGGACATCGCAGACCAGCAGTTGCCTTACAACTAATTGACCCTGAAAGATCTTATCACTTGAGCACTGCGAAAGGACAAGTACCTGCTCAGAATAAATGAAGACTGCAATGGACAAATGCTGGTTAAAATAAAGCAATACGTGGAGTAAAAATGTGAAAAAGGGAAATCTCTCTTTGACGCTTTATGTCTATAACACAAATTACATTTGAAATCAAATTAAATTAAATCAAATCAAACTTAATTGTCATATATAATTATACAAACAGGACATGTAGTGAAATGCTTAGTTGCTACATTCCAAGACTATTCATTAGAAGAAGAATATAAAAGATAATAAACAATAAAAATTAATATGTTTAATGACAACATAAAATAATAAGCAACTTAATATATCGACTTTGTGGTCGTGTCGTTGGACTTGCGGCCACATGTCTTGGACACTCGGGTGAAGAGAGGGGCGGAGCTGTCAACTGATCACCACCTGGTGGTGAGTTGGCTTCGATGGTGGGGGAGGATGCCGGTCAGGCGTGGTAGGCCCAAACGTGTTGTGAGGGTCTGCTGGGAACGTCTGGCAGAGCCCCCTGTCAAAAGTAGCTTCAACTCCCACCTCCGGCAGAACTTCGACCAAATCCCTAGGGAGGTGGGGGACATTGAGTCCGAATGGGCCATGTTCCGTGCCTCTATTGTTGAGGCAGCTGACCGGAGCTGTGGCTGTAAGGTGGTCGGTGCCTGTCGTGGCGGCAATCCCCGAACCCGTTGGTGGACACCGGCGGTGAAGGATGCCGTCAAGCTGAAGAAGGAGTCCTACCGGTCCCTTTTGTCCTGTGGGACCCTGGAGGCAGCTGATAGGTACCGGCAGGCCAAGCGGAATGCGGCTTTGGTGGTTGCTGAGGCAAAAACTCGGGCGTGGGAGGAGTTTGGGGAGGCCATGGAGGACGACTTTCGGACGGCTTCGAGGAGATTCTGGTCCACCATCCGGCGTCTCAGGAAGGGGAAGCAGTGCAGTGTCAACACTGTATATGGTGGGGATGGTGCGCTGCTGACCTCGACTCGGGACGTTGTGGGTCGGTGGGGGGAGTACTTCGAAGACCTCCTCAATCCCATTAACATGCCTTCCAATGAGGAAGCAGAGCCTGGGGACTCAGAGGTGGGCTCCCCCATCTCTGGGACTGAGGTCACCGAGGTGGTCAAAAAACTCCTTGGTGGCAGAGCCCCGGGGGTGGATGAGATACGCCCGGAGTTCCTCAAGGCTCTGGATGTTGTAGGACTGTCTTGGTTGACACGCCTCTGCAACATCGCATGGACATCAGGGACAGTGCCTCTGGATTGGCAGACCGGGGTGGTGGTCCCCCTCTTTAAGAAGGGGGATCGGAGGGTGTGTTCCAACTACAGAGGGATCACACTCCTCAGCCTCCCTGGAAAAGTCTATTCAGGGGTCCTGGAGAGGAGGGTCCGTCGGATAGTCGAGCCTCGGATTCAGGAGGAACAGTGTGGTTTTCATCCTGGTCGCGGAACAGTGGACCAGCTCTATACCCTTAGCAGGGTCCTGGAGGGTGCATGGGAGTTCGCCCAACCAGTCTACATGTGTTTTGTGGACTTGGAAAAGGCATTCGACCGTGTCCCTCGGGGAATCCTGTGGGGGGTACTCCGGGAGTATGGGGTACCGGACCCCCTGATAAGGGCTGTTCGGTCCCTGTACGATCGTTGCCAGAGCCTGGTCCGCATTGCTGGCAGTAAGTCGAACCCGTTTCCAGTGAGAGTTGGACTCCGCCAGGGCTGCCCTTTGTCACCGATTCTGTTCATAACTTTTATGGACAGAATTTCTAGGCGCAGCCAGGGCGTTGAGGGGGTCCGGTTTGGTGGGCTCAGGATTGGGTCACTGCTTTTTGCAGATGATGTTGTCCTGTTTGCTTCATCAGGCCGTGATCTTCAGCTCTCTCTGGATCGGTTTACAGCCGAGTGTGAAGCGGCTGGGATGAGAATCAGCACCTCCAAATCCGAGACCATGGTCCTCAGCCAGAAAAGGGTGGAATGCCCTCTCAGGGTTGGTAGCGAGATCCTGCCCCAAGTGGAGGAGTTCAAGTATCTCGGGGTCTTGTTCACGAGTGAGGGAAGAATGGAGCGTGAGATCAACAGGCGGATTGGTGCGGCATCCGCAGTAATGCGGGCGCTGCATCGGTCTGTCGTGGTGAAAAAGGAGCTGAGCCGCAAGGCGAAGCTCTCAATTTACCAGTCGATCTATGTTCCTACCCTCACCTATGGTCATGAGCTATGGGTAGTGACCAAAAGAACGAGATCGCGAATACAAGCGGCTGAAATGAGTTTTCTCTGCAGGGTGTCTGGGCTCTCCCTTAAAGATAGGGTGAGAAGCTCAGTCATCCGGGAGGGGCTCAGAGTAGAGCCGCTGCTCCTCCGCATCGAGAGGAGTCAGATGAGGTGGCTCGGGCATCTGATCAGGATGCCTCCTGGACGCTTCCTGGTGAGGTGTTCCGGGCACGTCTAACCGGGAGGAGGCCCCGGGGAAGACCCAGGACACGTTGGAGGGACTATGTCTCTCGACTGGCCTGGGAACGCCTTGGGATTCTCCCGGAAGAGCTAGAAGAAGTGGCCGGGGAGAGGGAAGTCTGGGCATCTCTGCTCAAGCTGCTGCCCCCGCGACCCGACCTCGGATAAGCGGGAGACAATGGATGGATGGATGGATGGATTAATATGAGAGAATTAACAATAGGATATCATGTAGCTCTAGGTACTGTCCTCATTTAGAATGTGGTTGGACTGTGGAAAGAAGTTCCTCCATAGCCATTCTGAGTTTAGCTTCTGGCAGCAGTAGGCTGTAATTCCAAGAGCAAAACTTAAAAGAAGTGGTGAGGCGGCCTTCTGCTGTTATGCACCTAAAATCTGGAATAGCCTGCCAGTAGGAATTCGCCAGGCTAATACAGTGGAGCACTTTAAAAAACTACTGAAAACACATTACTTTAACATGGCCTTCTCATAACTTCACTGTAATTTAATCCTGACACTCTGTATATCCAATTCATTATAATAACTATTCATTCAAAATTTGTACTAACCCCTACTCTCTCTTCTGTTTTCTTTTCCGGTGTCCTATTGGTGGTGGCTTGTGCCACCACCATCTACCCAAAGCACCATGATGTTCCACAAATGATGGATGGATTAAAAGCCAGAAGTCTGTATAACCATCAGCATCAAGTGACTCCGTGAGAACCCTAACTACAAAAAGGACTATTTCATTTATGTTAGGTAGAATGCCCAAAGGGGACTGGGCGGTCTCGTGGCCTGGAACCCCTACAGATTTTATTTTTTTCTCCAGCCTTCTGGAGTTTTTTTTTGTTTTTTCTGTCCACCCTGGCCATCGGACCTTACTCCTTTCTATGTTAACTAATGTTGTCTTATTTTAATTTCTTATTTGTCTTTTATTCTTCTTTTCTTCGTTATGTAAAGCACTTTGAGCTACTTTTTGTATGAAAATGTGCTATATAAATAAATGTTGTTGTTGTTGTTGTTGTAGCACAGAGAAGAGTCCATTGTTGGGATGGCTGATACAGTAATCCCTCGCTATATCGCGCTTCGCCTTTCGTGGCTTCACTCCATCGCGGATTTTATATGTAAGCATATTTAAATATATATCGCGGATTTTTCGCTGCTTCGCGGGTTTCTGAGGACAATGGGTCTTTTAATTTCTGGTACATGTTTCCTCAGTTGGTTTGCCCAGTTGATTTCATACAAGGGACGCTATTGGCAGATGGCTGAGAAGATACCCAACTTACTTTTCTTTCTCTCTCTCTTGCGCTGACTATCTGTGATCCTGACGTAGGGGGTGTGAGCAGGGGGGCTGTTCGCACACCTAGACGATACAGACACACGTCTAAAAATGCTGAAAGATTATCTTCACGTTGCTACCTTCTGTGTGCAGCTTTTAAGTATGCTGCACGGTGCTTCGCATACTTAAAAGCTCAAAGGGCATGTATTGATTTTTTTATCTGTCTCTCTCTATCTCTCTCTAACTCTCTCTCTCTCTCTCTCTCTGCTCCTGACGGAGGGGGTGTGAGCTGCCGCCTTCAACAGCTTTGTGCCGCGGTGCTTCGCATACTTACAAGCCAAACAGCCCTATTGATTTGTTTGCTCCTTTGAAGAGGAAGATATGTTTGCATTCTTTTAATTGTGAGACTGAACTGTCATCTCTGTCTTGTCATGGAGCACAGTTTAAACTTTTGAAAAAGAGACAAATGTTTGTTTACAGTGTTTGAATAACGTTCCTGTCTCTCTACAACCTCCTGTGTTTCTGCGCAAATCTGTGACCCAAGCATGACAATATAAAAATAACCATATAAACATATGGTTTCTACTTTGCGGATTTTCTTATTTTGCGGGTGGCTCTGGAACGCAACTCCCGCGATGGAGGAGGGATTACTGTATTACTAATAATTTTCTTTGCTCTGGTCCAACTTGCTTAATATAGATGTCCTGGAAGTTAGACAGTGCACACACAGTGATGCATTCAGCTGACCATACCACTCTCTGCAGAGCCTTGTGGTCCTGCTGCATGCTATAAGGATACTGTTGGAATACTTTCTATCAGGATACTTTCATTGGTGGATATGTAGAAGTTGTTTAACATCTGGAAAGACAGCTTAATATCTTTGTGGCTTCTGAGGTGGTTAACACATTGTTATGCCTTCTTCACCAAGGTATCAATGTGTGTGGACCAAGTCAGGTCAGCTGTAATGTGGACACTGAAGTATCTGAAACACCCCACCCTCTCCACCTGAATGCTGGTAATACTGGGTGACAGTGCCTCTGTTGTTTTGTCCAAAATCCACAATCTCCTCCTTTATCTTGCAGAAATTTATGAGAAGATTGTTGTCCACCACTTCATCCAGGTAAGACTGCTCATTGTTGTTAGAGGTAAGACCTATCGCAGCTCTGTTGTCAGCAAACTTGACAGTGAGTTATGTGCAGCCATACAGTCATATGTATAAAGGAAGTATAGTAAAGGACTCAGAATACAACCCTGTGGAACTCCTGTATTGAGAGTGAGGAATGATGAAGTGTGGCCTACCACTCAAACCACTTGCACTCTGTCTATAGGATGTAGGATCAAGGTGATGGCATCACCCATAGACCTACTGGAGCGATATGCGAATGGTAAATAATAAGTTTATTTTATTTATTAATTATTTATGTGTCGCCTTTCATACACTCAAGGACACTTTACAATTCAATAAACTCATTAACAAGACAATAGAAATTACATACAAGAAAATGAATAATACTCATTGGAGAGATGTTTTTTTAACAGAGTTTGAAATGAATAATAGATTTTTATTCACGAAGGCTAAGAGGAAGAGCATTCCAAATTTTAGGGGCTGTCACACTAAAAGCTCTGTCATCCATAGTTACTAACCTGTATTTAGGTACAGTGAGTAAGTTAGCATCCGATGATCTTAGTGCGCGAGCAGGAGTGTAAGGAAGCAGCAGCTCAGACTGATAATGAGGGGCTAAACCATGAAGGGCTTTAAAGGTGAGAGGAATAATTTTATATTTGATATTTTTTATATTTGATTCTTGAAAAGACTGGTAACCAATGCAAATCATAAAGGATAGGAGTAATGTGAGTAGATTTTTTAGTGTGTGTAAGTTGATGAGAAGCAGAATTCTGAACATATTGTAAGCTATTGATATATTTAGTTGAGAGGCCATAAAATAATGCATTGCAATAGTCCAGATGGGTAGTAGTGAAAGCATCAAATAAAGCATTTCAGTATCCTTCACACTGAAGAAAGAATGCAGATGAGCAATGTTGCGAAAATGAAAAAAGGCTGTCTGTACTATTGAGCTAATGTGTGGTTGAAAAGTAAGAAGCTGATCAAAGATGACACCCAAATTACAGACTGATGCTGAGGGTTCAACCAGGATCCCATTGACGTCAATTTTTAGCCCACGAAGGGTAGATAGGACAGATTTGGTACCAACTAATAAGATTTCTGTTTTATTGGGATTAAGCCATAAAAAATTATCTGTCATACAATGATTGATTTCCCGAATGCAATCAGTCAGTGCAACAGGTGAAGATGTTGCAGTTGCGTCATCACTTACATAAAGTTGTGTGTCATTAGCATAGCAGTGGAAGCTTAGACCATACCGACGAAATAATCTCATCTAATGGGAGCATATAGATGTTAAAAAGAATTGGACCTAGAACTGCCCCTTGAGGGATACCTTGTGTGAATGAAGTAGTGGCAGATTTATGTTTCCTAATGAAGACATGATACTAGCGATCACTGAGGTATGATGTGAACCAGAAAGAGCAGCACCAGAGATGCCAATAGCTGAAAGTCGTGACAGTAAAATGTCATGGATAACTGTATCAAATGCTGCACTTAAGTCAAGGAGAACTAGACTAGCAGCCATTCCAGAATATGCAGTTATAAGTAAGTCATTGGTTACCAGACACTCATATGTAATTCTTGACTGGCCTCTGAAAACAATTCATTGCTATATGTGTTAGGGCAATGGAACAGTAGTCATTCAGACAGACTGGATGTGATTTCTTTGGTACAGGGACAATGGTGGACTTTTTACAGCATGCTGGTTCAATGGACTGGAGTAAGGAGAGATTAAATATTGCCAGAAACACTGCAAGCTGATTGGCACAGATGTAAAAACATGTCCTGAAATGTCATCTGCACCTACTGCCTTCCTGATGTTCATTTTCCTGAAAGCCCTCCTTACATTGTGTTCCAGGTAAGTTAACCCTGTCTCCTCACTGTGCAGATGTGTTGTATTGCTGGCTTGCATTAGCAGCATTCACATCAAAGCACATCTAGAAAGTAATAAGGTCATCTACCAGAATGGTGCATCATATAGCTCTTTAATAGCTTTGTTGGATATCTTGTTTAAAAATGCTAGTCCATTTAAAAATCCCCAAGGTTTTCCCATTTGTACTCAGCGGTTGTAAATTGGTAAATCACATTTCATTATCTTATATTAACTTTCTCTGTCTCTTTTTGCTCATTTTTATTATTAATCAAGCAAATGTTAAAAAATACACTGTGAAACAGAATGTTAAATTTATTGAAACAAGAGTGAAATTTATGAACAGTCTTTCTGCATATGGAGATACATTTCACTATATTATCATACCTCATCTTTTTTAATGGAGGGGTCATTCTACATGGCCAGGTGAATGGAGCTTGAATGCCTGTTGGTGTTTGGGTTTTATATGCATCAGGTTTGAGAAACTCTTTATTGCTAGTAGTGTGGGGTCACTTCTTACCAGCTCAAACAATTTGGGAAACATATATTATTGCATACATTTTTTCAAAATGTCCATAGTTTCTTTTGATTTCAAATATGCCAGAATCACAAATATGCAGAATAAGCAAGCCAAAGTGAGATCTACGCAGAATTTGGTGAGCTTACAAGTGTTTCTTAACCACCGCACTCTTCGGCTACACTTTATTGGCACTATCAAGCAGTATAGTAATAGCAGATATTTACCATTGGGTCATTTGACTTTAACCACTACTGAAGCTCTTTGATAAGGATATTCAAAAGGTGAAATGTCTCTTTCCCTGTGAGCACTTTACAAGTTCAGTGGTTAGTGATATTCTGCTGCTTATTAGAGCAGTTCTGCCATTTTTCTTTGTACCTCTTCCTAAATTATGCTTTATATATAACACTAGAATCCCTGAAGCCTACGAAAAAACTCGTAATCCCAGCCCACATTAAATTCCATCACACTTCTCCATCAGTGTGTTTTGTTTTGTAAATGTGTTGATCAGCACAAGCAGCAAGTAATGGAGTTATATAGGGTAAATATAATATATTGTTATTTGGAACACATACATTTCATGTGTGTTTTGTGTCTACAAAGATCTGGTTAAGTGTAGGATGAAAGGAAATATGAGGCAAGAAATGGATTTGCTGTCATATTAGCCTTATTTTACCTCCAGGTGTCCTACCTTTTGTTTTGGCTCTTTTCCATGCTAAGTTCTTCTAGCCAGTCTTCATTCATGCCACATACTTTAGTAATCTAAATAAAACATACATTTTTTATATACAGAGTATATAAAAACAGGACAGACCAAGTCAGTATGTTTCTCATATCTATCATACAATACTGTATCTATATTTTGTAGAGGGTGCCTTTTCTACAAGGAGTGTTTATTTTATTATCACACCACTGCTAACAACCACACTGTTCAACTCATGACTAAAGAACATTCTGAAACAATACTGTATGGAAGGAAATTGATTGAGGTTTACTTTTAATACAGGTTTAAGCTCTTAACAGCAAACATCTGTTATCAAAACACGATTTTTAGTGCACTTTAGTGGAATAAAAAACTAAACACTTCATCTGCCTGTTGAACGCCATCGGTTGTTCTCTGATTACAGGTAATTTTATTTGTGGAAAAAAACAAAATACTGGACAGCAGATGTGGTGAGCATTGAGTGGCAATGGTTAACCACCAAGTATTTGCTCCACAAGGCTTATTCTCACCTGTACAAAGCTGTCAGCACTGTTAGGATTATGTTTTTTGATTTCTCCAGTGCCTTCAATACCATCCAGTCATCCCTGTTAAGGGGTAAACTAAGAAATATGCAGGTGGATGAGTTAATGGTGCCCTGCATGATGGACTATCTGTTGTTCAGACTACAGTTTGTGAGGCTCAAGGACTGTGTCTCTGATACAGATGTGAGTAACACAGGAGCACCACAAGTAACAGTCCTGTCTCCTTTTCTCTTCACGCTGTACACCTGAGACTATATGTAATGAATTATTATTATTATTATTATATAACACCAGGACGTATCACTTGCAGAAATTCTTAGATGATTCTGCATTTATGGGGTGTATTGATAAAGTGGGTGACACAGAGTATATTAGTCAGGTGGAGAACTTTGTTGGTTGGTGCAAATAGAATTGTCTGCATCTTAACATCAGCAAAACCAAGTCACTAGTTACTGACTTTCACTGCACCAAACAACCTCTATGTCCAGTCACTATTCAGAGAGTGAATGTGGAGGTGGTGTACTCTTACAGGTGCTTGGGGGTCCACATCAATAACAGGTTGGACTGGTCTAGTAACACAGAGAAACTACATAAGAAAGGGCAGAACAGGCTCTTTATCCTTAGGAGACTGTGCTCCTTTAATGTGGGAAGTGACATCCTTCACATCTTGTATAACTCTGTGATGCCCAGTGCAATTTTCTATGCTGTGGTTTGCTGGGCTGGTAACATCACATCAAGAGAGGCCGACTGAATTAACAAGCTAAATAAAGGAGCAGGCTCAGTTATGGGTCACACATGGGTAGTAGCCAAGAAGAGGATTAAAACAAAACTGAGTGCCATTATGAACAATGCTGCACATCCTCTTTGTAACACACTAACACTGAGGACTTTGAGCTGATGAATCATTTAGCAGAAGTATGTAAAGAAACGCAATGGGGGCTCCTTTATACCAACTGCAATACACTTGCATAATGCCTCACTGGGACTGTCAAGTCAGAAGTTTTCTTTCCTTTTAATTTTTCTTTTTTTTAGTCATTCTGTTGTGTATTCATACCATACTGTATGTGTATATACGAGATATTTATTTATGTATTTATGTATTTTAAAGAGCTTTTGTCAAAAGACAAATTTCACCCTAGGGACAATCAAAATTTCTATCTATCTATCTATCTATCTATCTATCTATCTATCTATCTATCTATCTATCTATCTATCTATCTATCTATCTATCTATCTATCTATCTATCTATCTATCTATCTATCTATGTAACTAATGCCTCATTATCTTATACTCACTCTCTGTCTTTGCTCATTTTTATTACTAATTATGCACAACGTTTTCTTCTTTAATTTCATCTCCAGCCCTGTGCTTTTGTTTTATGTATTTTCTTTCATATGATATTTAACTTTAATTAAAATACATTTTTATTACAAGCTAAATACTTTTAAATGTAAAATCCCTGCAAAGTCATTTAAATCAGAGTGAAGTACTGATCATTGATTATTGATTATTGATTATTTTCAGTTTCTACAATACAAATTGTTTTGTTCTGATACCTCACATTATGTCCTGGTTATTGTCTCCTTGAGGTTTGCATGTCCCCCCTGTGTCTGTAGGGATTTTTCTATGAGTACTTAATTTTTTCTTTCATATTCTGTGAATTTGTGACTCTAAATTGACCTTTATATTTTAGTGTGGCTGTCTGTGTGTGAGTGGCCTGTGTGGAGAGTTGACTCCTACCTTATATCCAGTGCTGCCAGGTAGGCTCCACTGCTTTGTGATTCTGATTCAGATGAAGCAGGTTTGAAATGGAGGAACCAATACAGTATTTATCACTGGGAAGCTAGCAGTGCTACCTCACAGCTCAAGAGACCTGAGTTGAAACTTCAGCTAAGTTATTGTGCGGCCTTTTCCATGGGTTCTGTTTATGCCTTCTGTGGATATTCTGATTTGAATCAGGTGTTCATGCTAGGTGAATTGGCGTCATTAAATTATTTTGAACGAGCTTGGATGTCTGCATGAAAATGTCCTGCAGTGCACTGAAATAATGCATAGTGTTGGTTTCTTTTCTGCTCCTGATGCTATCAGGAGAGGCTTTGGCAAGAAAATGGCTTTTTAATTCTAAGTTATGATAATGTGGTTTATGATGTTTAAAGGCCATATTTTAAAGCTTAATATAATTTTTCTTTATGACTTTTTGACATATTTCAGAATAAGACTTTGGTACTTAAATGCTGCAAAAGTATGAATTAATTGCTGAAAGGAGAAATTATGCCAGGCTGCATACACAGCCGCTTTAATCAAGTTCTTTCCTTTAGATGAATAAAATTTTATCAGAATTCATACATGAACTATAACCAGATCGCACACACTGTATGTCATAGTCAGCCATCTATTATTAATAATATTACTAGCAGAATACCAACAAGCAATATCATTTCTTCAAACTTTACTCCACTATGCAAACTTGTCATTTCAAATAAATGGTACCAAAAAAAGGAAAAAAGGTTGGAATTATACTGTTATGCCCTCTATAATAGCTTCAGACATAATTATTATTAAACATAAACAGGGGATTGAATGAGAAAACACGAAGTGAGTATCCCTTTTGGCTATAAAAATTAACTTCATTTTTGAATTAAGGCACAAATTATTTCTGATGCTAAACATTTTCGATAATTTCCATGACTGATGTAATGGTAAAATCTGCCAATGCTATAAAACCAACGAAATCTATGTATTTAACATTGTTTGGCAGACAGAGGTCGATGTGCACATTAGTGGCAGTGCTAGTAATAGTTCTGGATTAATTACAGCCATTTTTAATTCATCATGCTTCTATCTAATATCCTCTTTTATCTATCACCTTCCTTTGTTAAAATAATTGAAATATAAAGAAAAAAATATAAGATATCCTTACTGTATATGAGCCTGTTTAGGACAGTGTTTTACAATTTTGTAGCCTCCAAAATATGAATATTTTTGTGAATATACATTTTGAACGAAGGTGCGACATGTAAGCATTGCAATCCCAAAACAACCAAATTTCATTTGTTTTCCCAAGTCAAGTGCCTTCTGTGCGGTGAAGGAATGTTCTCCCTGTATGCACATAGATTTCCAACATTCATCTACTGTATGAGGGTGGCGCAGTGGTAGTGCTGCTGCCTCGCAGTAAGGAGGCCTGGGTTCGCTTCTCAGGTCCTCCCTGTGTGGAGTTTGCATGTTCTCCCCGTGTCTGCGTGGGTTTCCTCCGGGTGCTCCGGTTTTCTCCTACAGTCCAAAGACAAGCAGGTTAGGTGCTTTGGCGATCCTAAATTGTCCCCAGTGCGTGTGTGTGTGTGTGCCCTGTGGTGGGCTGGCGCCCTGCCCGGGGTTTGTTTCCTGCCTTGCACCCTGTGCTAGCTGGGATTGGCTCCAGCAGACCCCCGTGACCCTGTAGTTAGGATATAGCGGGTTAGAAAATGACTAACTGACTGATCTACTGTATGTGCATGTTAAATTCTTAACAGTAAACTGGGTTGATGTTAATAGGTGTGCAAGTGTGCAATGAGTTGCATTGTATGTGTAGTTCATTTTTATCTTGGACATATTCCCCACAATTTTGTTGTGGATAATGCACTTTCAGAAAATATATGCATATAAGAACATCAAAAACATCAATAGTCCAAAAAACACTACAAACCAATGAGGTTACGTCATTGCAACAGTCTAGTTTGATGATGGTACCATTATGGTATGGGGATGATTTTCAGCAGCAGGGACTGGCGATTCTTTTTAGATGGAAATATAATGCTGCACAAGACTGTATAAAAACTGCCTTCTTCTGCTAATAAGCTGACACTGAGGTAAACACAAGGTGAGTGAATCAGATTAAAAATGGTCTGTGCAACCTTGTGTTGATATGAAAACACAACAGCAAAGATGTCACCAGTACAGTCTATATTCAATTTGTGCATAGCAGACAGAAAATACATAGTATCCTCTAATTGATCAAATATGATCAAGTGGTGGGCGTTTCACCTCATTAATGTGTATGTTGAGCTTGTTACATATTGAGTTCAAGGACTACATCACCAAATATCGTAGAGTCTAAAAGTGTTAGCTAAACTGTCCTGCATGGCTGACAGTTTTGTTTGCAATGAATTGACAATGTTCACTCGGTCAAGACTCAATGTGGGTCATCACTGCCTCTAATCCTAGCAATTAGTGCCCTTTTTGTATTATAGTAAAATGCATTCACAGGTTAATGCTTATTTTCTGCCTTCCATCCTTATAAAAACCACTTGGATTTTAAAATCCTTGGATTTGCTAGAAGAATATGATTGCCTTGCACCCATAATTCAGGGAGATTAGTTTGATGACAATCAATTCAAAAATAAACAGGAGAAATGTCACTTTTGTATTTGGAAAAACCAACCCTTATTATAATATTCTAATACCATTAACTGATCTTCTACTAACGTTTTGGTATGATACTCCAACTTTGTTAGCCTTATATTTTATTCTCTGTATGAAGTGTGCTGTAAAGCAACTTTTCAACTTCAAGAGAATCAGTTTTCCAATAAATGGGTCCTGGCTTCTTCAAATGTGGATAAAGAAAAGCATTTAACTGTTAAGTCTGTTTCTTATTATTTTTCACAGCAGTTTGCTACTTTTGAATAATTTTGATGTATTTCATTTGATGAAAATGCCCAGAACAGTAAAGTCCCAGTGTTCAGATAGAAAGTTGTGAAAGGTAATCAGCATTAGCATGAACATATTAAAAACAAGATTTTTGTTCGGAAAACAGCTCAGTACTTATTGGAAGTGTGCAATTGCAGTCCACAAATGAATGATTACTGCACTATAGTGTCTTCCACTGAAGCTAAATTTAGAAGCCTAGGTAACATATATTTTAAATGAATATGAACTGTATCCAGAAACACTGCATGTATCACAGGCAGTACCAAAATATTCTTAGTATGTTTTTTTGGTGGACAAAAGCTTTTGTAGAGCCCGATGCGACTATATGTGCAAGCACTTGAGTTTTTCCAACTGTTGAAAATTTCATGTTGTAGAAATATTGGAATATTAATATATTAATATTATAATATTATACATTAATATTATGTAATATAATATAATAGGTGAATTTCCCCTTGGGATTAATAAAGTATCTATCTATCTATCTATCTATCTATCTATCTATCTATCTATCTATCTATCTATCTATCTATCTATCTATACTGCTGCAAGATTGAACAACGCAAAAACTTATCAAAATCACTTTCAATGTAGCTCAATGTATGCACTGTTAAGGGCATATAAAACTATTAGAACTATTCAGCACCCCAGATTTTGCAAAGATTTGCTTGTTAGTATAAGGAACACTTCATCAATCATAGCATGCCAATCTTGGTTGAAGACATATTATGTTACCAAAGTATATTTTAATGAAAGGTGTTGGTACAGTTTTTAATATTGTTAAATGCATATAACTTATTAGTCTAATCTAAAACTTAGGCCTTTGTTTGAGTTGGTTGTTACTAATCCTTTCCAATTCTGAGTGTCTTCTTGATAATCTGTGGCATCACAACAACAATTTTATTTTATGTATAGTCCAAAATCACACGAGGAATGTCTCAATGGGCTTTAACAAACCCTGTTTTTAACAGCCCCCCTGTCTAAACTCCCTAAGAAGATAAGAAAAAAAAACTTCTAGGGAAAAAAATGTAAGAAATCTTGGGAAAGGCAATTTAGAGAGAAGACCCCCTTCCCGGTATGTAATTACATGGGTGTAGATTTTGCTTGTTTTAGTATTTTATATTAATATTTTTCATTGACGGTTTTACATATTTGTATTATCTATAGATCTAAGCATGCACTTTCAGTCTGTGTTCTTAGAAATGAGCTATAAAAGAAAACCTAAACAGATTGAGTAAATTCTTAATCTACTCAGTGTAGTGCTGTTCAGTTATTATTAGTTTATCTGTTTTTAATTTAATCCACAAGCACAATTTTCATACATTCTCATATTTTATTGTTTTGAACATTTATTTTAGAAGCAATAATAATTTCATCAAGAAAATTTGAATATGTGTGGACATGTAAATAAGCTTTTGAGAGGTAATGCTGTAAACAGAAATGGTTGTTATATTCTAATTTTTTTACTTTTTTTATTCAAATTTTTTATGCATCAATAAAAAGACAATAATCTTTTTTGGCCACCTTACTGTCTCATTCAGTGAGATTCATTTCATTAATGGGACAAGCAAACATGATAACAGAGTTTTATGTTTGGGTGTAAAAGAGTTTTATTTATTTATACTTTTTAGGGTCAATGTATAAATGAACAGATCAGAAGAGGAGATGATTCAAAGAATCAGGTCTATTCATTGCTTGACTGTAATTGCTGCTCTTTTAATAAAACACTTATTGAAGCCTTCAAATTAATCTGAAACACAAAAAGTGAAAAAACAATATTGATGAGCAAAATTTGCCAAAACTTTTTTTCACAATGAATATGCTGTGTTCTCCAGTGATCTTGTTTGCAGAACATTTTCCTGGAAACTCACCATGCAACTTTTTTCCCAGCATCCAATGATGCTTTGTGAGGCCAGCCTGACATCAAAGAGCTGTAGCAGGCGATATTGTGTGGGACATTCTCTCGAGTATATAACACTGATCATCAGGGACGTGTGGTCAGGGGAGGCAGGTGAGGCAGAGCTTCACCTGTCATCATGAAAAGTAAGAAAACGAATAATGATAACATAATATAAATTTGTCCACTGATCTGTGCTATAAATTTTTTTTTTTGTATGATTCCAATAATTTTGATAATTTTTATAGTCAAAATCACAGAATTTGCGCCTTTCCCTGGGGAGAAACACAAAGTGCAGCAGCAAAAAACTGAGCCTCACCTCAGACTACACTATCCCTCACACAGTGGGTTGATGCATACAATTGGCGAGTGCCTGTTGCTGTCTCTCTGTATGCCGCCAATATAAAGTTTGCAGAGACGTTTATTATACACCCTGACTTTCCACAGTCTGGCTAATATTTTTAATGAATGTATTTGACATTTTTAGTCTTGCTGATCGGATATAAAACCAAAGTGAAAAGGTACAAGGTGAGGCAGACAGTACCGTGCCACACCAAAGAGGGTGAATGTGAGCCCAACAGGTGCTTGTTGCTGCTGTTCTTCTTGGCGATAATCTCCATTGAGGCAGAGAGACTTTTAAAACTAAAGGAAAATAAGGAGGACTTTTACAAGAAAGTGATGGAGGTTTTCGTGGAGAAGGATAGGTGCATGGACTTCATTTACAAATAAAGGTAAAACGGTTTTCAATTTTTTAAAAAATGGGATCAGACTAACAAAAAAAAAATCCAATATTTAAAAACTTAATTTTGACTTTAAATAAAATATTCTTTTGTTTTTCTTGTTATCGTTTTGTTGAACAGTTTTTATTAAAATTGATGAAAACATCAGAGTTAAAAGCTTTTAAAAACAACTAAATATTTCAATTAATTCAAATTGAAATCCGTTTTTTTTTTTTGTACACCACTCTATACTTCAATTTATATTGCATGAGTAAGAATTGTGAAATTGCAACGGCAAATTTAGAACACATGGAGGGTGAGGAGCAAATGCACTCTCTCCGCTCTCTCTCTCGCCGCTATAAATGTAACGTTCTTTCTTAGCCAAATATGCGCCTTACCTATATGTGTGTAAAGAATGCTGATGAGATATGAAACATAACCAGTAGTCAATGTGCAGGCTGCCAATTGAATAGTGAATAAGCTACTCTTTGGGATTCATATATTTGTAAATCTGACTCTGAAGGAGTCAGTGCCTCATCAGCCATGAACCTCACCGCACGTCACTGCTAATCATAGCAGTGGACTAAAAATTAGCCGAAAACTTCTGAATACATTTAAACACAAAATACACAAGCAGAAGAAAACTGGAAATGTGTCATTGAATTTGTCTCTTAAAGGTATTGTATTTCATGTAAGGACTTGTACCTGATGTGTGTGGAATCCCTGAACCTACCTCTTTAATACTATTATCCAGAGTGCTGTGCAGATAATGCAGATAGAAAGAAGTGATAGGAAGAGTGAAAAATCAATGTGCTTTAGTGTTGCGCTTAACTAGTAGCAGCAGCAGTGAGCAAGCTAAGGTATAAGGGACAAAAAAACAAACTGCTTTTCGGGTTGAGAAATGAGAATTTGCTATCGAGTCTTATTGAATGTCTGCTTCCTGTCTGCATGAAATTTTACTGTTCTGATATTTAATTCTATTAATTTTGTCTTGGGGAAGAACAGCACTGCAGTGGTCAGTACTGCTGCCTCACGACTCATATCACAGTTTTGGCCACAATAATTGATCCAGCATAGCGGGCAGATGTGTCCTTAGCTTTCAACGACACTTAAAAGACCACTGCACCATTATAATTTACTCAAAACAAATTCAGTTTCCATCCATCCATCCTCTTCCGCTTATCCGAGGTCGGGTCGCGGGGGCAGCAGCTTGAGCAGAGATGTCCAGACTTCCCTCTCCCAGGCCACTTCTTCTAGCTCTTCCGGGGGAATCCCAAGGCGTTCCCAGGCCAGCCGGGAGACATAGTCCCTCCAGCGTGTTCTGAGTCTTCCCTGGGGCCTCCTCCCCATTGGACGTGCCCGGAACACCTCACCAGGGAGGCGTCCAGGAGGCATCCTGATCAGATGCCCGAGCCACCTCATCTGACTCCTCTCGATGCGGAGGAGCAGCGGCTCTACTCTGAGCCCCTCCCGGATGACTGAGCTTCTCACCCTATCTTTAAGGGAGAGCCCAGACACCCTGCGGAGGAAACTCATTTCAGCCGCTCGTATGCGCGATCTCGTTCTTTCGGTCACTACCCATAGCTCATGACCATAGGTGAGGGTAGGAGCGTAGATCGACTGGTAAATTGAGAGCTTTGCCTTATGGCTCAGCTCCTTTTTCACCACGACAGACCGATGCAGAGCCCACATCACTGCAGACGCCGCACCGATCCGCCTGTCGATCTCACGCTCCATTCTTCCCTCACTCGTGAACAAGACCCCAAGATACTTGAACACCTCCACTTGGGGCAGGATCTCGCTCCCAACCCTGAGAGGGCACTCCACCCTTTTCCGGCTGAGGACCATGGTCTCGGATTTGGAGGTGCTGATTCCCATCCCAGCCGCTTCACACTCAGCTGCGAACCGATCCAGAGAGAGCTGAAGATCACGGCCTGATGAAGCAAACAGGACAACTTCATCTGCAAAAAGCAGTGACCCAATCCTGTGTCCACCAAGCCGGACCCCCTCAACACCCTGGCTGCGCCTAGAAATTCTGTCCATAAAAGTTCAGAATCGGTGACAAAGGGCAGCCCTGGCGGAGTCCAACTCTCACTGGAAACGGGTTCAACTTACTGCCGGCACTGCGGACCAAGCTCTGACGCCGATCGTGCAGGGACCAAACAGCTCTTATCAGGGGGTCCTGTACCCCATATTCTCGGAGCACCCCCCATAGGACTCCCCGAGGGACACGGTCGAACGCCTTTTCCAAGTCCACAAAACACATGTAGACTGGTTGGGCGAACTCCCATGCACCCTCCAGGACCCTGCTAAGGGTGTAGAGCTGGTCCACTGTTCCGCGACCAGGACGAAAACCACACTGTTCCTCCTGAATCCGAGGTTCAACTATCCGACGGACCCTCCTCTCCAGAACCCCCGAATAGACTTTTCCAGGGAGGCTGAGGAGTGTGATCCCTCTGTAGTTGGAACACACACTCCGGTCCCCCTTCTTAAAGAGGAGTGTGAGGAGGCAGGCCAAGCGGAATGCGGCTTCGGTGGTTGCTGAGGCAAAAACTCGGGCAAATTCAGTTTCACTTTCTATATTGCCTATAATCCATTCCTCTGAATTTGGCAAAGATTCCTAACATTTCCATGAACTCAAGGAAAAGTGAAGTTCAGTGGGGTTCACTTATTGTTAGTGAACAATCACACATATTCTGTTAAAGTTAAACATTGTGCAGCACCTACTATACTTCATAGCTGGAGGGTATGCATATCCATATCAGGAAATAAAGTGACACACTTTGAATTTGAAGTCTTACGTTTAAAGGAGGTATTACATTCTTTAAATGATGCATACACTAAGACGTTTCCCAAATGTGAATCAACTGCTCAGTTTACCAACTTCATATGCTAGCTAACAGCTAATTTCTCCTTATATCTTATAGAGGTACTTTGTAAAAGTTGTGACAGTTTACACCTAATTTGTTCCAGATTTTACTGACTGTTTTGGCAAGGAAGTTTCCCCTCATATGTGATTGACAATTTAACTGGAAAATTTCAGACGGATCAGCTTTTTCGACGCCTTTGGGAATTGTGACCTGGACTGGGTTCACACACAGACTACTCTGATCAAGACAAAAGAAGATTAATTCCTTTAGTATCTCAGAGTTAGACATGCTCTTCATTCCAGGGATGTACTTTGTTGCTCTTCTCTGTACTTTCAAGTGCTATGATGTTTTTGTAGTGGGGTGGCTATAGCTGGATTTAAATATCCAGATGCAGTCTCGCTAGCGCAGTCTGAGCATAATGTTCTTTGATTTAAATTTCCAGCTTTTAAAATATAATGAAGAGTTTGTTGGTGGCATGAGAAAATTGCATAGATCAGGGGTCTGCAAAGAGGGTCCCAGAGGGCCATACTGGCTGCAGGTTTTTGTTCCACTCAGTGGAACCAATCATTGCAAATAACAGTTTGTATTTAATTTTGTGGCTGGTTAGTGTTTTCATTCTGCAATGTCAGGTAATTCTTATATTGTAGATTTGTTCTTTACCAAAGATATGATCCTAATGATCAGTATCTTGATGTGGATTATTATTCTTTGTACATTTTTCTCTTCAGTTTACTTCCAAACATTTTACTAAAAAAGACAGTTCACGATGAATACACACAGGTGTAAATGGATCCAAGTTAGATGGAGAAATGCTGGTTCTTTTGTCATTTGCATCTTATTGCTAATAAGGAGCCATTAAAAATGGAGAATGCAACTGTTTAAGACTAAAATAAGCAAAGAAGATGGGCATATCTTAACAAGAGAGACAACTTAAGATGAAGTATTAAATAAAGTGCTTCAACAGCAATAATGGGCTCCACATTAAGAAAATAGGTTGGAACAAAAACTTACAGCGACTACAGCCCTTCATGTCTGACTTTGCGGACTCCCTGGCCCAGATGTTGAGAATGTTTTGTCAGCATAATCCCCTATTTTTCTCAGAGATTTCTTACTGTAGGACACTGTTTTTGTTTCCTTCTTAGTATCCACCTACAGAATATCAGAATCAATGTTAATATAAATTTGAAAGAGTAACAGTGCAAGCACAGATCTTTCAGTGACTCCAATGATGACCTCACTCCATGTACAGCACAATCCTCTTTCTAAGCTGTGAAATGTCTACTTGAATGTGCTATTGTATTATAGCAGGAATAATATTTGGAGTGGCTACATCTTCTGTAGAGTAAATGACTATGAAAAAATGTAAACTAACGTTTTCACATGCTGTAAAAAATCATTAGGATAACGGCATAAGGCAAAAAATAAGGGTATTGTGATTCTTAACAGTCTATAGATATATTTGTTTGGTTTACTACATTACAATCTTCTATTGTCAATGTGCAGTAAATCTTAAAGTAGCTGCTTGTGACTTTAATGACATTTGCAGCTCTTGATCAGATATTAATTAGGCTGGGAACACATACCATATGTTAAAGAAAGACTAATGGTTGCCTTCTTGAAGTTCCATTAATTATTCTGTTCATATTACGCTTGCACTTAAAACACATATGAAGTTGATGAAATGAAAGATAATGTGACCTAAGTGATTTTCCATTTTGTTTTACTTAGTACTGCAAAAATAGTTTCAGTTAACTGATGTTCTTTTTATTTTAAGTCACAATAGCATCATATTAGTAAACAGCATGTTGATTAAGAACTGGTACATGATGATCCATAGTTGCCAGTAATTTAAAAGTGTGATATCTGCCCTGTGTGTGTTAGCAGATGGTTATGAAATATTTTGTGCATTTGATTCATGAACTGCTAAGAAACAGAACAGGAGGCATTAGATGTGGTTGAACTTTCATTTCTGCTAATTGGGAAAAAAATTATGATTTTTTTCAGGCAAACTAATGCTTGATTCAAATAATTACTCACAAGTTAGTATATTCTTTGGCTGTTCACCAGAATTAGTAAATGTGGAATCACAAAAAAATAAATGAACAATACTAAAAAGCTAAATAAAAATTAAGAAAACATCCTTTTACAGATAATCATATGACTAAAGTGGTAAAATTAGAGTCGGGCAAATGTAAGATTTCTTATTTGTCACCTTAAATTTAAAAACATCAAGCAACAATTGAACTGTTCCACAAACGCTTTAATAAAAAACTGAAGTACAAGGCTTTTAAAGATGAGTAATGCTAGAGTACAGGCACCTTAGGCTGATATTCTTAATAAAAAGAGAGAAGTAATATTTAGCCCCATTTTCTCTTAAGACTACAGAATTGGCCCTGTGATGGTCCTGGTAGGACAGTTTGAGGACAAGTAGACCAGTTCTTCTAAACGTAAGTTACTGTTAAACCTGTGTTCAGTGGATATACTATTTCTAAGCTCATAACTATCTTTATATATAATCTTCATTTGGATCTTGATCTTTGTTTGTCCGCGAATTCACTGCCTTTTGTGGTGTTCCTGCTGTGTTCAGTAGAGGGCAGTAGTGATGGAGGAGGAAAGGAAGTGAGGGGGAGGATCGTTGGATGAGGTTGGAATGTGGTGATTAACACTAGAATTACCAGAGCCTACGAAAAAACTCGTAAATCCGTCCCACCTTAAATCGCGTCTGAAATCCGTTTGCACCTCTCCGCCAGAGTCTTTTGTCATCTAAATGTGCTGATAAACAAAAGCTACTAGCAGCCAGCTATTCCATCCCCCCACCGACTTAGAATGAACTTCTCCTAGCTCATGCCTTGCCTTGATTTGATTATCTGGGATTGAAGTGGAGTTTTAGAGTGGAAATAATTCGAGCGTTATTTGGAATACACGCATTTCATGTGTGTTCCGTTTCTATAGTAGTCTGTGCAAACACATTTTTAAAACAGAAACGTTTTTCATATTCTAATAGTAAATGACAAAATGTAGGCATAAACTATATAACGTATGAAGCCTGAAGTCCATATATCAAAGAAACACTTTCACAAAAGGTACAAATAAGAGAACACGTGCGCTTTTATTCAAAAATATAACTGCACAAAAAAAAAAAAAGCCGCGTTAGCATGCCACATTGACACTCTTGTTATATCTGCCGCGGTGGTGTAATGGTATCAGTTCCTGACTGGGAATCAGAGGGTGGTGAGTTCGATCCCGCATGGCTCCACTTTGAGAAATGAACTGCTCTTATTCTTACAATTTTAGAATAACAACATAAATTTGATTTCAGTCTGTAACAGCCGGTGTAACTTATGATACTGGTAAAGGTTAGCTTTTTTTTTTTTTTTTTTAATTCACTTTTCATTCTCGCAGTCAATGCATACTAACGCCCCCCCCCAAAAGGGTTCTGACACATAAACGCTGGCGAAGCTGCCTTCTTCGTATCTCACCGTCACTTGATTTTCTTTTTATTCAGTGTTATTGAGTGTTCCTGCCAGTCCCCACATGTTGCTGTATGCTGTTTCTTTTGTACTCCAGGACATGCAGAGGAGAGAATGATTTCACATTATTTATGCTGTTTTCACATAAAGACTGCAGTATACTCGTGACTGCATTCTCGTACCAATGCACTTTTTCCATCACCTTTTCCTGTAAGAAGCAATGTACTCACTTCTCTCTATGCTGTGGTTTCTATTACACACCTGAAAGAGACAATATATGTGAAAACTTCATCGCACTAATGCAATATTATTTGAAAACGAACTGCGTCAGATCAGGTGTGAATTTATGCTGGAAGTGGAAATTCTCTGATGTGGAATGTGGGCGTGGGTGTGAGTGGTGGACACAACTGGGAATTACTGTGAATGTGCATGGTGTTTTGAGATACTGAATATAGCTGCAAATTACAGGGAACTCTCAGATGTGGCGGGATAAAAAGCTGACACATAAACTTGAATGAATCACTTCTGTATGGTTATGGGCGTGGGTGTGAGTGGTGGACATAACTGGGAATTACTTTGATGTTGGAGGGTGTTTTGAGATAATGAATGGAGCTGCAAATTGCAAGGAATTCTCAGATGTGGAATTCTCTGATGTGGCGAGATAAAACCTGACACACAAACCTAAGTGAATCAGTTGTGCTTGATTATTATTTTGAGCAAACAGACACCGCAATGGCCACAGCTCTGTCACTAAAGAGGAGGTTGTCCCCTTCGGAGGCTTTGGCTCTGCTGCAAGAAATGGACGATTGCGACTCAGACGGTGGCGAGGAACTTATTTTCGATATTGAGGAAGACGACGAGACAGACACAGAGGAGAGCCCAGATGAGGATTCTATATCAGACAAAGAGAACAGAAGCCCTCCCCGCAAGAAACGTCCAGTCCAACATAAGAACAGCACAGCTGCACCAGGCATAAAGGCAAAAGATGGCACCATTTGGATACAGCAAGAAGTTGGGCATCGTCCTGCCAGTCGATCTGTCACACACATGTCCTTCAGCGAAGCAGCCGGACCTACGGAGCTCGCCACGGTATCGTGCTAAGTCCTGATTTCAATAATGTTTTTTGATGGTCTGTATATGAAAAACATTTTTATGTTACTTATATAAAAGATGCATCGAATGTTGTTTACATATTTACCTTTATTTATTTACTTATCTTCCTACAGCGTAAAGTAACCAGTCGACTGCAGAGCTTCTTGTGTTTGATCGACATAGGTATGTTGTTGACAATCAGAGATTGCACAGTCCATGAAGGTCACAGAGCAGACCCCAGCTGGAGCCTCTCCCTCTCTGAACTGATGGCATTTATCTCTATTCTTTTGACAAGAGCAGCGATGACTACAGTTGGTGCTGTGGCTGATGCCTGGTCAGAACTATTTGTTGTACCGGCAATCAAAGATACGATGCCCCGGCACCGATATCAGACTATCATGCGGCATTTGCGCTTTGACAACAAAGACACCCGTGCAGAACGTGTGAAAAACAACAGATTTGCTGCGATTTCGGACATCTGGCAACGTTTTGTTGAGAACTGTGTTCTGAGTTACAACCCAGGGCAGCATATTACAGTTGATGAGCAACTGTTTCCAACCAAGGTCCGTTGTCCTTTCTTACAGTACATTGCGAGCAAGCCTGACAAATTTGGCATCAAGATTGCGGCAGATTTGGAGACAAAGTACATGTGCAATGCCACTCCTTATTTAGGAAAAGATCCCAGTCGTCCCACGGGAGAAAGACTTTCCGAGTCTGTGGTCATAAAGCTTATGGAGCCATTTCTGGACAAAGGCAGAACCGTAACAACAGACAACTTCTTCACGTCACTTTCGCTGGCTAATAGACTGCTGCACCGCAATACAACTCTGCTTGGCACCATGAATAAAGTGCGACGGGAACTTCCACCTGCAGCTAAAGTCAGTTCAGTACACAAACAATTCTCCACGCTGGTGTTTAGATCTCCCAGTGCCATGCTGACAGTGTATGTGCCCAAAAAGAAGAAGTCTGTCTGCATTCTCAGCACAATGCACCATGATGTGGAGATTGGGCAAGATAAAAAAAAAAAACAAACACTGTGACAGACTACAACCACATGAAGGTATGCTAATGAAAAAAATATTAGTGTGACGAAGTATTCTGGTGCTATTCTGGTGATAAAATGATTTCTTCAAAATGTCACATATATTTGTCTTTCTTTTTTCCCCAGTGTGACGTTGACATAATGGACCAGAAGGCGCGTGCTTGTTCAGTGCGCACAGGAACACGCAGGTGGCCGGTTGCTGTGTTCTACAACATCCTTGACCTAGCAGCGATGAACGCACACGTACTGTATAAGGCATGCACGGGGTCCACTGAGAAAAGTAGAGTGTTCATGGCTCACCTTGCAGAGGAACTTCGTCGTCGCTTCTTACAGGAAAAGGCGATGGAAAAAGAAAAGATGATACAGCATCAACAAACTTCCGTTCTAAGACCTCAGCTTCCCCCAGGGAAGAAAGTACAGTGCCAGGTGCTCATTCACTGTAATAGGAACCATAGCACAGAGAGGTGTGTACACTGCAACAAGTACACATGTCGTAAATGTAGGAATGGCGGACCTTGGGTGTGTGGGAACTGTTAATATTTGAATGTGATGATTTTATATAGCACGGATCGGAAATCAGCAGTTCTTAACATTGCACCACGCAAGCTGTCGTATCAACCACCAACTGTAACTTGCTTTCTTTATTCTTCGGTTATAGTCTTGAATAAAAGTGCACTTTTATTTATGTGAAAACAGCTGTGTCAGATGGGGTTGTATGGATTGATTCTGAATGCGACTGCGAGAATGAAAAGTGAATTAAAAAAAAAAAAAAAAGCTAACCTTTACCAGTATCATAAGTTACACCGGCTGTTACAGACTGAAATCAAATTTATGTTGTTATTCTAAAATTGTAAGAATAAGAGCAGTTCATTTCTCGAAGTGGAGCCGTGCAGAATCGAACTCGCCACCCTCTGATTCCCAGTCAGGAACTGATACCATTACGCCACCGCAGCGGATATAGCAAGAGTGTCAATGTGGCATGCTAGCGCGGCTTTTTTTTTTGTGCAGTTAAATTTTTGAATAAAAGCGCACCTGTTCTGTTATTTGTACCTTTTGTGAAAGTGTTTCTTTGATATATGGACTTCAGGCTTCATACGTTATATAGTTTATGCCTACATTTTGTCATTTACTATTAGAATATGAAAAACGTTTCTGTTTTAAAAATATGTTTGCACAGACTACTATACTGTAGAAACGGAACACATGAAATGCGTGTATTCCAAATAACGCTCGAATTATTTCCACTCTAAAACTCCACTTCAATCCCAGATAATCAAATCAAGGCAAGGCATGAGCTAGGAGAAGTTCATTCTAAGTCGGTGGGGGGATGGAATAGCTGGCTGCTAGTAGCTTTTGTTTATCAGCACATTTAGATGACAAAAGACTCTGGCGGAGATGTGCAAATGGATTTAAGACGCGATTTAAGGTGGGAAGTATTTACGAGTTTTTTCGTAGGCTCTGGTAATTCTAGTGTTAAAGAGGATTGAACTAAAGGAGACTACGTGCTGTTTGTACTGGCTGAATACACAACACCTTGGTTGTTACTTTTGTTTACAAACGCTGTCGATAGCACTCTTTGTGTTTAGATCTGGCGTCGACACCGTGCTTTGTGTTTAGATCTGGCGTCGACACCTGCTTTGTTGTCGAGATTGTGGTTTTTTGAGGTTCTATCGACCGTCGTTGGCAGCACTTTGTCCAAATCGAATGTTCACCCACTTCTTGGAGTCGGCAGTCAGAGTACATAAGTTGGGCACACTTCTGTGATTTTCCATCAGTCGGCGTTTGGAGTTCAAGAAAGAAGCATTGGTTCTTCCTTACTCTTTGGATTGCCACAAAGCAACCTGCGAGATTGGAGAAAGGTTGAGAAGAGATCGTCAGAGGAAACGACAGCGTCATGAAAAACGAGACGGACTGTGAACAGAGAGAAGTAGAAATGCTCCTCCATCACCACATAATTACTATTCGGACAGTGATTCCGAGTAGGCCGTTCCTATCGAATCAATGTCCAAGGGTTTTGTTTTGTAATTTTGTTTCCCTTATAAAAAATCATAATGCTATGTGATGAAGGGCCCAGTTCACGACTGGCAGCCGCGTTTAAACAGGGAGCCCTTCACAGACAACTTTAGCACGCGCAACGTAGTTGGGAGCACATGGCTAGTATCATAATATTTATCAAGAACAGCGCTTTCTAATCAAGAACAAAATATAAAGAATGTTTACAAAGCTCTGACTTGTCATTGACAGTGGAAAACTCAGGAACTTTACATGATAACAAAACAAAGGTTATATCTGAAAGTTATTTACTATTACTTTATTACTGTTTTGATTATTAGATATATTCACTGGACATAGTAATGAGTTTGATCACTGACATATTTCCTAAGATTGCTCCAATGTAACATTCAGTTCACACACATAATTTAGTTAAGGTAGAAGTCTAGATTCTTAATAATCTGCATTTACATGTGTAAGTAATGTTCTGGAGTTTTCCTTTGACAAAACACCTCAACGTCATTAAACTATGCAAAAAAGAGTTGAACGTAATCATCGGCCACCATAAATCAGAAAAAAAGCACGAGGCCTGTGGCAATTCTTTTATGCTTTATACATTTGTTTGGTCAAATTGACATTTTATTTATAGGTTTCTGTTACCAGATTGCATGGAAAGGACCAAGTACGTGTGCTTCTTGCCTTAAATCCAGTGCTGCTAGAATAATAATTACACAGGTATTTTAACTTCAGTTAGATGTGCATTAGGCTACTCATTACTTTAAGTTCTTTAAAAAGTAATCGGACTACTTAATGGACATTACTGTTAATGTGTTATCCTACTGCTTTCAAGATCGTGTTTTCGAGTTTAGCACTGTACGTTCCATTAATCAACACAAATTTAGTGATTTCTGAAATATTGAAACAGATTATTTTAGCTAGGAGAAGGAATAATATGATCATCTGAACATTTTTTTGTGGACACTTCTGCCCATGGATGCTGTGCAGAGCAAATATATGCAGAAGATGACAGAGTGCAACGGATAAGCACGGACTACAAAATCCTTAACAGTAAAATAGTTATGAGTTTACATGTTCACAAAATTGGATAATTTGCTGAGAAATCTATCTCTGTAAATCAGAATAAGGGTTTACATTTTATAAATCAGGTTTCTGTGAATAATTAGGTTTTTTTAAATGCATGTAAATGCGTTAACTAAAAAAAGTAAGGGGTTATCAAAAAAGCAATGTTGAAATCCCCTTTGAATAACAGACTAAATGCAGTGGAGCACAAAAGTATAAGAAGCCAAGGGAATTCATCAATAAACAGCCATAGACTAAGAAGTTTTACATTTTAAAACAAGATATTCAGAAGAAAAAGTGTCTGCAACTGGAAAATCCAATCCAATGAATTCAGCATGACTTCAGACAGGGGCGCAGGCCTGATTCAAGGTGTGATAGCACTCAGGCTTCTGGTACACATTGATGTCAACAGCAGTGTTGGATTAAACTCACCATCTCTGGTTCCATTTCTGAGGACTGAAAATTCACTCCATGTTTTCCTCCACCTCTATTCAGTTTTGCAATGCTTCCCATGATGATTGCAAAATTTATTTATGTTCTTCTGTCTTATTTAAAGTAACTTAGTTTAGTGAGAGTGAGTAAGGATTCTTTTATTTGCCAGTTTTTCCAAGTTAGTAATTTCTAAGTAAAAGCAAATAACTTAGAATACAAACACTATATAAATTAAAAATTAGACTATCAATAATAGCGTTTTTTCACAGCATAAGGAATTGCAGTAAAAAGATAAGCAGTGTTTTAACTCTTGCCATACACTAACAGAGTGGGTCATATTTTTTCTGGCCTTTTTGAATGAATTTGCAGTTAACCTGACTGCAGAGCGAACCAGTTACTGATATACTATATAACAAACTATTACTCGGTTGTAATACAACACCTCAAAAAAGCAAAAATCATAATAAATGAATGCAAAACAGAAGAGTCATAAACAATATGCTCTGACTACCTTCACCACCAGTACCATCAAACCCATTTGTTGTCCAGTTTTTCTACAATCAAATCCAAGTCTATCTCGTTAACCCCCCGATTATATGAGTCATATTTTTTTTTTTACAATTTATTAGAAAAAACAAAACAGAAAAAACAAACTAGGAGAGAATGAAATCTTTCATAACTCGTCATAACGGATTAATAGATTCACAGTATTTTGCTCATTTACAACACACAGTAAAATAGCTCTGTTATTAAATATATTTAGTGCAGTGCTTGAAGATGCTTTATTTGAGTCAAGATGGCGAAAGCAAAATGTAACTAATTTAATTATTTAATAAATAATATGCTTAGGTTTATATTAAATTTATTGGCAGTTATGGGTGAGTATGAAAAGGGTTAGTAGTAAAGGTTAGTGGAGGTGTGAAGGACTTTATGAGTAATTCAGCTTTTAAATGGAAAAACAATAGCCAGTGTCTTGTTATGTCATTTTGAACCTGCTTAACTTAATCCAGAGCAGGGATATGTGGGGGCTAGTACAAACCCTGACAGGGCACCAGTCCATTGCAACACAGACACACATACCAAACATACACTAGGGCCTTTATAGCGATGCCAATTCATCTAACCTGTATATCTTTGCAAAGTGAGAGGAAACTGAAGCACCTAGAAGAAGTGCACACAGACCCAGGGAGGACTTGCAAACCCCATGAATCTTGGTCTCCTTATTTCAAGGCAGCAGTGCTACCACTGTGCCATGGTGCCACCCACTAGCAAATATAGATAGTGTATTAAGCCACACTGGACATTTTGCATGTTATAAAAGTGAGGAATCAAATCTTATTATTGGATTTTAAAGAATATTAACATGTAATGTAATAGGGGGTTCCTGTGTTCATGAAGTAATTTGTGATTATGGGGCATGGCCATAAGTGACCCTGAAAATGGGCATAAAACTTGCTCTTAAGCAGGATTTTAAATTAAGTGCAGGTTGGAAATAAGAATAAACAGACACTTCCATACATTAATTTTTGTGCAATAAATTGTTATTGTTTCAATACTTTGACATAGAGACCACCACAACAGTACCCTTCTTTTTTCACAACAAAAATCTTGCCTAATCTCTTTCTAATTTTAGGGATTTTGAATTTAAAACCTAGATGAACTTTAATTAATATGTGGAATATATTTATCATATCTTGCCAACTATGATAAGTCCCACTATGACCAGTTACAGTATATATGAAGTCTAAAGTAATTATGTAAAGCTGCTGCAGAAAACAGTTACTACATAAGGTGATAGACCCAGTGTTTCTAATCAGCCTACCTATGGAATTTATAAATCTAGTAACTTGGGTCATACATGATGCAGGTGGTGTGTCAGTCCCATTAGTGCTGTAATGTTTCTCTTTTTCACCTGTTTGTATTTTTTTTCCTTCCCACTATCAGCATCCATTAACTCCATATGACCTTCTTAAAAATATAAATGTATCAGTTATCACTGCACTTTTTAGGAATGAATTTTGTGAAGAAATTCAGCAATTGTATATTTTATTGTATATACAGTATATGACAACAAGCTACAAAGCAGAAAATGCCAGAATATTCTTTAAGCACAGCTTACTTTGAACCCAACATATAATTGTTACACATATTAAATCAAATTCAGAACAAAAACACCACATGAGAATGTCTTTCATGATTTTGATGAAACCCATGTAATTCTTGACAAGCCATAGTACTCAGATATTCATGAGTACACAAATACACCAAAAACAAAATGAAAACATAGGTTTATCATATTCGAAACATTACATTTATTTCACATCACAGATAATGTTTAAATATAATTGGACAGTTAAATATATACAGCATGTATAAAAGGACTTGGTTAGAGAAATTTACATTTACATTTAAGTACTTAGCAAATGCTTTTATCCAAAGCGATTTACCAAAGACATCAACATAATTGAATAAATGTCAGTCTGGGGGACTGCTTGGGACAAGGTTACAAAATGATTATCATAAGCGTAGAGCTATAAACCAAACAGAGCACAAATCTAGTTACACTTTCCTTAGTTAAAAGAACCCATCATAGCCTTTATCAAGCAGATATTCATAAACAAGAGAGTCTGCAAACGCTTCTTAAACACATTGAGGGAATCAGCAGTTCAGATGGAAATGAGCAGCTCATTCCTTCAGCTCAAGGCTACACATGGAAAGAGTCTGGATTGAGATTTGAAGGCATGCCTTGTATTCAATGCTACGAGGCTATGCTCAAACCCTGTATGAGCTTGAATTGGGTGACAATGTAATGTTATTATTGCAGTGGTAACACAAAGACCTTCAAATGTTGCTCAGGAAACCCTACCAGGTATCAGGCTATTCATCTAGTGACTCATTGGTTATAAACATACAGTGCGCCATCACAAATAATTCAAGCAAAGCATGTCATGAAGGAAGAAGAAAAGTGTCACCTTGCTTACTAACAAATTTCTAATTTCTTTTTTTTTTTAATTAATTTTATTGTAATCATTCCGTACAAATAGATCAATTTTTACAAAAAATAGGATTGAAAACAAATCAAACCCCACCCCTGAGAAGGAGAGCATGGCCAAAGGAGTAATATTTAAGGCTTGTAAACATACCTAAATTGTTTAGTTTAATAGGGAAAAAAAAAAGATAAATGGAGATGGAAAAGAAATGCGGAAATAATTATTTCTTCTTATTCTAAAATATTATTGATTAGATCCTGCCAGGTTTTGAAAAAATGCTGTACAGATCCTCTAACTGAGAATTTGATTTGGCACAATGTTTAGCTCATCTGTGGCACCGTTCAGGTCACTGTTTGGCCACAATAATTGGTCCAGCATAGTTGGCAGATGCCTCCCTAGCCCACAGGGACACTTAAAGGACCTCTGCACTGTTATAATCCATTCAAAACTAGTTCCATTTCTCCTCTATTGATTTCAATGCATTTCACAGAGTTCGGCGGACCTCCTGAATATTTGCACGATTTCCACGCTTGAGGTGAGGCCAATTCAGCAGGTTCACAAATCACTACTTTGAAAACTATACATATTATAAATTCGAAATGGTTCATCACTTAAAACCTTTTGCACTACCACGGTCTGTTCATAATGAACTTTTGTTTAGGAAGCTTGCATTAAAAAAATAGATTTTTATGAAATAGATTAATGTTTCTTTTTATAAAGCCTTTGATTAATTAGTAGGTTAAGATTGATATTCTTGAATAAAAAGTGTGTCCTTAAGAAATTACAGCATTATTTGCTTTAAATTAAAATGTACAGCAGTACCATTTCTTTATCTATTAAGCATTATATCGATTTTCTGCTCAATTCTTTCAGTTTGGAGTGTACTATTTCAAAATCTTATTGTCCCTTTGTGCTGAATCAACAGTTAAATGTGTTGCTTTTTCAAAAAGAAGATTAATCTGCCACTCAGCCAGACCATTTGCAATAAGTTGTCCAAGCAGGTAAATGACGGAAAAGGCAATCTATATAACACGTTTGTGATTAC
The DNA here is from genome assembly GCF_900747795.2 of Erpetoichthys calabaricus. Classification (NCBI taxonomy): domain Eukaryota; kingdom Metazoa; phylum Chordata; class Cladistia; order Polypteriformes; family Polypteridae; genus Erpetoichthys; species Erpetoichthys calabaricus. The sequence goes on from NC_041402.2 coordinate 55,157,027, forward strand.
AGCACAGGGAACAAGGCAAGAATCAACCTGGTTAGGACAGGGCACATTTGCTCACACATACACATACACACACACGCACACACACTCACACCGTAACATATTTAGGATCATCAAATCAGTAAATCTAACATGCCTGATTTTGGGCTATAGGGCAAAAATCACAGTTCCACACGCACAAGGGCATGGAGAGAATGTGTAAATATCACAAAAATAAGTTACCGGTTCTTATTTGAAATTAAATCAATGAAACTGAGAAAAAGCACCTAATAAAAAGGAGAAAAATGCCAATCTAAAAATATTTTTTCTGAAATTATAGTTATCTAGAGTGTCGTATTCTGCACTCATCAGGGAGTAGTCAAGTCTTGATTGAAAATTTCTTTGTGTGTTTATGAGAGCACAGCAAGTGTTAACGGTATGATTAAATAAATGAATAAAATGAAACCTAAATAGTCTATACCACCAAGAGTAGTATTAGGATTTCAAATGCAAAGGCATTCATAGGGTTTACTTAACATATCTATACCAATAATTTGTTAATTTATTTCATAATGGGAAGGAATTTTGTAAAAATGTGTGCTATAAAACAGATGGTAACCTAAAAAAGGCAGGAAAGGAAAAAAACTTTGCATCTTTAACATTTCTTAAAGAGTAAATCAGCAAATTATATAAAACATGCCATGCTAAAAAGCACAAATGTCTTTATTTTTATTTTGATTACACATATTTTAAATTAAACTGTGATCATTTTCTGGTAATACTTGAGAAAAAATATTGTGAAAGAAAAACTTCATTGTTTTTTATCTTGCAGATTTTTTTTTTATTTATGAGACTGTCGACCAAGTGAATACACTGGCCACTGAGGAAGGGTTGGGGCACTAACCAGGTTGCCCTTTCTAACATTTATACAGCCCTTAAACACAAACAGGCACTCAATGGCGCATCCACTGAAGCAAAACGAATAAGTAGGTTAACTGGAAATTAAAAAAGAAGCACCTTCAGTCCTTTCTTGGGTGCTTCAATTTAAGGTTGGAGTTCCGGTCATCAGTTTGCTCTCTCCTGAGTGAGACGCGGCATGCCAAGAGAGTCTCGCTTTTATAGCGGAGGGGCTGAAGGGGGTGGAATCAGTTTCCCTCTGTGAGCAGTTTCTCAGGGTTGTGAGAGGAAAGGGAAATACTGTATTACCATCAGCAACCACGTCCTTTTGTATCCCAGAGTGGTAGAGCTTACCTCAGATGAGCCCGGAAAACAAACTCAGAGACATTTTAGATTGAAAATTTCTCAAAATAGTTTCTCTGCTTCTTGGTACACTTATGACAGTGGTCCACAAGCTTCTGAATTCCTTCATGAGACTAACACATTTTCTGACTGAATGTGAAGCCAGATACTGTATGTACCCTTTTTTATTGTGTCATTACCTGTAGAATTATGACTTCTCCTGAATGAAATTCTTCTATTGGTAATGGATGCTACTGTTTCTCGTCAGTGTTTAACATTGACAGCCCATCCCACGGCTTCCCCATCTGTTGCATTTGTCCTAACATTTTTGAACACCTCTATCAGTATGCATATATTACTCAGCAAAGTGTTGTCCCCATACTGAGCACATAAATGGGTGTAAATTTCAGCTTCTTTAACACCTTTTGCCTACAAAAAATCTCACAGCCCTTCACTCTTCTTCCTAGGTGCAAATTGAAAGGCATAATGCCATGTTCACAACTCAGTAGCAACTCAAACATTGACAGCAAGGTCAACAGCAACAGGGTACTGAACCACCAGATGAGGGGTTATAATGTTGCAAAGTCACAGCAAGCTACCTCTCACAAATGGCTTGGAAAACATGCAAATATCTTTTGAAGATCCCTTGTACATTCCGTTTGGTCTAATAATAATGCACCCTCAGTGTAATTCTCACCTTTTGATGGACTGACACCCCATGCAGAGATGACTCCTGCCTTCTCTATACATTTTGAGTGTTAGTAAAAAATATTATAACTTACTTTAACTGCTCTTCATTTCTGTGTTTTTACTTTACTTTATCTATGTATTTTGTTTCCGGTCCTCTATTTATTATTAAACGCAACATTCGACATTCACTTATATGCATCATTCAAATTCTGTTTAGTAAGATCTTCATTTCTTTTGTTACTTGTGGCAGGATTTTTTGTGTATGTGTATCAGGCAATTTTATTATTGCTAGCTCTTACATTTAGGCTCATAAATCTTTCAAGTGAGAATATTACTATGGGATGTACCTTTAGTTTATAAATGCTGTTTTATCTCTGAAATGCATGTCATGCCAGAACTACTACTTTGAAGGAAACCACTTGAATATCACCTAAGGTGAATGCAAATGGAAAATCAATAGTTAGGGGTACAATATTGTAAAGACATTTATTTGTAATTAACCATTCTATTTAGCAATACACATCTGCCACTTATTATAACACATGTGACAATAACATTCAGTGAACTGTTATCATCAAATCATATCATTCTTTGCCTTAAGTATCATTACCAATTTATTTTAAGCAACATTAATTACAAAGAAATTACTAAATGTTTTCATTAGGCCAAAGAAAACTGACTGAGAAGACAGACGTACATAACTAGACTTTTGTGGCATTAAGCTTGTACCTATTCCCTTGAGCATAATTAAACTCGATACTCAATTAACTTTTATCTCTTAATATCACATTAATTTTTTGTTTCCAGAATTTCTGTTTGCTAGTTACATGTTTGATGGAAACAGATGTCACAGTAAGGTTTCCCATATTGTAGTGCTTTAAGTGGCTTTTATGGAATCATTGTGTTTGATATGCTGTAATTTAGTTATTCACAATACTATAGAAACATGAAAAGAAAAAAAAAAGTTCTTTTTAATGTAAATGTCCAAATTAGTTCTGTTTTTTTCTAATTTAAACAGTCATGCAACTCACCCTATTACTTGAGTAGGTTAAAATGTAACACATTTATTCTATCTTGTTTTGTTCACTTAGTGATTCTTTTGCAAAACTTACATAACTGACATTTATAAAACTCTCAGTGTGCTAATTTTCACCATGTTAAAAGATAATTGATTTCATTCCTTTAGAATTAACAAACACTTTTTTGGTATCTATATAAAATCTTTTTACAAGCATCCAAAATGTGTAACACTTTGAAGAATAAAGTAGGATAACCTTTACATTGTTATAATTAAAAATAAATCTGGCATACACATCTAGCTAAATAAACAAATATTCATAACCAAACCCTATATCAGAACAGACTTTAATTTATATTAAAATGCTACTTTATGGGCATGAAGATAAAATTTCTGCTGCCATAACATTAACAAGGCCGTAAATAATAAATCAAAATAAGGCTCCTCCTTGTTACAGTGGCATCCCTGTTGATCTAAAAACATATTGCTTTTTTGTGTGACAAGGCCTCTGCCTTCTCTTTAACAGTTAACTTCAGGTAAGCCATGTTGAATTGCCCCTTCAGAAGCCTTATTATCTTTCCTTAATATTTTTCGTTTAAATTTTTATTTAGGACACAAATTCTTGAACACAATTAGTTATGATTAGGCAGTGTCTTCCCTTGTTTCTTTGGTTTTTAGAAAACATCAAGTACATTGCACAGCCTCTTCTCGTGGTGGTGGCTAATTCTGTTGATGACACTTCTGTCAGTAGTGACTATTTTGTATCAGAATGTCTTTCATTTCCAACTTTTTGTGGCTCTGAAAAGTAGGCTTCATCTAAAAGTTAGTAACACAACAGTTGGTATTTATACTTCAAAATACCAGAGCTGCAAGGTTCTTACTTTCATAGAAACCTCTCAAAAGTAACTTTGCAATTTATATGACCTAGCAGGGTATCAAAAAGAATTAAGGTGTCTAATAGCAGCAGAAAAATGCAAAAGATAGATATAATACTGTATATATTTCTGGACAGTTTAAAAAAGTATTAATTTGGACACTGCACATTATCTGACAACCTTCTCTTACCAACTATAATGATCTCGGCATTACTTTTTAAAATATCCTATACTGGCAAATGTGAGAGGTTCCAAGGTTTAAGGCCACTACCAGGATGGCACAGTGCTGAAGGATTCCAAAGAGACAGCCTGCAAAACATCAAGAGAAAGAGAGAAACACACACATTGGCAGTAGGAGAAACCACTCTAGGAACACATGCGCCACTAAAAGCCAGTAAACTGAATGACACAGAAGGACAATAGACAGTGTCACAGGCTGAAAGAAAGAAAGAAAGAAAGAAAGAAAGAAAGAAAGAAAGAAAGAAAGAAAGAAAGAAAAGAAAGAAAGAAAGAAAGAAAGAAAGAAAGAAAGAAAGAAAGAAAGAAAGAAAGAAGGTTCAATTTGAATTGGAGTAACACATGTATAGTCAACTGAAGAATTTGTGGATTTCTTTCTAATGTTTAATTTGTATTGTAACAAAAGATGCTATATAGGCGCCTGACCCGACACAGACTCACACCTTTTATTTTTCTTCACCTATGGGGCATGTCTTTCCCGTGACCCCACAGGCACAACACAGTCCCAATACAGCCCCAAAAGACACAAAGTAAACCACCATAACACTGTCTTTCGGTACCACCACTTCTCCTCTAAGCTTTGTCCTCCTCCTCCCGACTCAGGCCCTTAAGTCGTGGTTGCTGGGCCCTTTTATAGTCCACCCGGAAGTGCTCCAGGTGGTTGATCGCCAAGTTCCGGCTGCACTTCTGGGTGTGGCGAATATGCTGCCCATACAGGCTCAAGAGTCCCAGCTGCAGGACCCCCTGGCGGTGCATGCGGGACCCAAAAAGGCTGCACCCAACTCCAATTCCCATGGAGCACTGCGGGAAACCGAGGCACCGCTCCAACCAAGGGGGGGTGGCCATCTAGTGTCCAGGGGAAGGTATTGCACTGTCCAGGGCTGCTACCCCTGAATATAGAGTGAAGGGACGTCCCAGCCGGGCATAGACCCCGGCCGCCTGCCACAGTATATTTGTTTTCTGTGACAGACTAGATAATAGTCGGTGATATATTTTCAGCTTGGGTGAAATAAAGTATTTCTATCTATCTATCTATCTATCTATCTATCTATCTATCTATCTATCTATCTATCTATCTATCTATCTATCTATCTATCTATCTATCAAAAGAGAGATAGTCAGCACTACATTCATATCACACTTTCTGTAATTTTTATATGTTAAGATAACCATAACTTCGTGTACAGGTTACAGTAGATCCCATGTTCAATGTAGTGCAGTTTTCCAAAAAGAATACACTATCTTGGACTTTCCTCTTTTCAGAATGACAACATTCACATTAGCATTACAATACAACTGATGTATTCCAATTCAGTAGTAGAATTATGACTTTAATCTTTCTTACTTTATCAACTTAGTTATCCAAGTTACTAAAAAAAGAATGTCTCCATGATCCTGATTGATTTAAATAAGACTACCTGTTTCTTTTCCCACTGCTTACTTAGCTAATGTTAAGCTAACATCCTGTTTAACCTTTTTCAGTGTGAAATTAGTATGTGTGAATATTCTGTGAGTCTTGGCAATTGTATGACAGTGTCTGTGAGAGCTGTTGCAAGTAGCACAGACTAAGCAAGTCATTCACTTCTCTTTTGCATGAATGTATACAGTGTGCTCTTTTACAGCCTATATGCCTGTATATATATATATATATATATATGTATAAAGTAAAATAATGTCTAGGTAGATGAAGTTAGATTTGTTTTTCTAATGATATGTTAATATAGATATTTCAAATAAAATTATATATTTTAAAGTGCAGTATATAAGTACTTTATTAATAAATTATTCAAAAATTAAATCCTTATATTTTGCAAAAAAAATAAAGAAAATGACATAGTAACACACCTTTTGTCCTCTTACTGTTAATCCATCCATCCATCCATTTTCCAACCCGCTGAATCCGAACACAGGGTCACGGGGGTCTGCTGGAGCCAATCCCAGCCAACACAGGGCACAAGGCAGGAACCAATCCTGGGCAGGGTGCTAACCCACCGCAGGACACACACAAACACACCAAGCACACACTAGGGCCAATTTAGAATTGCCAATCGACCTAACCGGTATGTCTTTGGACTGTGGGAGGAAACCGGAGCGCCCGGAGGAAACCCACGCAGACACGGGGAGAACATGCAAACTCCACGCAGGGAGGACCTGGGAAGCGAACCCAGGTCCCCAGGTCTCCCAACTGCGAGGCAGCAGCGCTACCCACTGCGCCACCCGTGCCGCCCCTTACTGTTAATCTCATGTGTAATTTCCTAGGATTTTGAAAAAAATCTAATAAAGCTTTTTATCATATCATGTGAAATACTTAAAATGCCTTGAAACTTAAAGTTGCCTTTATAAACATCCATTAGTTTCCTAATCTGCTTACGTGATAGTGGGCTGTGGGCTGCCAGAGCCTCTCATTGGCACTAGGCACAGTAAGGAATTAAATCTGAATGGACTGCCAGCCCATCTCAGGCTCCATTCACCCTCACAAGAACACTCACTCAGAATGGCAAAGTTTATTTAAGTTTAATGCCTTATCTTTTGGCCCTATAAAGAAAACCAGAGCAAAACCCATGTAGGTATGGGGAGATCATGCAGACAGTGATGAGGCCGGGATTCAAACCCAGAACTCGGGCAGTGACAGGGCAGCGCCATCTGTGGTATTAGCATGTCACACTGTTTTTTTAAAAAAATATGATTTTTCCAGCAAAAAATAATGATTTATTGTAGAGCAACCTTTTTTATAGTGCAATTGACTAAGGACAGTTGATATTTGGACTGTGCAACTTATGCATATACAGTATGGCATGTTGTTTCTCTGTTTATGCTTCCATTTTATGCTTTTTATTTGTTTGATTTCCTTTTTCATATTATATGTGTAATTACTGTAGCTTGCTGTGCTCATAAATAGATGTGTGCTTAATGAGAATAAATTGAATTAAATTACAATGGTGGTAGTCATTTGAAACATTTCATATTTAATGTAAAATCTATACATTTAATATCCATCCATTATCCAACCTGCTATATCCTAACTACAGGGTCACGGGGGTCTGCTGGAGCCAATCCCAGCCAACACAGGGCGCAAGGCAGGAAACAAACCCCGGGTGGGGCGTCAGCCCACCACAGGGTGCACACACACCAAGGACAATTTTAGAATCACCAATGCACCTAACCTGCATGTCTTTGGACTGTGGGAGGAAACTGGAGTACCCAGAGGAAACCCACGCAGGACACGGGGAGAACATGCAAACTCCACGCATGGAGGACCTGGGAAGCGAACACGGGTCTCCTAACTGCAAGGCAGCAGCGCTACCCACTGCGCCACCGTGCCACCCCCACATTTAATATCTTTTTCCCAAATTTCCTATGCATTTCTGTAGTTGTGCACAGCCACAAATTTTAGTGTACAAAACATTTTACTCCAAGAAAGGATTGAAAACCAACTTTTAAGCATATAAGTGTGACCCATCCATTTTTTTGTATGCCAAATAGCATTGCATGACTTTTCAGTTTCTTCAGAAGGCACCAATCATTTTTATTATTTACAATGCATTTCACAGTAAATGGCTTCTAATTGGCTTTACCATATACATTTAGTCCAACAGTTAGCACGTTTGCAAAATGTGAACAGAAATGAGTCAAGTGGCTTGCTCAATATGTTGCAAAGAAATGTCAGAAAATTTATATTATCATGGACATAAGACTATTGTAGAGTTATGCATTTGGAAGCATAAATCTAATCATTTGTCATATCATGGTTATTTTGGATATTGTCTAGCTTAAATGGCATTGCACTTTTATTTTTTTGCAACTTTTTGGATAATAACTACTGATTTATTATTATTGTTATGCTTTGCTTTCATCCGTATTATGGTTTGTGACCATATTCCACCTAGTGTAAGAAGGCATCTGCAAGCAATAAATATACAGTATATACTTTACAGTATAAAACTTTCCAATATAGGGTTGTGGCATCAAGTACAGAACCCAAAACCTAGACAGAAAGCCAGTCCTTTTGCAGGGAATAATCATTCATATACCAGAATAAACAGATCTGCCAATAAACTTAAGATGAATGCTGTTGGGATGTGGGAGTATCCAGTATACTTTGACAAAACTTTCCCTTGATACAGTACATCCATACTATACACTATGCTTCCCTTCATGTACTTTACCAAAGTAAATGTCTTTGGAGTGATTTAACAGTATTATCTGAAGAATAACTTTTATTTTTATTATTAGTACAGTCATGAAGTAGCTTTTGTTCCCAAAGCTGCCAAGTTTTTAAACATTTTTTGTGAAGGGTCAGTTGCAGTGTGCCATGAGCTCAGGATGATGCTGTGCTGATCTGTCTTAGCACAGATTTATGGTATCGAGACTAACTTTTAGGTTTAACGCTGCTGCTTTGTGCCTCAGATCTGTGGACTAGCAGCAGACCAAGAATGAAACTAAGTATGCTACTTGGAGTTGGAGAAAGGGAACAAAGTTGCATACTGACTTGGACAAACTCATGAGCAGGTTTAATGGACTTAGTATCATGAGTAATGCTACAAAATAACTTCCGCGCATATTTAGTGATTTCTCAGAAACTTTCACACATCTCTTCACGGCCTGTAGTATATTAAAATGTCTCCCCAAGAAAAAAAAAAAAAAAATCTGTCACTCAGTAAACAAACTCAGTCCGTCTTGACTTTATAAAAGCTCATAATAGACAAAATATTATTTCAATTTTGAAAAAATATATAATATTTTCAATAAATAGAATCAGAATCAATTTATTGCTACCATGTGAAACATAACAGAATTGACTTTGGTTGGGTGGAAAACCTGAGATACAAGACATTATCAACTCAAGACAACACAATTTCAACTCACCATTAACCTGACACTGTGCAAACCACTATACAAATACAATCATTTCTTGAACAAAAACAATTACAAATTTCAATAGTTAACACCAACAGAAATAGAAAAAACATACAATATAATACAGATATTAAATAGTACAAGTTGAGCAATATGTATTTATAAGTATTTATGAATAGACAAACAGCACAGTTACCAGTTATATGTTACAAAAAACAGTTAGAAGTAACCCTATGTAAACTTATTTAGGATTTGAATAATTTGAGGAAAGAAGCTACAGAGATGTCGTGTAGTTAAGTTTGCAGTAGACCTGTACTTCCTCTGTTATAGCAATTTAATGAACAGATGGCTGCTGGGGAGGGTGGAATCAGCTGCAATTTTTCCTGCTGTCTTTTTCGCTCTGGCGATGAACAGAACTGTGAATGTTAGGAGAGAGCAGACAATGATTTTCTCAGCTAAACAAATCACCTGCTACCACCAAGTGTTAGATAGAGTGGCAGCATAAGGAATCGAAAAAGTGATGGTGGAGGTCACAATACACTCAATGATGGCCGAGTAAAAAATTAACAATATATGCCTTGATATGCCAAGCTTCTTAAGCTGTGAAGGAAGAACAATCCCTCCCTGGGTTTTCTTGATGATAGAGGTGATGCGCTTATCCCATTTTAATGTATTAGTGAAACTAGTCCCCAAGAATTTAAATGACTGAACCATAGACACAGTCTGGCTAATAATCTGTAAGGGTGGACAGTTAGTGACTTGTCGATGGAAATCAATCCCCATTCCCACCGTCTTAATAGCACTGAGCTCAAAGTTGTTACAAGAACACCATTCTACAAGACCTCTCTTTCATAGGAACACATCATCATTATTGGAAATGAGACGCACTGTGATTTTGTAATCTGGAAACTTTTTGCAGATTTGTCCATGGATAGTCCATAGTCCCAAAAGCTGTAGGGTAAGTTAGAACCATAAAAACAGACGCTGAAAACATGAATTAAAGCTGTTTTTCATATGTAAATGGTACAAAAGCTCTCTGAAAACTTTTGAAATAAGTTAAGGTGTTGCACATAAAACTGAAGTTGGTAGGCAACTTTATTTTCCTAAATTTTACATAGAGAAAATAAGTTTGAAATGGAACCATAAATATCAATGTATTTGGGTATAAATTTGATTTCTTCAAAAAGTCCTTGAAATGGCCACCTTTGATGTATTAGGAATATTGTCAATCAATAAGATTATTTTACCGTGCATTTGAATTTTTTAATTGATTTTGCTTAGTATTTTATCTCATGAACAGATGTTTGGTTTCATTTTAGAAATGTTTTATTATTAAGGTAAAAGTTAAACAAAAAAGTTGTGTCACATAATGATTGATGTAATTTGACTCAGCAGTATTAAATTGCAGGAAAAGGAGAGGAAGTTGGAAGAACAGAGAAGGGCTTTGGAAGATAGAGGATTGAAGATAAATAGGAAAAGTACAGAATACATGAGGTTTAATGATGATCAGGATTCAGATGTTAGCCTGCAGGAACAGCTACTGATAAGAGTGGACAAATTTATTATCTAAATAAACTGTAAATCAACTGTAGCTCAAGATGGAAAACTAAATGCAGAGATAACCCACAGAGTGTAGTCTGGATGGAACAATTAGAAGAAGGTATCAGGAATATAGTGTGATCAAAGAATTAAGGCGTAGGTTAAAAGTAAGGCACTGGTAAGACCAGCAATGAGCTGAGACAAGGGCAGAAAAGGGAGCATAAGAGAAGATGTTAGATGTTGAGATGGATGTGTAGAGTTACAAATGAGGACAGAATAAGAAATGAGACAATCAGAGGTACAACAAAAGTGGAAAAGATATCTAAGAAAGTACAGGAAAGTAGATTGAAGTGGTATGGACATGCAGTGAGGAGACAAAATGAATATGTGGGCAAAAAAGTGATGGAAATGAAAGTACATCAGAAGAGAAAACAAAGGAGGCCAAAGAAGAGGTGGAACGATACAGTAAAAGAAGATCTGAAGGAAATGAAAAGGGCTTGAATGGTGTGGAGGTGCTGGACCAGACTGCTTGGATTAGGTTGTTCAAGCTCCACCCCACATAGAACAGGGAAAAGATGAAGAGGAAGAAGAAGTATTAAATTCTAGGTATGTTGGTTTTTGGGTTATCTTTAATCAAAAATATCAAATCTGCGCTAAGGTTGGGAAGATTTTACATGATTTTCTCAGTTTCTCATTTGTCAGATCAGTCATTGTCGTAAATATAATATATATGGTTGTTTTTGTTTGCATTTATAGTATTACTAGTATTCACATACAATACACCTACTGTATAGTATTTACAGAACATATCGGCATAATGGGTGAGTAAATGGTCAATGGTTCTACTGACTCTCTTAAGTATAAATTCCATTTTCCCAACAGGGCAAAGGTACAATCCTGCAATGTAAAGTAATTATGCAGTTAAATGTTTAGGAGTAATTATAGATAGATAGATCTTTATCATCATTGTCACTTTTACAAAGTAACAACGAAATTGAAGGTGCAGTTGACTCAGTGTGAGACATAAGAGTTAAAAAGACAAGAAGAGAGAAAATAATAACAAACCGAATAGTAATAAAAGTACTTTACAAAATATACAAATTGCACTTGTTATATATACAAATTGCACTGGTTAAATGTACAAATTGCACTGGTTGATTTAAGGTCTATATTGCACATTTAGAGAATGATACAGAGCAGTTTTATTCTGAGTTCAGGGCCATGATTGCTTTTGGATAAAAGCGGTTTTTAAGGTGGTTTGTCCTGGTTTTCATTGCTCTGTATCTCTTGCCCGATGGCAAAAGCTGGAAGAGGCAATGACCAGGATGTGATGAATCCTGTGAAATGTCTATTGCTTTTTTGCGGCATCGGGTGTAGATTTATTCCAGAGTGGGGAGGGTACAGCCAATTGTTCTTTCCACTGTCCTGATGACCCTCTGGAGTGCTTTCCTTTCTGAGCGAAGTGCAGGTGCTGTACCACACACACAGTCCGTACGTGAGCACACTCTTGATGGAACAGTGATAAGGATCTGCAAGGAGCAGATTTTTGGGGGGATGATTCTTTCTGAGGATTCTCAGAAAATACAGTTTCTGCTGTGCCTTCTTCAGCAGCTCCTTGGTGTTGGTGCTCCAGGTCAGGTCATCCTCCAGCTCAATGCCCAGAAACCTGAATACCCGGACCCTCTCTAAACAGGCCCCACCAATGATGAGTGGCTGGATGTCAGTTTTGTTTTTTCTAAAGTCAATAACAAGTTCCTTCATTTTTGTGGTGTTGAGGAGCAGGTTATTGACTCTGCACCACTCTGACAGCTGCTGCACCTCGTCCCTGTATGACAGCTCACCCTCCTTGCCTGAGATGAGTCCGACCACCATCGTGTCATCTGCCAACTTTATGATATTGTTGCTATGGTGAGTGGGGACACAGTCATATGTGTAGAAGATGTAGAGGAGCGGGCTGAGCACACAACCCTGCGGTGTCCCAGTGTTGAGGCTGAGAGCAGTAGAGGTGTGGGGACCCAGCCTGACCCTCTGGGAGCGATCAGACAGGAAGTCCAGTATCCAACTGCAGGTGAGTGATGGAAGTCCCAGATCTGCCAGTTTGGACACCAGTCATTGTGGGAGGATGGTGTTAAACCCCGAGCTGAAGTCTACAAAGAGCAGTCTGGCGTAACTCCCCTGCTGCTCCAGGTGGGTCAGGGCAGCATGAAGGGCTATGTCTGCAGCGTCCTCCGTGGATCTCTTTGCTTTGTAAACAAATTGAAATGGGTCCAGGTCTGCTGGCAGGCAGGTGATGATATGACTTTGCACCAGTTTCTCAAAGCACTTCATGATGACAGATGTGAGTGTACTGGCGGAAATCATTCAGATTGTTCATGATGGATTTTTTCGGCGTGATAAATATTTAATTATTGAACATTTTAATAATATTAATTAAATTTATATAGTGCTTTTCTAAGTAACTAAGCATCAGATAAACATATGCTCTAAATCAATGTGTGATGTCACACAACGCATATCAATGTGTGATCTTTTGTAGCATATGACCATTGACATTTGCAACAACAGGCACTGTGTATTCCCACATTTCCTCAAGTGCTAAAATCTGGAAAAAAAATAAAAGGTAACTCAATAATTTGGTACATACTACATAATGTGTATAATAATTATTTACTTAGTTATATATTTTTTTGAAGTGTTCACTTCTTATATAGTGATTCTTTTTCTTTGTAGGAATGGTTTGATAAATGTTTGTGACTTATTACATGTTCCATTGCTTTTATTCTCTGATGATTTTGCCTTATGTACTTTTAAAAAATGATCACATTTTTCAGATTTTCCTTTTGAGATAATAAAGTTTCTCTTGACCATCCCCTTCTCCTTAGGCCAGTTTATAATCTCTTGTGGAATGTTAGTGGTTGTCTAAAGACTGAAATCTTATGACTACACACTTGTAATCTATTTTTTTCTAAAAACAAACTTATTGTGGCTAGGAGGAAAGTACTTCAGTGTGAGGACATCAGACTTGCTATAAATTACATTCTTGACCACTTTTGGCATGCATTAAAAAATACTTTAATATGCCCAGGTTTTGAGTGCCGCACTTTAAACAAGCAATTTCTTTATTCCACAAAAAAATCTATTGAAATTAAAAAAAGAAAAACTTAATTTGTATAGCACTTTTTATTTATCTCATGGCATGGTTCTTTTTAAGGACAGAGTGATGATGATGATGATGATGATGGTGATGATTATTATTATTATATGATTGGAACACAAAAAGATTAAGTGACTTGTTCAGAATCGTAAACAAAGTCAATGGTGGGGACTGAAGTGAGAACCTTGTGGTTTAAATAATAATAATAATAATAGTAATAATTCTTTATTTATTTGTCACATACATAGTTATACCGGACAACACGCAGTGAAATGCATCTTTTCACATACCCCTTGGGGTCAGAGCGCAGGGTCAGCCATTGTACACGCCCCTGGAGCAATTGAAGGTTAAGGGCTTTGCTCAAGGGCCCAGCAGAGTAGCATCTCTTTTGTCAGTAACGGGGATTCAAATCGGCAACCTTCGGGATGCCAGTGCAGATGGCACACTAATTATAATTTATGTTTTAATGCTATACCACAAAGTCATTCACATTGCATAATGCAGATATCATCTGGTGGCATTTGAAATAAATTACTTTTTTAATGTACTTAACTAGTATACCATGAGAATGCTACAAACATTTCTTTCCAAATATATAGTACAAAAGTAAGTTTTGATGTATACATTTAGGTGGTTAATTATCTATTGTCACACACGTGCGCATGGGAGGCAGCTAAAGGGCTCGAGGGAAGGCAGTTCTGAGGCATGCCGGGATGTGGCAGAGTGCACTGATTCTTTTTTTCCCTTGCCTGTAGACCATTCCTGGGAGATCTCACCTGGCTCTCATGACGTCACTTCCGGGACCAAGCCAATGGAAGAAGTCCTTATCGGCTCCGGCCCCTGTGATGTCACCTCCGGGCTTGAACCTATGGCAGATGATCCTGAGCCAGACCCATATGACCTCACTTCCTGTCTTCCCCTTTAAAAGTCTAACCGTTTTCCCCTATGTGTCAGTCTTGTTGTGGACTCTGTTGTAAGCACATCAGTGCTCTATATTTTGCATCTACGACTTTGCAGCCAGGATACCTCATTATACGGGTGGCTGCCCCAAACCTTTATCTGCGTGATGTGTCGTTATTGCGACATTGGCGTAGCTGGCAGGATGAAGAAGTCCCGGGAGAGAAGGGGACAGGACTTGCAACATACCCAGGTGGGAGCGTACCGGGGCCGAGTTTTCAGGCGGGGAGGGTGTTCCACGTTTCGGAGTGACCTGATACAAGCTCTGCCCGCAGCATGCTCTGCTAGGCATCCTAGGCAGGCTGGTGGGTGTGCGGGAGGGGCTCACAGACGTGGGCTGCTTCGGAAGGGGGAGGCCAGAAGCGCTGTTTATGCTCTCTCGGAGGAGAGTGCCCGCCTCCCTGTGAAGCCAGAACCCCATGTCCCACCTAGGGGTGCCCCAGACTAGCAGGTGAGTTACCTGAACAACTGGAGGTTCGACCCTGAGCGGTCGACCTCACAACAAGCCTGGTCCCTATGGGCAAAGGTAGGGCAGTGGCTACGGCCACAGGAACTGAAGCCCTTGCAGGTGATAGAGCAGGTGGCCTGCTTCATACTATTACAAACACTACCCCAGGATTTCACCCAGCTGGTCTGGGGTAGACAATTTAAAAATATGGCAGAGCTCATAGAAAGACATAGGAGGGTCTCACAATCTGGGGGAGCTGAACCATCCCTAGGTCAAACTCAACCGGAGTGTGTCCCGAGACCTAGCCCTCCCCTGTACAACCCAGAGCTTGTGCTGACGGCCCTGGAGCTGCGGGCACGCAAACCACTTGGGAACGAGGTGGAATGCAGGTGGAGGGGGAAGAGGGCTCGGTGTGCTCTGACAAACCCGTTGACGGTCCCACACACTGGCGTGGTGATTGTTAATGGCTTTAAAACGTCAGCTGTGTTCGATACCGGCAGCAACATTTCCATTGTCGCTCGTCGCTTTGTGCTACCACAACAGTGGTTGAAAGATAAGACCGGTATAACCTGCGTCCACGGGGAAACCCGCTGGTACAGGACCGCCGCTTGTATCATCAGCTACGGAGGATCAGTACAGAAAGTGACCTTGGCGATCCTTCCCGATCCTTCATCCCCGGTGATACTCGGACGCGACTGGCCTAACAGTAAAAGCGGTAAGACACATACCACTCCTGGGGATCACTTGGGCCTAGTTGTGGGCGGAGATGAGCCGTCTCAAGCTGCCTCCACGCCGTGTACTCAGCCGGCAGAGAGAGACGAAGCGGCCGGCCTGAGTGACGTGGCAACTCCCGGGCCGTCGCGTGCTGACACGTCATCCACACGCGCCGCGGCGGAGCGGGAGGAAACCACGCCCTTTGAGGTCGACTCAGACCCTCTCTCCATGATATGGTTTCAATTTAGAGAGACGCCGGCCTCTTTTAAAAGAGAGCAGTGGAATGACGATTCCCTGAAGTTTGCAAAAAATGCAGTGGTGCTAGTCAACGGCCAGCGCACGAATCAGTCCATGCCACAGGGTCCTTACTTTGTCTTAGAAAACGACCTTCTTTATCGGGTAGCGATGCATGATGGGCAGGAGAGAAGGCTACTGCTAATCCCGCGAACCTTCCGGCGGCAGGTCTGTGAGTTAGCACATGCCCACCTCCTAGGTGGCCACTTAGGCACCGAAAAAACCCTGGAGCGGATTAAGCTCCGTTTCTACTGGCCGGGAATCAATGAGGAGGTTCGTCGCTTTTGCACTTCCTGCCCGGAGTGTCAATTGTGACAAATTCCAAGAAGGGACCGTGCTCCTCTCGTTCCTATTCCCCTGATTGATGTTCCCTTCCATCGAATTGGGGTCGATATAGTCGGACCCTTAGAGCCCTCAGCCCGAGGACACAAATACATCCTGGTCCTCGTGGATTACGCTACCAAATACCCCGAAGCTCTAAAGCCATCGCACGGGAGTTACTAGGGGTCTTTTCGCACGTGGGTATCCCCAAGGAAGTCTTGACGGACCAGGGGACACCTTTCACCTCGGAGATGTTCAGGGAAACTGCCAAGTTACTGAAAATATGAGGGTTGTCTGGGTTCTGTGCGGAATCACTCGAAATAAGTAGCCAAGGATTTTTTTTTCTATTTTTCTCATGTACTTCGATCCTTTTTAAACTTTTTCCAAGTATTCACCGCCAACATCAATGCACTTTTGGGCTCTTCTGACCCACGCCGCAAAACACTCGCAAAAGGCTGTCTTTGGGAGGTTGTCCAGCTGTTCTTTGACAGCTGCAATCAGTTTCTCTCGAGTTTCGAAGTTGTTGCCTCGCAGGGGTTCTGTCACCTTCGGGAAGAGCCAAAAGTCACATGGTGTAAGATCAGGCGAGTAGGGTGGCGGGTTCAAAACATTGACACCACTGTCTTCAATGAAATGCTTTGTCGCATTAGCCGTGTGGGCTGGCGCATTGTCATGATGCAAAAAGTGCCTTCGCAAGTTCTTGGACCAGCCTCTAGCCATCGCAGAAAAAACGTCAGGCAGGCACTGAGTGGTGTACCACTCAGAGGTGACAGTTGTCCCCTCCATCAGCGGAATTGACTCGACAATGCCATCGATGTTGAAAAAGATGGCAAACATGGTGCGTTCCACCGAGCAGATTAAACCATCAGAAAAGTCGTAAAAAATCATCACTCGAAAGTCACGCACGCACGGAGTCGGGAGCTTCGCCGCTAGCGCCGGCTGCCCACTCTCAGTTTGTTTGCTTCTCGTGTTCATTCTGCAGGAAGAGAGGGAGCAAAACATCTGAACAAAAACATGCAACCACTTGAATAATCCATCTACACAGCAGAACAGGTTTCGACTGGCTGACACTCGACAAACGATAAAATTCCGTGCGGAACCTAGACAACCCTCATAAAGCATTTAAAAACTGCGGTGTATCACACTCAAACCGACGGTCTAGTGGAGAGATTTAATCAGACTCTCAAACAGATGCTATGTAAGGTGGTCAGCGAGGATGGAAGGAACTGGGATCAGCTCCTCCCCCTCGTCCTTTTTGCCTATCAGGAAGTCCCACAAGCCTCCACGGGGTTCTCCCCTTTTGAGTTACTGTATGGGCGACAACCCCGGGGCATATTAGACATATTAAAAGAAGGATGGGAAGAAGAGGCTCTTCCCTCTACAAATACGAGTACAGTAATCCCTCCTCCATCGCGGGGGTTGCGTTCCAGAACCCCCCGCGAAAGGTGAAAATCCGCGAAGTAGAAACCATATGTTTATATGGTTATTTTTATATTGTCATGCTTGGGTCACAGATTTGCACAGAAACACAGGAACATTATTCAAACACTGCAAACAAACATTTGTCTCTTTTTCAAAAGTTTAAACTGTGCTCCATGACAAGACAGAGATGACAGTTCCATCTCACAATTAAAAGAATGCAAACATATCTTCCTCTTCAAAGGAGTGCACGTCAGGAGCACAGAATGTCAGAAAGAGAGAGAAAAGCAAACAAATCAATAGGGCTGTTTGGCTTTTAAGTATGCGAAGCACCGCGCGCACAAAGCTGTTGAAGGCGGCAGCTCACACCCCCTCCGTCAGGAGCAGAGAGAGAGAGAGACAGAGAAAAACAAACAATCAAAAATCAATATGTGCCCTTCGAGCTTTTAAGTATGCGAAGCACCGTGCAGCATGTCGCTTCACGAAGCAGCTGCACAGAAGGGAGCAACATGAAGATAATCTTTCAGCATTTTTAGACGAGCTTCCGTATGGTCTAGATGTGCGAACAGCCCCCCTGCTTACACCCCCTACATCATGATCAGAGAATGTCAGCGCAAGAGAGAGAGGAGAAATGTACGTTGGGTAGCTTCTCAGCCATCTGCCAATAGCGTCCCTTGTATGAAATCAACTGGGCAAACCAACTGAGGAAGGATGTACCAGAAATTAAAAGACCCATTGTCCGCAGAAATCTGCGAACCAGCAAAAAATCTGCGATATATATTTAAATATGCTTACATATAAAATCTGCGATAGAGTGAAGCCGCGAAAGGCGAAGCACGATATAGCGAGGGATTACTGTATATTAGAAAATATCGCGCAATTATGCGATAGATTTGGAAAGATTCGGCCTCTCATTAAAAGTCACATGGAAGAGGCCCAAGCAGCACAGGTCCGTTGTTACAACCGCGGCACATCTCTCCGGGAGTTCCAACCGGGAGATCGGGTCATGGTTCTAGTGCCTACCTCCCACTCTAAGTTGCTTGTCCACTGGCAAGGCCCCTATGAAATTAAGGAGAGGAAGGGCCTCGTCGACTATTTGGTGAGTCAACCCAATCGTCGGCCGAGGGAGCGGGTTTATCATATTAACCTGCTGAAACCGTGGAAGGACAGGGAGCCCGATCCCTCCTCCGGCCAGCACTGCTCACTCTTCACTCACACTACTAACCTTAACTTTGGTATGGATTTAAGTACTAGACAACGGCAGGAGCTGGAAACAGTTATCCGGACCGTTCGGGAGGTAGTCAGTGAAAACCCTGGAAGGACCTCTCTGATTGAGCACAACATAGTGACAAAGCCCGGGGTTATTGTCCGAGAATGCCCGTATTGTCTTCCTGAGGCAAAAAGGGCTGAAGTGGAGCTTGAGATCAAGCTCATGCTGGATCTAGGTGTGATTGAGGAAAGTTATAGTCCCTGGTCCAGTCCCATTGTGCTAGTCGGGAAGCCTGACGGGAGTTGGAGGTTTTGCAATGACTTCCGTCAGCTTAATCAAGTCCCCCAATTTGATGCCTATCCAATGCCACGAGTGGATGACTTCCTTGAGAGGGAGGTGGGCTTGGGCCTTGGCTCGATATTTGACCACACTTGACATGACTAAGGGGTACTGGCAGGTTCCTTTAACGGGACTCCGCGAAGGAAAAAACCATGTTTAGCACCCTAGCGGACACTGGCAGTATCGTGTCCTTCCATTTGGGTTACACGGGGCTCCTGCAACCTTCCAGCGTCTGGTGGACAAAGTGCTCCGACCTCACAACTCATACAGTGCTGCCTACCTCGATGACGTGGTCATCTATTTCAGCACATGGAAGGAGCACATACAGCAGGTATTGCGGACACTTGGTGAGGCCAGGCTCCGGATTAATCCCAAGAAATGTTTCTTTGGATTAAGCGAGGCCAAATATTTAGGCTACCTGGTGGGTTGGGGTACCGTAAGGCAACAGTGCTCAAAAGTAGATGCCATTTTGAAATGGTCCCGTCCGCAAACCAAGCGGCAAGTCCAAGCCTTTCTGGGTTAGCGGGGTACTACTGCCGGTTCGTACCCCAATTCTCGGAGAGAGCGGCGCCCTTGACTGATTTAACAAAGAAGAGGGCCCGAAATAGTGGTATGGACTGAAAAGACTGGCGCTGCATTTGGTGACTTGAAGCAGGCCCTTACATCCGCACCCATTCAGAAAGCACCTATCTTTTCTCTGCCTTTCATCCTCCAGACGGACGCTTTGGACACAGGCCTGGGGGCCGTGCTGAGCCAAAGTGTTGATGGTGTGGAACACCCGTCATGTTCCTGAGCCGGAAACTGTTGGACCGGGAGACCAGGTATGCAGCGGTGGAAAGGGAGGCTTTGGCAATTAAGTGGGCAATTACTCAGCTTAGGTACTACCTGTTGGGCCGGGAATTCACCCTTGTCATGGACCATGCACCCCTACAGTGGATGGCCCTGCAAAAGGAGTCGAATCTGCGGGTCACCAGGTGGTTTCTTGACCAACAGCCGTACGAGTTTTCGCTCATCCATCATCGGGGCCATCTCCATGCCAATGCTGATGCTCTTTCTCGGGTTCACGACCTCTCGGTTGGGTCCGCCCGACCCGACGGGTCTGGGCTAAGGGGGGGGCCTTGTCACACACGTGCGCATGGGAGGCAGCTAAAGGGCTCGAGGGAAGGCAGTTCTGAGGCATGCCGGGATGTGGCAGAGTGCACTGATTCTTTTTTTCCCTTGCCTGTAGACCATTCCCGGGAGATCTCACCTGGCTCTCATGACGTCACTTCCAGGACCGAGCCAATGGAAGAAGACCTTATTGGCTCCGGCCCCTGTGATGTCACCTCCGGGCTTGAACCTATGGCAGATGATCCTGAGCCAGACCCATTTGACCTCACTTCCTGTCTTCCCCTTTAAAAGTCTAACCGTTTTCCCCTATGTGTCAGTCTTGTTGTGGACTCTGTTGTAAGCACATCAGTGCTCTGTATTTTGCATCTATGACTTTGCAGCCAGGATACCTCATGATACAGGTGGCTGCCCCAAACCTTTATCTGTGTGATGTGTCGTTATTGCGACACTATAATATATATATTTTTTTACAACAATTGAATTTCCAAAATATAAAGTTTTGTAAGGACCCTAATAGCTCTTATCTCTGTTTCATCTATGGAACATGATTTTAAAAGTCATTCAAAAAAATGAAAAATAGAACAGATTTGCTCCCACTTTAAGTATGCCACTGTCTATTTGTATTTATGCCAGTGCAGTATCTGCCTCTTTAAATAAGAAATAATGCATACTACAAAAAGTACTAATCTGGAAATACTCCCTTTCCAGTCTGGGTTGTTTTTAACAAGAAACTGGACATGGACTTTCCCATTGTTTTATTATAATATTTTTATTTCAAAATATGTTATTTTTGTAACATACTGTTCTTAACACTAAGTCATTAGTGACTCTATGCATGAATGATTTACCAGTTCTATAATTTTTCAAATTTAATGTACCATTCTATCCATCTAGAGGGTGTTTTTTTCTAATTCTAACACCATACTGAAGACACTAAATAAATAAATAAATATTTTGCCATCTGTGCAGCAACTGAACTATCAAAGATTCATCTTTTCAGCAAAGAATAGATCAGCAGCAACCCTTATAACTGTGCATTTCCTCATTTGTGATGGGGAAAAGAGCAAGAATGAAATTGCTCATGTGAATACAAATGTTAAATCTTTCCTAAAAGTAAATAAATCCATGTAAAAAATGTAATCAAAACTTAGGAAAATATTGATTATAGAATGTATAAAAGGAAAAACTCAGTTATAGCATGTAAGACCACAACACATTACTGAAATAATGTAAGCTATGAGCAAATTGGGAATTAGTACAATATGAGTGATCCTATAAACATCCATTGCAACAGTTTTTAACATTTTACCAGGTATTCCCAGGAATAATAATGCAATAGTTAACTGTTCAGACAACACTTGTAAAACAGAAGATTGTAGGTTGGACAGTGGCTAACATCTGGTCTCAGTTTCATGCCAGCAGACTCATTTTGATTCAGCTTGTGGCCTGTAAGATGAAGAAATAGTTTCCTTTAGTCACATGACAATGACATGTTTTGTTTCTTTGTGTGTTTACAGACATTATATGTTACTTTATATGTTACAGACATTAAACAAAACACCAGGCCTTGTTCTAACAAAAAGGTGTTGTATTTCTATACTTTTAAGTTACTTTGAAGATACTTTGAACCTCCTTTTTTAAATATGTGGTCAGATGAGGCCATGTTACAGATTGATCAAATTTAGTTAACAACATAACCTTAATCTTCATAAGTCAAAATAATAGTTTTTATTTTGGGTCAACATTTGCAGAAATGGCTCATGGAGAACTTTAAAAGTATATTTTCAAGAATTAAAGGCTTTCTTTCTTTAAGATGTACAGTACATAATCATTGTGAAGATGTCCAAATTGAGACAGAACTCCTTGTTGTCAATCTACTTTCATCCTGCTGTCCTCAAGTGTACCATTCTGTATAGCAAAACACCAATTACTTAGGTGAATTAATGCTTATAACATCTAAATTGTTTATGCTGATCTTATTGTTTGCTGTCTTGTGCCAGTACTTGCTGATAACTAGCGCTTTCTCTCTGCAGTTTTATAGTCAATAAGGTAGGCTTTACAATGATATTAATAAAATTAGCTGGTTCCAACAACAAAAGTAAAAATGAAGAAACTAACAACAGTGCCAGTTGCAGTCAAAGCCTTTGTAGGTTTCAGGGTGTAAGGTACATCAGTGCTGAGGTCATTGTGTTTCCAATGACAGAACATTTCAAGCAGTTATTGTGTTTTAACTGCCCTGATTAATTGTCAAAGTTAGTATGTTCATGGGGTACTCTCAAATATGAACTGAAAAAGATTCACTGTACCCCTCTCTTATGTTAATATTACAATAAATGTCAGACTGCGGATGCAATAAGAGAGTAAAGCAGAGGACCATGACAAAGCCATCATTACTCACTATGCGTGTTGAGATGGCACAAAGTATTCATTTCAAAGTAAGGAACAGCTCTGAACAAGAGGCTAGTCTATCACTGGTCAAATTTATTCAAGGCAAATGTAGAGCTGTCAAACAAACCTAACACAACTTATGAACACGCACAATTTACAAAATGACACCCCAGTTGAGAACTGAACCAAGGTCTATGCACTGACAGACAGCAGCAGTATTCCCTACATGAACATGATGCTTAATTGAAGAATTTAGGAGATTAAAAAGCTTATGCTGGAAATTAAAATGTGCAAAAATTAAGCAATAGAGTAACCCCTGATACCAATCACTCTTCTGTTCCATCACCATCCTAGACTGGTTTTTCCTTTCTTTAACAATAAAATAGGCATTCCATACACAAATCAAACCAATTCTGAAAGCTTAAGCATTTGTAATTTGAAACCTGCTCAAAGTGAAAGTTGTGCTTTGGTGTGAGAGAAGGGGGTGAACCTGTCACTGGGGATTTTCACTAATTGGCAAAAGAGCCTGGAATACAGTGTTGTCTAAGACAGTAAAAAAAAAAAAGAAAGCCGAAAAAAACGAAAATCTTCACCACTTGTGTTGTTACCATGAAATTCCAACAGTAGAATGTATGCAGAAATTAGAAGACAGTTTGGCATTGGTAAATGCACATTGGAAGTTTTGAGAGACTCCAAAGAAAAAAAATGTGATGGATACAAGTCTCAAAGTTTTGTGGTGGTACTTCAATTCCACCCTAACGTATGAAATTCAATGTTGAACAATATCAAAGCAAAATAAGGTAAGACTCGAGTAATACATTTGTGAATTTCCCCTTGGGATTAATAAAGTATCTATCTATCTATCTATCTATCTATCTATCTATCTATCTATCTATCTATCTATCTATATCTATCTATCTATCAAAATGATCCAAAAAGCCAGAATAAGAAGAGAACTGATATTGTCAATCAAGAAATGTCAGCAGGAATTTCTGGAGAATGTGCTTAGGAAAAAGGAACATGAGTATCTTGCTTGATGGAAAAATTGACAGAAGAAGAAGTCACAGTCAACAACAGCTCATAACACTAATGAGTTACCTCAATGGATAGCCAGGAAAGCATTTTGAGTTGAGGATTGTGTTAGAACCTGTAAGATTAGAGACAGTTAAAAGACCATGATTACCCATGTCATGGGTGGATTGGCGATTCTAAATTGGCCTTAGTGTGTGCTTGGTGTGTGGGTGTGTTTGTGTGTGTCCTGCGGTGGGTTGGCACCCTGCCCAGGATTGTTTCCTGCCTTGTGCCCTGTGTTGGCTGGGATGGCTCCAGCAGACCCCCGTGACCCTGTGTTCGGATTCAGCGGGTTAGACAATGGATGGATGGATGGATTACCCATGTTATGACACAGCACATACAAACGATGATGATGACAACTGTGTAACCGAGTCAGATATTATAAAAACTACATCAGTTAGTATGATCCATCTTCATCCTTTGATTTAGGGTTGTGTGAGCACTCATACATCAGCATATATCTCATCTTTTGTCAGTCAGAGTATTAAAATGAGTAACCATTAGCTTAATACCTTTGATGAATATGGCTTAGTTACAGTAACTACAAAATGCTCAAAGTAGTGATAGACATGAAATGCACAAGAAGAAATGGGAGAACTGCACAATTGGTGCTACAATCAACTTAATATGTTTTTGTGTTCAAATATACCGTATATACTCTTGTATAAGTTGGGTCTTGAAACCTGAAAAATCAATCAAAATCAGACACTGACTTGTATGCCCATTCAAAAATGAGACAATTATTTTTTTATTTGTACACCTTCTTGCTTCCTCCAATCTCATACCAGTTTCTCAGACACATCGAATTTTGTTGCAGCAGCAGCGCAGTTA
Organism: Erpetoichthys calabaricus; assembly: GCF_900747795.2. NCBI lineage: Eukaryota > Metazoa > Chordata > Cladistia > Polypteriformes > Polypteridae > Erpetoichthys > Erpetoichthys calabaricus. The sequence continues at coordinate 55,181,717 of NC_041402.2, forward strand.
CCAATTTGTTTCACTACTTCAACGACTTTTAATTTAAAAGCAGCTTCATATTTTCTTCTGATCGAAAGCCCCATCATAGGTAAGGGATGCTCTTACGATAAAGGTGTATGAGGGGTGTGAGATACAAAAAACACAAAACAGTGCAAAAGTCGCTTTGGAATAGTTCAGGTATTACTGTGTGGTCACGCAGGCACAATACATAGAAAAAATGTCAGTGTGCTCTGTGGTTACTCACTCAGGTGGGCGTTAACATATCATAATCTCTTGGACCAATAGCGTGAGTTTTCTGCATTCGACTGTTACGACCGACATTATAAAATACCGGAAATTATATGGTAAAATCAAGCCCCGACCTAAACGCGAGTATATACGGTACTGCTATCTTCAGTATGGTAAATGCTATCATAAAATAATAGAAGTGTGAGGGAGCTGTTCAGATTGCTATAGTATGTAACATGCTTCTAATACAGAATAAATAAAGTTATTATCCAGTGTAACAAAAATGTTACATTAATTCACTTAATAACATGCCTTCATCTTCTAAATTCACCATTTCAGTTTCAGTGTCACAGTGTCACAGCAGCAACATCAACAACCAGCTCTGGATAGGACATACATTAAGAATGGCCATTTCATATAAGAAGAATACAGGAAAAACATATGTGCCATGTAGTAAAAATTAGATTTAAGTTCACATTTATGTCTAAAAATATTTCAGCTTAATCTGTTGTTACAAACAGATAACAAAAATTTATACATGTCTAAGAGATTTTTTTAAATCAAAAATATTTCTTTTAGTAATTTTTTTCCATTCCTGTGTTGTGTTCCTCCTGCCAGTTGAACCTTCACCCCAAACTCACTTTCCAATGCTCGCTTCTACCTACGGGTCAAGTCAGATAAGCCCTACTTTGTCCCAGAAAGGCCAATGTAAAATTGAAGAGCTCAGTTCCAAAATCAGCTAAGTACAAAAAGATCAATTTTGGAGATAAATAGGAAAATCTGGGTCCGTAAGCAGATGTTGAAACTAAATCCCTAAAACTATAGCGCTACACTGTTGCAATTAGCAGGTTTTGAAGCTCAAACATATTTTTGGCGCATGACCAACTGCATGAAAAGTCACAATCATGTGTTCACTAAATTTTACCAAAAGGTGTAATTAGCAGATTTTGGAACTCACATCTTCAATTCCACTTAGCTCCCTGGTGTCTCCACAATTCTGAACTCTGAAGACTGGCAACCTCCACACTGTTTGTCTTAAGGAATCAAAATGATCTAAACCTATTCAATCTGAAAACACATGTAGTCACCTAACGAAGTGGAGGAAAATTGACCAAATGGCAAACCTCTGTAACCTGCCGCTTTTTAACATAAAGTCATTATTTTATCTTATCTGCTACATCACACATTCTCAGGCTGCTTTGAGGATTGTTACATGACAGCTCAGTATGAATGATTATACAATCCTTGCCTCCTGCCCTTCTTGGGCACCTACTGTACATACTGAGCTACATACAGGGTCTGTTTTACTACACTTGGTGTGTTCCTCACTCTCTTTTTAGGAGATCTTCAATAAGACTTCACCCTACTTTCTCCATTTTGCTTGTGGCTTTGTTATCTAGGCATGTTTTAAACCTGAACTATAACAATATTGGGGAAAACACATTGTCTAATTTTTTAAAGAAGTTAATTTCCAAGATTAATGTGATATAAAGACATGTTAAGGTCAGCTTTACGAAAATAGCTAAATTATAAGTGTATATATCATTTAATACAATATGTCACATAAAAGAGCAGGAAATTAACTCCATTCTATTTTTGTCTAGAGAATATATTACTGATCTCAAAAACTTTCACCTTTTTTTAAATGGTTATCAAGACAAATCTGGAATAAAAGAAAATGTTAGTGGTAAAATGTTTTATTCATTCTGAGCTGGGTATAGAATACTCATTTCTGGGAAAGACACATATATTGATAAATTAAAAAAAAGGTCTTAAAGAAGTAAAACATCTGAGTTTTCAAGGATCTGTAGCACTAGGCATTTGTCTTGAAATCAAATTTGATAACTATGACTGCATCCAAAAAATGTATAGTAACAGAGATAGCGTGTTGAACAAGTGAGATAGCCTTTGGTTAAGAAATTCCATAGTATGAGACATCTTCTTTCCTGAATGTACAGTATATGAACAATATAGCCTTTTCAGTACTGGAGGCCTCTAGACATGTTTAGTGGACAGGGAAAGGTGGTGTTCTCGGGCATCTCTTCTACATGCTTATCTGTTATTCACTCTCGTGTTAAAACATGCAATTAGAGTAGAAAGCACTTTCGCACTTGGTTTAGTCTTAAAGGAGATCTCATGGTAACAAAAGTCTCTGATCGATTGTCAAGTTGAGTTTCTAGTCCCCCAAGCTCCAGTAATTTTCACAGTGAGTGAGCTTCTCACTTATATATAAGATTATTTTTGATTCTTTAAAACTTAAAAGAGCTCCAATTCCATCTCAATACATTCAGCAGTTATTGCTTCACAAATGTAGCCTGCTCGGTTCTTTTCTTTCAGGATCATGGTTCTTGAAATTGTCAGACAGCAGAGTAGACAAGTGTCACAGAAGAATATTTATTTCAAAATCAGTTCAGAGCTCTAAGCAGCCATGTCTATCACAAAACATAACACTTGGTAATTAGAATTTATGTGTAACTTATAATGTTAAATTTAACAGTGACAACTAAACTGTCTAAAAAATGTAAGGAATGATCATTTCTTGGTTAGGTGTTCGATGAAATAACCTTTACCTCTACATATTTATCACTTCCAAACCACAAAAGAAAAAAACATGAAGGAAATACTGAGTCTACTAAACAGTTTACTTGGGATAATTGCTTATTGACATAGACAATTTGTGTTCTTCTGTTGCTCTAATATTAATAAAGTATAATAGGAAGAAAGGCAGTGTTTTACATCTGATGATCACAATTTCAGACCTAATTATCCCCACTGGAACTGAATGCATGCCTAATGCAGCTCATATGTTACAAGCCGGATCTTTCTTTAATTTTTTTTCCTGGAGATTGACAGTTACTGACAGGTCTGGTGATGTAGATTATGCCATTATTATCTAACACATCTCCCTGCAGACATTGCCTCATATCTTAACATAGCTAGTGTTGAGACTGGCTGTGTATTATTGAAGATTTTAGCCTTCTGTGTTTTTAATTTCTTGTCCTTAATCTATTAAAGTACTTTTATGGAGTAATATTGAAATCATCCATCTGTTTTGGTCTAATTTTAGGGTTAAAAGTAACTTTAAAATGTGTGCAGTATTTGGAGCACTGCAGGAAAAACTCTGAATGGGGTACCAGTTCATGGCAGGGCACAGTCACACTCATTCATACTGGACCATGAGATGTACGAGAAATACCATATAACACAGAAAAAAACAACATGTAGATTCAGAGAAAATGTGCAATAGATATATTAATAATTTAATTCTTATATACAGCGTTTTAATGAAAACAGGCTCTGCGCACCTGAGCAGGTTTACAAATGCACTGTATGTGACAGTAATAGAAAACTCTTTAGCAATGCAACATTTATATACATAACCACATATCTGTTTAAGTGAATAATAATCCATAAACCTAAGCTCATCTGTTCCCAGAGGGAGAATAAAATAATATTAAAAAAATACATTTAAGGTAAGTAATGAAAACAGAAAACATGGCTGATAGAGGACATGGCTAGATAACAGTGGAGGAGAGGAAGTTAAAAAAATATGTACCAAATTTTTGTACAGATGTCATTAGATGATGCTATTATTGTAAGATGTAGGATGACCAAATAGACAAAGGCAGTAAATTAGTATTCAATGAAAATTGAACTGAAAATTATTTTCTCCTTGTGGCTCTATATAGGAATTAAAATAATTAATTAAATAGATTTACATAATAATCTTTGGATAGTGCTGAAAAAATTCTCAGATGAAACATATTTTGAAAACAAAGATCATCCTGTGCTCCAGTGCACATCACACAAGCCACCATATGCAACTGGATTTTTTCCAGTGAATTTAAAAAGATGTTTCATAAACTTGGAGTTGCAGTAATAAATAATGAAAAAACAAAAAAGACTTAATAATACAATTCAATAATTCACTTGTAATATCAAACAATATATCTAACAGCGCCAACCCCTGGAGAAGTGATAGAATTACAGTCACTAGAGCCCTTCAGCTGTCCCCTATACACACGTGTAATTATATATATTGTCGCAGGTGGCTGGGGGGGTGACCCGGCCAGGATACCCCGGAGGACCGGAAGAGGGCTTATGCCTTCCCCAGACCACGTGGGGGCGACCGCCCTGGCAGCTATGGGGACCACGGGTACAGAGCTTTGAAGCTCAACCCTGTAGGGGCCCGTGGTCACCACCAGGAGGCACCCTAATGCCTTGGGAGCCCTGGCCCTCAGCAGTTCCGCCACACCCAGAAGTCCTGGGGGGAAGAGGATCAGGGACACCCGGAGTGCTTCCGGGTATGCAGCCGGCACTTCCGCCACACTGGGGAGTGCCGGTGGAAGATTGCCGGGAAGCACCTTATTCATATCCGGGTGATTATAAAAGAGGCCACCTCCCTTCATTCAGGACTGGAGTCGGGTGGAAGACGGACGAGGTCTGGGAGGAGGCAAAGAGGCGGCCTGAAGAAGAGAAGGCATTGTGTGTTGTTGGCCAGGACTTTTGGGGACTTGGGGGCTGAGGAGCACTTATTTGTAAATATGCACTTTGTAAATAAACATGTGTGGGGTGATTTAAATGTGTCTGACTGTCTGTGTCCAGGTCATGTTCCACAATATACAGTATATATATATATATGTATATAAAGCTTTGTTTTTGTTTTTGAATTTTGACCACTCCTTGTCCAGCTATTCATCTCCTGATCCTATCCTTTTGTAACAGTCCTTTTCAAAACAAACCTGACTTTTTTCCAGCAATGTACAAAAAATTTAAGGTATCTTTAATTTATTAGCTGATTGGAAATTTGTGCCTGAGCGCATTTAAATCTTAGTCATAATTTAAATGTAATTTTATTTCATATGTAAACATTCTAATTCCATATCTTTTCTCAAATTAACTTTTATTCATTAATTATGGAAGAATTATAGAAAACTTATAATGCTAAAGAGCCCAGTTGTGACTTTGTATGCCAGTAGGTGTCCATTGTAAATGCCAAATAACAGACTAGCTACTGTTTGAGAATCAGAATCAGATTTGTTTGCCAAGTATGCACACATGCAAGGAATTTGACTCTGGTTTTGGTGACTCTCCAATTATAAGTTACATAATCAACATACATACAATAATTAATCACACACCAGAGATAAACAAGAAAAAGAACATGACAGAGAATGTAAATGTATATATATACAGTGGAACCTCGGTTCACAACCATAATTCATTCCAAACCTCTGGTCGTAAACCGATTTGGTCATGAACCGAAGCAATTTCCCCCATAGGATTGTATTAAATACACCTACTCCATTCCAGACCGTACGAACTGTATGTAATTATGTTTTTTTAAAGATTTTTAAGCACAAATATAGTTAATTACACCATAGAATGCACAGTGTAATAGTAAAACTAATGTAAAAACATTGAATAACACTGAGACAAACATCCAGGCTCCCTGCTCAGCTGCACACGCAGGCTCGCTCTCTCAGCAGCATGCGAGCCCTCTCTCTCTCTCTCTCTCTCTCTCTCTGCAGCACGCGAGCCCTCCCTCTCTCTCTCTCTCTCTCTCAGCAGCACGCGAGCCCCCCTCTCTCTCTCTCTCTCTCTCTCTCTCTCTCTCTCACTCTCTCTCTCTCTCTCTCTCTCTGCAGCACGCGAGCCCCCTCTCTCTCTCTCTCTCTCTGCAGCACGCGAGCCCTCCCTCCCTCTCTCTCTCTCTCGCTCTCTGTAACATTGCAGCAGTTTGCGCTATAGCCTTGCAATCCAATCGTTGTATAAACACCTTTTTTTAAATGAGTTTTAAGCACAGGGGGAAAAAAAGGAACATTTGAACAAATCCGAACTTTATTTAAAAGCCAACCAAGAAAGTAATATTACAGGAGTTCACGCTAATAGCATTATAACCCGATCGCAGTAAACACTCTTTTTAAATGAGTTTTAAGCACAGGGAAAAAAAATGAACATTTGAACAAATCCGAAATTTATTTAAAAGCCAACCAAGAAAGTAACATTACAGGAGTTCACGCTCATAGCATTACAACCCATCGCTGTAAACACTCTTTTTAAATGAGTTTTAAGCGCAGGGAAAAAAATTTACATTTGAAAAAAGAGAAAAGTAACATTGCAACACTTTCTTCTCACCACTCTTCACTTGCTTAGAAGCCATGGTTAAACTGCAAAAGCACACGAAATACTGTAGAGCACAAAGAGTTAACAGGTAAAGCACGCACGTCTGACTGAGAACAATGCAACACGTGCGGAAATCGGAAATCATCTGCGCGCACAAACCGAAAGGGAAACTGGCTTGTTCGTATATCGAGTGTGTGGTCATGAACCGAGGCAAAAGTTTGGCGAACTTTTTGGTTGTAAACCACGTTGTTCGTGTACCGAGACGTTCGTGAACCGAGGTTCCACTGTATATATAGGCATACAAAGTGCACAATGCAACTCAGTGCAAGAAATGCTGAACACATATTAACAATATGTGAACAGTATTGCAAGACGCTGGAAGGCCTGGGGGGATGAAACTAACCATTTGTGAGCTTGATGGCCTGTGGGAAAAAAACTATTCTTATATCTGTTTGTTTTGGCATATATGAATCTGTAACGCCTGGTTGATGGAAGAAGTTTTAAAAGGTTGTGGTGTGGGCGTGAGGGGTCAGTAAGGATTTTCCTAGCCTGTTTCATGACTTTGGAATAATACAGGTTCTGTAAGGTGGGCAGACTGGTACCAATGATGTTTGGTCAGACCTGATTATTCCATGTAGCCTGTTTTTGTCATGTTTAGTTGCTGATCTGAACCACACTGTGCTGGATGAGTTGAGATCAGACTCAATGACTACTATGTAAAACTGAATCAGCAGCTCCTTTGGAAGGTTGAACTTCCCAGCTGTCACAGGAAGTACATTTGCTATTGTGCCCTTCTTATGATGGATCTTACATTGGTCTCCCATTTCATGTCCCATGAGATTATACATTCCAGAAACGTGAGGGTTTCCACAACTTTCAGAGCAGTATTAAGTATGGAGAAAGGGGATAATATTGTGGGACCTCTCCTTAAATCCAGTGTCATCTCCACATTTTTGAGAGTGTTTAGCTCCAGATTGTTCTGACTACACCAAAGGCCAGCCGCTCAACCTCCCGTCTGTTTACAGACTTGTCGCAATTTCTGATGAGCAAATGTTGGTTGTGTCGTCCGCATATTTAATACGTTTGGCAGAGGGGCCCAGAGACCTTGGATAGAGTATCTGGGAGTAAACATATTTTAACTTGAATGTATTTGTAAGAGATGTATAGCATACTGTGCTCAAAATAGAATGTGCACTTTAAGAATTAATTCAACTGAATGTGTAAAACCATCAAACACTATTTCATAGCATGAGATGTGATTACGTAATGGTATATGCCACCGAGAAATCACAGAAATTAACCTGGGGTATAGTCATATGACTAAATATCACATTTAAGTTGAGGCAGAAAAGGAAGGCTTTGAAATTAGTTGTACCTTCTGATGAGTTAACAGAGTCACAACACACATTATTTTTCCATTTCTAACAGATAATTTTCTACAGTTTTTGCTTAACAGTAAATGGGTTAAAATAGGATTAAAACCTCTTTTTTAAAGTATGGATTGGCAGGGAACTGGTCCTAATGGGGATTGTCTATAGTTGGTCTGAAATCTTCATAGTTAATGTTCTCAGGGATTAGAGTTTGCAGCAAAATCAGAAAGCAGTAGAGGACTGTGAAATCATAAGACTTTCTTTTAACTACAAAGAAGTATTTCTTGCTATCAAATGTTATCCCAGGGAACTGCCTGTATGCTCAGTTGTGCCAGACTTCTTCTCAGTAGCTCTCTGAAAGTAGAAATTTTAAGACACCTGGGGAAATGCTTTCGGGAAAATCCTGCTTTGTTGTATCTCTTTTTTCATTTGAATAATTTTAATAGAAAACTAAATAAAAGAAACTCATTATGTATCACTTTATGTAAATAATGGGTCAGTTTTAAAAAATGCCTATTTTCTTCTTAATAAACTATAAAGAGAAATTGCATGGTTTAAGAATGGCATAGCGGCAATGTTCAGTTGGGCAATGGACTGCACATGCAGTATTCTCCAAGATTGCTTGCACTGACATCCACCTCCAGCTGAATATTTAATTTAATTAAGCAATTTTAGAGAAGTAAGGATTCATCTAGAAGTTCTACTAGATGATGCGATGTTGTGGTGGATAGCATATCTGCCTCACAAAACTAGAAATGTATATCTCTCTTTGTTGAATCTGCATATTCTTGTATCTATATGGCTTCCCTCTGGCAATTCTACTTTTCCTCCCTCATTCTAAATTCATAATAAAGCATATTCACACTTCTGATATCTCTTACTTCTGCATTTCTTTTTTTTTTTTGCAATCATATTTTTATGAAACATATATTTAATTGATACATATCAGAATATGTGAACAACTTTTTTATCTTAATAATGACAGAGAGAGATTAAAAAAGGAAATGCCAAAAATACCCAGAAATCCCCATCCAGCCAAGGCATGAAGTGGTAAACCCTACTTAAAGGAGCAAATAAATAAATGAATGAATAAAATGAAATGGACAGTAGTACAACAGTGGGCCAGCAAATACAGGAAATTGATGTGCAATGAAAACCAGCAAGCAAAGTATATCATGGAGCCACCCCCACTCCGCTCCTGATCAACTTGAACAGCACTATGTCATCTCTGACTTGTAGAGTTGGATGAGTGCTTAATCTGCAGGGCAGAATATTCCCAGAGGTCTAAGTTAAAGAATGATGCCTTCCAATGAGACAAAGTGACACTGTCAGGGGATCTCCAGCAAGAGGGCAGCAACAATTTTGCAGAAATAGCTGTTAGAGCAATTACCTGCTGCTGCAGTACAGAAAGGGAGAGAGTGGAGAAATCCAAGAGAAGGAGAACCTGAGGACACAAGTGAGAATTGAGGAAGGAGATTTTGTCACATAGGACCAAAGAGAAGCAACATGGCTGATGTAGCATGGCTGTTTGGAAAAGAACCAAAGTGACATCTAATAAAAATGAAGCACACTGCACAAATGAACCTTTTTTTTTTTACTTTTTTTTTTCCACAAACGCAAGTCATACACTCTGAGCGCAACAGACAGTAATGCACAATCAAAGACTTGGAGGTGCAGGCTTCCACTGCCACATTATTAGGTTTTGGGACGTTCACATGGTGCGAGGTGGCACGGCAATGTGATATGGAAGAACTGCATATTGAAAACGGGCAATGGAGAGAAAAAAGAAACAACCCAAAACAGGATGAGCTAAGCATGTGCAGCACCAGGAAACATAGCTTATATGGCAGAGCTGGAAATACAATACAGCACAGAATTAAAACATTAAATGACAACATTTAGCAAGGATGTTTCTACAAAAGAAAAAAACAGCTTTTATAGGCAAGTGAAATGTTTCAAGTTATAAAAGTTTTGCAAATAATAAAGAATATAAAGCTATGGTAACAGTTTAGTGATAAGTCCTACTTTTAATTTCACATTTTACTGTGCTGCGTTATATTCTAACTTATGCAAAGTAAAATCTTTTATTACCCTATGAATGCTGTGAATTTACTGTCCCACATGGTAGGAATGTTTTTCATGTTTCTCAGTATAACACATGATCTGATTATGTCTGCTTTAAAAATTAGAAATTGTAAATCTGATCATTTAATTGTTTTCCTGGGTTTAACCAAGTGATGTGCAAGTCTGTTTTGACCCACACCCTCCTATTCTGATCTCCTTTAAAGTATCTTCAACTACATCCCAGCCTTACATGATAAAATCCAGAGATTGCTGTCAGAACATACAGAAAACAAGTTTTCAACTGCAACATTTTCATTTTAATGTACACTAATGACTTCTCCAGCAAACCCTCGTGACCCTGTGTTTGGATATAACAGGTTGGACAATGAATGACTGACTAATGACTTCTTTAGCACTGACTAATATTAAAATTCATTCCAATTTATAGTGCAAAATGAATTATAGCATATTAAAATTGAAGCTACAGTATTTTTCCTTAAATTTAAATACAAATCAGTGCCCAAATACATTTAACCTATTTATTTATTTTCTTAAATTGCTGCTTCCAGCACAGAATCCAGGGAAAATGGAACATATCCTGAAAGCAATAAGCATAAGGTGCAAACTCTTCCTGAAAAGAATGCCAATTCATCACAGTCTACATTCACACACACACTGTACACTGACAGCTCTAAATTGAACCAGTGTAAGTAAATCATTCTAACAACATGTCTTTGGAGGATCTCAGAGACTTCAGTGAAGTCCACTTGATAATAAAGAGAAAAGGCAAACTCCACACAATGAGCCCTACAGCCTGGGGCTGGTCCTTGTTGACAATGTAATACAAATCAATAATAAGACTGAGCAAAGCTATTTTCTGTTCATGATTGACTTCCTCGGCATTGTCTATAGAATGCGATAGAAAAATTGGATTACCCAGAGGAAAATCCATGTAGATTTGAGGAGAACATGCACATCCCATATAGACAACAGCCAGGCACAGAATTTGAACCCAGGACATCCAGCACTAACCACTACATCACACAGAGTCAAAACACAGTGATTGCACTGTACTGAAAAATGCAAGGACATCTCTCAAACCTGAAATTAGTTAAGACGGACATTTTGAATTTTGGTGAAACCACTTCTGTAAAAGTGTAAAAACAGTGTGGAAGATCAGCCCAACTACAGACAGACACAGGACACACAGAAGTCCCAAAACACACACATTTCAAGTTTCTTCTCCTTTTAACACACAACACCTTACACAGTTCTTAAATCAACCACAATAATGCCCACAGTCCTTTTCTCTCCTTTTCTCCTTCCTTTCTTTCATCTTCTCTGCTACCCTCACTCCTCCACTCGCAAGATCCATCCTCTGCCTCCCAACTCCAGCTCCCTGAATGGAGTGATGCTGCCCCTTTTATATTGTCCCCTGATCTGTTCCAGGTGCTCCTTGTTGATCTTCCGGCAGCACTTCCTGGTGTGGCGGAAGTGCTGCACGGGTAACCGGAAGCACTCCAGGTGCACCCAGATTCTTTTCCGGCAGCAATTCCTGGTGTGGCAGAAGTGCTGGAGTGAATGGCTCCAGAATCGTCTAAGTGCCCTCTCGTGTCCCAGGGGAGGTATTGCCTCTCTCACGGTCTTCTCATCCTCCAGGTGTCCCGGCTTGGCAAGAGCCCCAGTCGACCTCCTCAACAGTCTTTAAATTCAAGCAATGTGTATGAAAAATTGCCTTTTCACCCCGGGATTCATAAAAGCACCAAGCACACATTAGGAATGTTAAAACAAAGTAAAGAAATACACAATAAGAAAGCCACAGCTTTGAAGTTACCTTTTCCATTTCATTGCTCAGACAAAAGGTTTTACAAAATGTTGACTGTTTTCAGTTAATTTCTTCTGAAAAGAGTGTGAACATGTAGTAAACATTGCCTTTTATCATACAATGTCCACTGCAACCTTGTTTTATTTACCTTACATAATATAATATTCTGAGTTGGGATTATTTCTTCACTGGATTTTTCTAGTGGAGGAGGCACAATGAATAAAAATAAAGACAGGTTGGAAAGGTTAACCGGGGCGAGAAGGTTTTTGGGTGATGGTCATTAGTTATGTTTCAGTTCCTGTCTGCTGTGAGAGAAAGAAAAGAAGTAAAACGAAGAAACAGAAGCTGTTTTAACCCTGTTGTGTTCTTCCTTGGAAGACTTCTACAGAAAAAAAACAGGCTGCAGACTAGTCACAATGACACTTTCCTGCTTCTCAATATTTTTTGTATGTTACCCACAGCATGACAGCCAGCTCTAAAGATGACGGTTGTTCTATTTTTTTCCAAGTTGAGGGTCTTTGTGTGATCATGCACTGTAAGAACTACTTTGAACAAACGAGTGGATTACTGGAGTACTGGACTACTGTCATACAGTAAGTTACTGCATATGCAGGACAGCAGCAGTATTATGGAGTATGTCAATGTGAGCTGAAAATAATGCAGTGGAAAAACCACTGCCAGGAGGATCAAAGACTGGCCCTGAAGATAAACCTAACCGCTGTCTCCAACCATAATTCTCACTTTTTTCCTTTTCAAATTTAACTTCATTTTTCCTTTTTATATGCTAAGACTCAAGATATTCCAGTGAAATATTGGCATTTACTCAAAGAGTTTGTAATGAGTTAAAAATAGTAAGGCTGAAATCTTCTCTAAAACTGTCAAAGAATAGGCAAATTGGAAAATTGATTAAATACTCTTCAGGATGCCTGAATTTAAATCTGACAATAGTTAAAGCAATCGTATATTATGAAAACAAATGACAAACAAAAGCTTTAAATAATGAGGTAATGATTGGTTGGCATGGCAGCAAAGTAGTCAGAGCCCAGAAACCATCAGATCCAACCTCTGTCTGCAGAGAACTTGCACATTACCACCACCCGGATATTTTTCAGGTACTTTCTTTCCTAAATTCGTGCATTTTGAGTAATGTCCTAGCCATAGGTGGATCCTGCTTTGTGCAGGTCTGACTCTCATGACACCTTAATGGACATAACAGAAATGTCATGAATGGGTACATGAATTTAATGCCTCAACAAGGGCAATGCGGCACTGAATTGTAGGTAGGTGGGACAAGTTATTAGTATGCTTGATTAGAGATTTTGGAAAACTTTCACAATCCATCTTTTGAATATTTGTACATGTTAGGTGTTTTTGGGTAATAATTTCCATATAATTTAATAAAAATGTATGTCTTTATCTATATAATTAGTATTTCACTAGTTATAAAGTTTAAAGAGTAAGAAAAATGGACAAATCAGTTTTTTCTCTATCTTTAGAAATGCTGGTTTTTATGACTGAACTGTTGGACACCTTTAACAGAGAAGGTTTGCTTTATTGCTTAATGACTTGCATTTCCTTTCTTGGTTGCTTGTTTGAAAGATACTGACAAGAAACAAAATTACTTGAAGTGAGGGACGATGCCTGAGCTATTCCATTGGTGAATGGCCCAGGAAGGTGTGTATTTGTCAGTATCTACACAGGGACAATAAAAAGAGAGGCTTGTAAAAGGCATGCTCTGTTTGTCATGCTGCTTTGTGCTTCGTGACGAAAGCAGACCAGATGATAACCTGATGAAAGTAGAATGCCCTGTGTGCTTGTGCAGAAGATGAGATGACCAGGAAGAATTGAAAGCAACTTGTATGTTATTGTGCCACCTGAAACTTCGCATCTGGCATAATCAGGTTGCATGGTCTTGGTTTGCAAAGACACATTGTATTTGCTTGTATGACACTAGTTATAATGACATTTTATTAACTATAATACATACTTAAAAGTGTAGCTTTTTATCAAGTCTATTCTTTCATTAATTGCCTGAGGTTACAGATAAAGAAAGGAAGGGGGGAAGTAGTGTATCTGACCACAGAGTGGCAAGTATATGGTTAGACCTATACAATAAATAATAATAGGCGGAGCGGTGGCTCTGAGGCTAGAGATTTGCACAGGAAACTGGAAGGTTGTTGGTTCGAATCCCATAAACGCCAAAAGTGACTCTACTTCGTTGGGGCCTTGAGCAAGGCCCTTAACCTGCAATTGCTCCATCCTAGTTACAACGTTAATCTGCATCCAGCCCTGCATGTAGGCCCTCCAACCTACAGGGAAAACCTGGGGATTGGTGGCAGAATTGGCACTCCAGCCACCATAAAAAACCTCACATTGGTTCCATTCCATCTGAAATGGTGTGGTGCTGAGGTGTCACCTGTTGCATGGCTGCACTCAGGTCCTAATCTGGGATCCTGAGTTGGTTTGTCATATGGTGGGTGCGGCATTGTGGTGTATCAGTGTGTGCTCCTAACCTATACAATAAAGACTATAAAGGGGAAAATAGGGTCATCATTGCAGAGCCATGTTGAGTTGAGTCAAAATGTTTCATATATCAAAATAGAACTGACTCTGAGTTTGTTTATACCTACGTACAGGTAGTCCCCAAGTTACGGACATCCGACATACGACTTACGAACGGGGCTGCAGCTGCTCCTTCATCTCTCTGGGGGACGTGACGCAGGCTCCTCAGTAACTGCCGCTCCGTCATCTCCGGCCTGGGGACGCTGTAAGCGGTGGCTGGACGGAGGCTGTTGGGGGGGCGGTTTCACTGCTTGCACAGTGTAGTGTCACCATTCATTCTCAGTGGGCGGTTGGGTGCGCAGCAAGCACTCATGTGCAGGACAGAGGCTTGATGGGGCAGAGGGGGGCGGACGCACGCCGCAGTGCAGTGTCCCTCGAACGGCTGCCCCATTCATTCTCAGCAGGTGGCTGGTGATGCTGCAAGCGGTGACCCAGTTGTGGCTGAATGGAGGCCATTGAGGGTGAATGGGGTGGTGGGGGGCAGCATTATAGTGTGCCTCGGGTGGCTGCCTGTTGAATGGGGGCAGTGGTGAGCAATTCACTACCCATCTTTGGCCGCACCCTGTTTGCTCTCGGTGGGCTGACGCTGCAGGCAGCATACTGTATGCAAATGGAGGTGACTGTGTGGTGGGCGGGTGATGAACCACCCCTCGTCGCCCCCATTCATTCTCAATAGCAAGCCTGCTTGTACTGTTACGTATATAGCAGGAAGTTATCTCTCGTCAGTACACCTGACGTGCTGATGAGGGGTGCCTTCCTGCTGTGATAGCGTGTACAGTGCTGTGCAGAAGAGCTCATCTTAACCTTTTGTCTTCACCCTTCAACAATGTCTCTGAAACTACAAATCTGATGCAAGTGCTGGTGATACAGTAAAGAAGAGAAAAACCATCACCATGGAAAATAAAGTAGAAATAATAAAAAGGTCAGAGAGAAGTGAAACTCCATCATTCATTGGCAGAGCTCGTGTTTACAGTCAGTCAACAATAGCATTTATTAAAATAATGTACCTGTTCCGAATTACATACAAATTCAACTTAAGAACAAATCTACAGTCCCTGTCTCGTACGTAACCCGGGGACTGCCTGTATCTACATACCCAGAAAGACAGCACAGGCATACCAAGACTGTAAATACAAGAAACATTGTGCTATCAATTGCAAATCAATTATAATTGTCAATGACAGAAAAATCTGAAAATAATTTTTATTTTTATGCAGAAGTTATCAATTGGTGTTCTAAAATGTTATGTACTATACATATTCTTCATCAGGAAATATTACAGATAAAAGATAGTTTTGCTTAAACTACCATATTTTACACATATCAAGCGAAATTTGAGCGCAATATTTCTTATCGATTTAAACAACGTGTTTATAAACATGTACTGGGGTATAAATGGGAGACACATTTGCTGAGATTTATCACAGCCCCATTTGGCATGTTGCCCACTTATTTTAGAAGTATAACTGTCACGCCCCAGGGAAATAACACTGCCAGCCTTTTTCATGCCAGCCTTTTGTCCTGGCTTGCTGCCAATATGCTGGCAGAAAGTATTTCATTTGACAAAACTTTTAGCAAAGAACAGTGTGAGGCGGGCATTTTAAAACTGATATATTTTGCTTCTCAATCTCTAAGCGATTTCTCTGTTTCCAGCCTGGTTGTGAACCATCTATCATTAAGATTTTTTTGTCACTACAGACAGATGCTTTTATCTTTTAATTGTAAGTTACTTGATTAAAGAAGCAGGTGAAATTAATTACATGTCTACGTGTGAAGCAACTCAAGGTATTTTATACCTAGAATGGGAAAATTTAGCACTTAGTTGTGCCAGAAAAAATTTAAATGATCCTTATGAAGTTGGATATGGATTATTAACAACACTTGTGAACCAGGACAATACTGCTATAAATAACACGTTTGACAAGTTAAAAGCTTAGATTTTTTAACCGGAGGAAAAAAATCTTTATTATGTGATGCTACATTTCTAGGAATAATTTCGTGTGAATTCTAGCAAAACTAATTTGAGATGAGTTTTCTGAAACCTTTGTAGTGCTGAGAACATTGCAAACCCTATTTTAAGATTGTTCCTTAATTTACATGTTTCCCAAAACTTGGAGTAGCACATTAAATCCTTCATAACCCACTCGTTAATTGTTAAGTGCTTCCTAAACTGGCTCCCTCTTGCGCCAGCCTCAGTGACACAGAGGCTGACAGACAGAGCACATTAAATTCATCTCATGACAATTCTCTTCCAATTTAGAACACTAAGATTTATAATTGACTAGATGATATCACCAGGGATGCTGCTGACTGGAGTTTTGTTTTCCCTTCCTCTGTTGTCAAATGGCCAGAGCTCAATGATCAATGATTTTAATGGACAGATATTGTTAGGTTCCATTTATGTTTGAACCTCGGTTTTATTGTGTGTTTAAACAAATCTGTTTTTAGGTGCATGGATTATATAATTAGTTACTTGCAAAGTTCTAATTGCATTTTACTGGTGAACTTGTTACAGTACTCTGTTCCTTCAATCAGTGAAGAATGCTATGAAAAAATAAACTGAAATGAAATGAATTTCCCCCCCAAAAAATGCAGCAGTTTGGTAATTATTTTAAAATCAATGAGCTGCAGCAGAGGCTTGTATCATTAGCATATACTGAAAGGCTACAAAAGCGGAGGGTAATTTAATATTGAGAAATAATATATAATAATAGTTAAAGTTTGAATACTGCTTCATGTTCTTTCATGACTGTTAATGATAATGCTTAATATTTTGCTTTTAAATATGATTATAGGTCCCGTATATGCTGAGCCCCTATACAGTATGCTGTGATACTAGTGTACTTCCTAGGGATTTCAGCAGACTGTCAGAGATGTACATGGACTCAGCAAGGCAGCTGTGTATAAGTCTGAGTATAATGTCATCAGATTATTTCTATACAATGGAAGCACCTTATTAAATTACCATCCAACCCTGAAACACTGCATGAAGCAAACAGCTGGTTCCATACAATTAGCAACATCCTGCATGTTGTAGAAAAAAGCTTTTAATATGGTCCCATACCAAAGATTAATTTTGAAACTAGAAGCTGTAGGCATCAGAAGTAACTTACAAAACTCATTCTCTAGTTGGTTAACCAGTAGGAGACAAAAAGAACAGATAAGAGGAGAATGTTCCAAATGAAGCGAGGTCATCGATGGAGTCCCTCAGGGGTCTGTCCTTGGACCATTACTTTTTCTAATTTAGATTAATGTAATTGATTCTGATGTAGTTAGTAAACTTGTGAAATTTATAGATGGCACTAATATTGGAGGAAAGGAAGACTGTGAAGAGACAGCAAAAAGAATTCAGAGCTGGGCGAACATTTACAAAATGCAGTTTAATGCTGGAAAGAGCAAAGTGCTACATGTGGGCAAAAGTAACATCAATTATAAATACAAGATGGAAGACACTGTAATGCAGGAAGAAACCTCTGAAAACGATTAAGGAGTATATGTTGACACAATGTCTAAGTAATGTACAGAAGCAATGAAAAAGGCAAATAAAATGTTAGGTTATATCATAAAAACTGTTGAATTTAAGTCAAGGAATGTTATGCTGAAACTATAAAATGAACTAGTAAGACCACATCTTGAGGATCGTGTGCAGTTCTGGTAACCATGGTACAAGAAAGACATAGCAGCACTTGAAGCTGTGCAGAGGAGAACAACCAGGTGCATCCCAGGACTTAAGAGCATGTCCTATTCTGACACACCCACAGAATTAAATCTGTTTAGTCTCGAGCAGAGGATACTGTGTGATCTAATTCAGATATTTAAAATCCTCAATGACCATTGATAAAGTAGATCCAGCAACTTTCTTTCCACTTAAGAGTGAATCACGTACTCGAGGACATCAGTGGAAATTAAGGGCAAGTGCATTTAAGACAGAAACCAGGAAACACTTCTATAAGCAAAGAGTTGTGGGATTCTGGAACAAACTACCAAGACCTTATGGAATCCATTCCGGGAGCCAGGGATTCCCGGACATTTTTCATTCCCGCATTCCTGGGAATGAAACTGCTGTAATTCCCGGGAAAACAGGAATGGCCAAGCTCACATATATAGCGTGTAAAAGTGTAAAAATCAATCAAGAAATAACAGAGTTATAGTTGAAAATAATTAAGGTGGCGACATTGCTGCAGCTTGCACTTCATCAGACAACAGCTTTAAACAGCAACTTGAAATTGCAATGCATCAGTCTGTTGCATCCGCAGTATCTTTGCCAAGAAACTTGCCATCACAGAATGATGACAAGAAATGGATGCATCAGTAAAAGCTGTAATGGCGGTGTTTCAGCGTGACGGCAAGCGCGGGCGTTGTTTAGAACAAGTGTATCAGTATCTGATGATTGTGCCGCCTACTTCAGTGGAGGCAGAGTGTGCTTTCTCAGCAGCTGGCATACTTCTGCATGAAGGTGCGCTCTTGCATGGACGACTGCACGCTGGACACGTTAATAATAATTCATCACATTTATATAGCGCTTTTCTCAGTACTCAAAGCACTATCCACACAGGGAGGAACCAAACCCACAATCTTCCACAGTCTCCTTACTGCAAAGCAGCAGCACTACCACTGCGCCACCTGTGAGGACATTGTGCTTTCTATGCTCTTATTACCGCAACTAAAGATACATGAACTTCTATGACAGCATGAACTGCTTGTAGATAAGGTTAGTCTTTTATTTGTGTCAACATATTGCAGTAGTTTTATTAAAAATAAGTGTCGGTCATTCTAAAACTGTTCACATGTGAGATGCCCGGAAGCCTGGGATTCCCGGGAATGAAATGCGGGATTCCCGAATTCCTGGGAATGGATAAACCCATCTGGGAATGGATTTCCTACAAGACATGTAGTGGAAGGAGAAACCTTGACAACCTTTAAGAAGAATCTGGATGAGATATTGGCACAGCTTTTTAGCTAAACAAAATAGGCTTGATGGACTGAATGGCCTCCTCTCATTTGTCAAATTTCTTATGTTTCTTATGTAGGAACTCCTTCATACAGCCAGGCACCCCCTAAAGGAACCATTCATACTTAAGTGTTTTAAATTTCCAGTGTTTGCTTGGCATTTTTCAAATGTTTGCTGTCATTTTGTAAGCATTTTTAAGCCTTTATTTGGGACATTTTTCATGTAGGATTTAGGTGTTTTTCAAGCATTTTTCAAACATTTTCAAAGAAGCCTTTTACAGGGAAAATATGATTGACATTATTTCCTTTTACCATTTTGTAGGTTATGAGATGTTCTAGTGCTGTGAGGTGAATGTTGTGTCTCCAGAATGTTTTCAGTCAGTCAGTCATTGTCCAATCCGCTACATCCTAACACAAGGCAGGAAAAAATACCTGGGCAGGGCGCCAGCCCACTGCAGGGCACATACACCCACACACCAAGGACAATTTTGGATCGCCAATGTACCTTACCTGCATGTCTTTGGACTGTGGGAGGAAACCAGAGTACCCGGAGGAAACCCACGCAGACACGGGGAGAACATGTAAACTCCCCATGCAGGGAGGACCTGGGAAGCGAACCCAGGACCCCGTACTGCGAGGCAGCAGAGCTACCACTGCACCACCCCCAGAATGTTTTTTTTATGACTTTATTGCTTTTAATCCTAGTGATCATAATACTGAAGAGGAGAGGTCAACAGAATTGTGAGCGCAGATACTGGGTTCACATTGTTCTGTAGCAAATGATGTCTAGGGTGCAATTCTGGATTCTCTACGAACAACTCAGGCAGCACTTTGAAAAATTCCAGGACTACACATGGTCTTCGATAGGCACACAACTAAAGTGATATGTAATAGTGTCTTTATGATATTTACATAAGCTTATTCCCAACACACACAAAAAAGCAAATTGTTGACTTATTTTGCATAAAAAAAATTGCATGCGTCTGTCACTAGAATATTGTGCATCTTCATTGAAGCATGTGATCCTGTCATCCAGTGACAGCTAGTGAGGAGGAGGCTAAGCACATGCACAGTGTGTAATCAAGTGACAAGAACTGAGCAGACATCATAAATATAGTCCTGTATGTGCTGATGGGTACATTTAAAATGCAGTTTAGGGTGTCAGGGAACCATTATCACAGCAGCACTGGGTATAAGGCAAGAAGCAAACATGGTGGATGGTAAGCCTATTCTTTTCTGGGTTCTTTCATTCAATCAATCACAAAAGAGTATGTTGTGTACAATCCAGTAACACAAATGTTAAAATAATGTATCAGTTTAGTGTTATTTCATTTATTTGCTATTGATATTTTGAAACACTGTGATCTGGTAGTACAGCAGACAATGTGCATACCGTTGCCGATTGAAAAAGAGGATGTTTGTTATTTACTACACAGCACATGAATGACTAAATAAATTATCGTAATTTATAAGTATTACTGACACATTTTTAATTTTCAGTGTTAAAACAAGTAGCCATATGTAGTTAAGCACACTCACTGATACTAATAAATCCAGAAATACATGGGTAGAACATGCAAATTTCATACAGTTTGCTCTGTGAGGCAGAAATGACAGCTCTGTGCTACCCACTCAGCCTCTGTTAAAGCATCTGTACTAAACTTACTAAACTTCAACATGATAAAACTAAATGTTTATCTATAATGTCTGTTCAGTTCTTGTTGCTTGATTGCAAGTTATGTGCGAACTTAAACCTTTCCCTCAATAGCTGTCACTACACAACCAAAGCACATGCATGCTTTTTTTTACTAGTTTTGGTGAAGTTTTTCACTCCTGGCTCATTTGATAAGAGGCTGTGACTTCCTGTAGAAATGCTTCAAATACAGGCGGTTTGTTTTGTTTTACAAGTGTTACAATTTATTTCAATGGAATAAGCATTTGGCTAAAAAACACTTGAGAGTATGGCCCAGAAGTTCTCCCCAGAAGACATGGCATGACACTGGAAGCATTCTTGGGTCCGGTGTAAAAGGAAGCCCATTGCACATACAGTATAGACGAGTCTGAGTTGGGAGGAAGAGGGTGAAACTCAATGGAGGTAAAGAGGGAGAAAGAATTGGCAGTTTACTGTGATTTGGGGCTCTCCCTTTCTCTTTCTTTATATATATATATATATATATATATATATATATATATATATATATATACTGTATATATATATATATATATATATATATATATATATATATATATATATATATATATATATATATATATATATATATATATATATATATTCTGGTTCAAACTGATAGAAAGGCAACAGTAACTCAAATAGCCACTCGGTACAATTGAGGTATCAAGAAGCACATCTCTGAATGCACAACACATTGAACCTTGAAGCAGATGGGCTATAGCAGCAGGAGACCACATCGGGTGCCACTCCTGTCAGCTAAGAACTGGCAACTGAGGCTACTATTTGCACAGGGTCACCAAAATGCACAATAGATGATTGGAAAAATGTTGCCCAGTCTGATGAGTCTTGATTTCTGATGTGACATTCAGATGGTATTGTCAGAATTATGTGCTAACAACATAAAAGCATGGATTCAAACTGCCTTGGTTCAGGCTGGTGGTGGTGATGTAATGGTGTGAGGGATATTTTCTTGGTACACTTTGGCACTTGACACACTTTGAGCTTCTTAGCACCAGTTAAGCATCGTGTAAATGCCACAGCCTACCTGAGTATTGCTGCTGATCGTGTCCATTCCTTTATGACTGCAGTGTACCCATCTTCTGATGTTTACTTCCAACTGGATAACACGCCATGTCACAAAGCTCAAATCATCTCAAACTGACAACAGGTGCACTAGAGAGGCAAAAGCAACACAATCTTCAAAAAGAAATGGTTTTGCAGGTGGTGGCCACAGACAATTGTTCTCTCCTTATCCTTCCTGACTGATTCTTCTCCAGGTTTGTGTTTTGCTAGTGTCCTTGTCACTAAAGATAGCATGAGGTGGTACCAGCAGCCAAATCAGGCTGTACAGGTAGTCCAGCTCCTCCAATACATTTTGTAATGCATGTTGTAATAAAATGCATTGCATTTGTTATTCCAACAGCTGGTACATCCCAAACATTTTAGTAATTAAATGCATTACTACAAATGTATGTGATGAGACATCTGTTGGAATGACAAATGCAATTCATATATCTCTGTTACGTGCCATTTGTTATGGGATTCAAAAAATCAGTGTTAATGTTTGTGATGAGCCATCCGTATTAATGTTTGTGATGCAAGGCCTTTTATTACTAAAAATGTTTGTGATGTGCCATCTGAGGACATGCCAGAAATATACGTAGCAACTGCACGGACACAGAGATGCACATATTCACAGACACTTGTCCTTTTATTAAGGTAGAAGATGTTTGTGTTTTACTTTTGCTAAGTGACTTCAGGGGAAATAAGTTAGACACACTCATGTCAGACTTTGGAAAACATTCAAAAATGTGGCAATTACATTATGTATTTTCATTGCAAAATTGCTTGTTAATCTCCAAATTCTTTGTGTTTGGAAAACCCTTAGCCAGAACAAAATTACAATCTCAGCCCTTGTACTCTGTGGATTAAATAAAAAAGCATTAATATTTTTTAGTAATGTGTTTAAACAAACTAAAAGCAGGTATTTTTTTTCACAAACCATAATTTGTTTTTACTTCAAACAAGCAAAAAATTAATAAAATGTTCAGCCACTCAATCATATACTGTATATGGAACTTGTTCACAATCCAAAATAATTCAGAATCAGGTTGGAGTCAGCCTGTTATATAATAGTAAAGTTACACATTAGTCATGCAAGAAAACGCTATGATAATGCTGCCGTGACTTCTTGTTGCCTTTCTTACTGATTCACACCTGATAGCACCTCACCTTTATAATTTACAAGAAAGACAAAAAAGTTTAATGTTTTACCTTGTTTAATCAATTTGATTTGAAGTGCTTCACTGTGGAGAAATTGTATTTAGAAATTTCTGTACTGCAAAAAAAAAACTGTTGTGGAGAAGGCAAAAGGCTATGAGATTTGAGGTAGAGCATTTACAAAATAGATTTAGATGTTTCTTCAAAAGTGAGTGCAACACCATTTGTAGTTTAGGTGGATTGTCTTCAACAGCAAGGAGAGTTAAGAGATTGTATATTAACACAGTTGAGATGCTGGGGTAATACCTTAACACAAAATTCTTATATCTTGGAACAACTTGAACTGCTGAAATTCACTTAAAATAAAACTGAAAATGCAGAAAACTATTTTAATCCGTGTAAACAATGGTATTCAAATTGCATTAATGAAGAAACAAAGTGATGCAGCTTACTTTTAAGGATTTTAAATGTATGAAACTGTGCAGTTCCTTGTAATGTGTAAAAATGGCAAACGTTCCTGTTTTGCTGGGATTCAGATTGGACACAACAGCTAGCCTGCTCAATTTGCCTCAGAAGATTGACGTTCTGTATTACCATGGAGCTGCAGTGAAGCACAGAATCAACACAATCAATAAACTGAAAATTCATACAAGATTAAACCACTTCAGCCATCAGCTTGCATTTTCTTTCCAGTAACTGGTTTAACCACAGCAGCATTTGGAAAAAGAACACCTGTGTTTTTCATTGCTGAAAATCTAACAAGCAAAGTCTTGAGAATCAAGTGCTGAAATGAAGTAAGCTGTAGAAAGCACAAAATCGTGGTTTAATTTGATTTTCTAGTTGTTTGTTGAAGATTTCTAACTCAGATCCCCAAGTCTTCAACTGATTATAATCTAAAGCTGCACAGTGGTCTATTCATTAATCCAGTAGCTAGAAGCTGAAAGGTCTTCTTTTTTTTAAACAAATTCAATGTCTTTTTGGACACAACCCCAATGACCTAATGCCCAAATGGATATGTACAAATGTAAACTGACTGTTGTGTTTGCCACTGAGGTATTGGAATCCTTCATTTACAATTATGTCGATCTCTGTGGCAAGAGCCGTCTGGAAGATGTGTTTTAACATCGTAGAGAGAACGATACAGATTGGGCATCTTGTATTCCAGTTTAATGTTTTGCAGATTTGTTTTGCTTGATTCGCTCGATGCTTTATGCTGATGGGCAAACACTGGGATGAAAGTAATGTGAGAATACATTTAGTGTGTCAAATTATAGATAACTGCCATCTTCAGAGCTTTAAGATGGACTTCTGCGTGGTTAAGATGCAACATTTCTGTTTGTGTCTTAAGGAGAATGAACACCTTCCTTACTTGATATGAAAAGCTTCACTGTGTCTTGTAGGTCAACTGGCACACCCACATATGAATGTATCTATCTCCATATTTTAGTATAACATATCAAATTAATCAAGAAAATTGTTGTATTGCTGGGCAGTGGTTAACACTGCTGCTTCATAGATCCAACATCCTGGATTTACATGTCACTTTCCATATGGAGTTTACAAATTCCCTTTGTGTCCAAGCACTAAGGGAATGCAGGTTCTTCTCTCACATTACAAAGACATGCATGTCTTCTTGGGATTCTAAAGTGGCTGTGTGGGTGAATGTACATGCATGAGCCCTACAATGATCTTGGCACCCTGTACCATCATCTGTATTAGTGATAGTAAATATATTAATCCAGAAAGGAAATTTAAGAAAACACTTCACCAATCAATAAAACTGAAGCACTCAGTTTAGAAAAGTGCGTACTACTGATCAGAGATCCCTTAACAGTACAATACAGTATTGAAACAAAATAACATTTAGAGGGTTCTAAAAATTCCTTTTAAGATATTATGGAATGCATCTTAACCTGAATTATAGCTATCTTATGATATGTCTATTTCTAGATATTTAAATGCATTCTCAGATATCTCAAACATATTTTATATGTTGTCACACATGTGCTCACGGGAGGCAGCTAGAAGGACCAAAGGAAGGTCATTCCACACCAAACCAGGGGGTGGCAGGGTGCACTAAACCTTCCTCTTTTATCTCTGCAGACCAGACATGGGAAATTCTGCCTGATTCCGGCAATGTCACTTGATGTCATTTCTGTTTCCGGCCCCGAGGATATCACTTCTGGATCTAATGACATCACTTCCGGTTCCGGACCAGATGTCTTCACTTTCCCTGACCGACCTTAAAAACCCGCCACCTTCCCTCTGTAAATTAGTTCTGTCTTGGACTTAATTCTGTACACAACTCTGCTTTATATTTGCCTTTTGCTGTCAGGAATTAAGTATACAGGTGGTTGCCCCAAACCTTTTTTTGTGTGTCAAGGCTGTTCATTTTTACAATGGTCATTTTGAGATGTCTGAAATGTATTTTAAGTATCTCAAATGCATTTCCAAATATCCTGAAATATACTCCAATGCATTCTGAGATGAGATGATATTCTGAAATGCAATTCAAAAAATGTAAAAAAATGACTTCATATATTTTCTATGCATTTCAAATAGTATTGATGATATTTGAAGCTAATTCCAAATGTCATCTGGGTACTGTTTCTTAAAATCCATCCATCCATCCATTTTCCAACCCGCTGAATCCGAACACAGGGTCACGGGGGTCTGCTGGAGCCAATCCCAGCCAACACAGGGCACAAGGCAGGAACCAATCCCGGGCAGGGTGCCAACCCACCGCAGGACACACACAAACACACCCACACACCAAGCACACACCAGGGCCAATTTAGAATCGCCAATCCACCTAACCTGCACGTCTTTGGACTGTGGGAGGAAACCGAAGCGCCCGGAGGAAACCCACGCAGACACGGGGAGAACATGCAGACTCCACGCTGGGAGGACCCGGGAAGCGAACCCAGGTCCCCAGGTCTCCTAACTGCGAGGCAGCAGCGCTACCCACTGCGGTTTCTTAAAATGCATATCACAAATCTTTACATTGACTTACATTTGAGATATCCATCCATCCATCCATCCATCCATTTTCCAACCCGCTGAATCCGAACACAGGGTCACTGGGGTCTGCTGGAGCCAATCCCAGCCAACACAGGGCACAAGGCAGGAAACAATCCCGGGCAGGGTGCCAACCCACCGCAGGACACACACAAACACACCCACACACCAAGCACACACCAGGGCCAATTTAGAATCGCCAATCCACCTAACCTGCACGTCTTTGGACTGTGGGAGGAAACCGAAGCGCCCGGAGGAAACCCACGCAGACACGGGGAGAACATGCAGACTCCACGCTGGGAGGACCCGGGAAGCGAACCCAGGTCCCCAGGTCTCCTAACTGCGAGGCAGCAGCGCTACCCACTGCGGTTTCTTAAAATGCATATCACAAATCTTCACATTGACTTACATTTGAGATATCAAAGTACATTAAAATATTACTTGCCTGTTTTTCCAGATACAGTGGAACCTCGGGTCACAACTGTAATTCGTTCCAAAACTCTGGTCGTAACCCGATTTGGTTGTGACCCGAAATAATTTCCCCCACAGGTTTGTATGTAAATACAATTAATCCGTTCCCGACAGTACGAACTGTATGTAAATATATTTTTTTAAAGATTTTTAAGCACAAAAATAGTTAATTATACCATAGAATGCACAGCGTAATAGTAAACTAAATGTAAAAACATTGAATAACACTGAGAAAACCTTGAACAGAGAAAAGTAACATTGCAAGAATTCACGCTATAGCCTTACGAACCGCTTGCTGTAAACACTTTTTTATTAATGAGTTTTAAGCAGAGGGAAAAACATGAACATTTGAAAAATTTGTAATTTAATAAACAACCAAGAAAAGTAACATTGCAACAATGCACGGTACGAACTGATCACTGTAAACAGAAGTGAAGTGGACGTTAAAATCCAATAGAAAAAAGTCTTCATTAAATACAACGAGGTTAAAACAATGCTCGAATCAGTCTCTTTAAAAACAAGCCCGGTGCATTTGTTTAAATGCCTTCTCGGCCTTATGCGGCCACCCCTCTCCAACTCACTCACTCTCTCTCTCTCTCTCTCTTGCTCCTTCTCTGTCTCTCGCACTCTCTCTCACTCGCTGCACAGGGAATGCACAAGGAGAGACTGAACACGTGCGGAAATCATCGGCGCGTACGAACCAGAAGGGAAACTGGCTTGTTCGTCACCCAAGTGTGTGGTCGTGAACAGATGCAAAAGTTTGGCGAACTTTTTGGTCGTAACCCGATTTTTACGTGGTCCTAGATGTTTGTGACCCAAGGTTCCACTGTATGTCCAAATAGGTTTCTGCCCATTCTGTGAGTTTTCAATGCATTTTGAGACATCTTAAAATAGGCAGGAATTCATGTTGAAAGAATAAGAAATTTTGCAAGAAATGATTTTGAGAAATTTTCAAATGATTTCTAATGATCTTAAAATGCACACAAAGTCCATTTGTGATATCTCAAAACACATTTCAGATATCTTGAAATAGTGCAGTTGTTATTTTCAGTTATGACAACATGACTCACAAATGTCTTAAATTGTAAAGGAACTTATTTAAAGAAATCTTGAATTAGGTTTAAGATATTTGAAAAACAGAGCTGCATTTTAAAATATCTGAAATTAATTTTAGCTCTTCAAAATCTAGGTGTCAAAGATTTTTTTTTTATCTTCTTCCATTTCACCCTTCACATTATCTATGGTGACTAAACATGTAATGGTAGGCAATGATGCAATGATATTACATTTTTCAATACCATAACACTGCTACAGTTTTTTCAAAGGTCAGATAGAGACTTCTAGAAATAAAGGCACTTAAAGATTAGTTGTTTGTTATTTATAGGTAATAGTAGATATATGTATATGACCTATCTCTTGTATTCCATTTTCCTTTTTGATAAAATAACGTCTTTGGTAACACTTTGGGTACTGTAAAAATGGGTCTCTTACTCATTTACTGATATGTAACAAAATCCTAACATACACTTATTTGGGTCTTCATAACACTTACAAAGCTTCAGTAAAGTGTTTATTCCTCTGTAAAGTCACCTACTAACAAAACTTCACTTTGCAGTGGTCTGAGGTGGCTTAACTGAGACACATTTCTCTTGATATTTCATATTTAGTGAAAGACTTGTGTATCCTTCATGTTAACAAGTCATTGTACCATCATGTCAATATGCCACACTGCTCAGAAATAAATAACATATCTACTGATGTTTTATAAGTATCATGAAGAGCAAAACAAACCTTTGTCAAGGTCTTATTTTATAAGAGTAAATGAGTGAATGATGCATTTTTGCGTACCTAAACGAATGTGTTAACATGTCTTTACACTTATTGAATAACAGTAATTGAGAAATTATATGGACACATTTTGACTGTAAGTCAGATGAACAGCATATCACAAAATGATTGGCATTGACACTGGCTTGGTAGAAACTTTTGTACAGTTTTTAACTATGTGTATATACGTTTGTACATAAGATATGTCTGTCTATAAACACAGTATATTATGTACATATAAATGTATATATATATATATATATATATATATATATATATATATATATATATATATATATATACTGTATATGTGTGTGTGTGTGTATGTGTGTGTGTGTGTACATATATATACTGTATATATATATATATATATATATATATATATATCCATCCATTTTCCAACCCGCTGAATCCGAACACAGGGTCACGGGGGTCTGCTGGAGCCAATCCCAGCTAACACAGGGCACAAGGCAGGAACCAAACCAGGGCAGGGTGCCAACCCACCGCAGGACACACACAAACACACACTAGGGCCAATCTGGAATCGCCAATCCACCTAACCTGCATGTCTTTGGACTGTGGGAGGAAACCGGAGCGCCCGGAGGAAACCCACGCAGACACGAGGAGAACATGCAAGCTCCACGCAGGGAGGACCCGGGAAGCGAACCCGGGTCCCCAGGTCTCCCAACTGCGAGGCAGCAGCGCTACCCACTGCACCACCGTGCTAGCATCAAGTCAATGAAACTTCTGGGATATTGATCTGATCAGTTAAGTAGCAGAGGAGTTTGTTAATCAGTTTCAGCTGCTTTGGTATTTAATTAACAACAGGTGCACTAGAGCGGCAAAAATGAAAAGACCCCCAAAACAGGACTGGTTTAGCAGGAGGAGGCCACTGACATTTTTCCCTCCTCACTTTTTCTGACTGTTTTTTCACTAGTTTTGCATTTGGCTACAGTCTGTGTCACTACTGGTAGCATGAGGTGATACCTGGACCCTACAGAGATTGCACAGGTAGTCTATCTTCTCCAGGATGGCACATCAATATGTGCCATTGCCAGAAGGTTTGCTGTGTCTCCCAACACAGTCTCAGGGGCATGGAGGAGATTCCAGGAGTCAAGCAGTTACTCTAGGAGAGCTGGACAGGACCATAGAAGGTCCTTAACCCATCAGCAGGACCGGTATCTGCTCCTTTTGGTAAGGAGGAATAGGATGAGCACTGCCAGAGCCCTACAAAATGACCCCCAGCAGAGCACTGGTGTGAATGTCTCTGACCAAACAATCATAAACAGACTTCATGAGGGTGGCCTGAGGGCCCGACGTCCTCTAGTGGGCCCTGTGCTCACTGCTTGGCATCATGGAGCTTTATTGGCATTTGCCATAGAATACAAGAATTGGCAGATCCACCACTGCCGCCCTGTGCTTGTCACAGATGAGAGCAGGTTCACCCTGAGCATATGCGACAGACATGAAAGGGTCTGGAGAAGCCGTGGAGAACGTTATGCTGCCTGTAACATCGTTCAGCATGACTGGTTTGGTGGTAGATCAGTGATGGTCTGGGGAGGCATATCCATGGAGGAACGCACAGACTTCTACAGGCTAGAAAATTGCACCTTTTCTGCCATTAGGTATCAGGATGAGATCATTGGACCCATTGTCAGACCCTATGCTGGTGCAGTGGGTACTGGGTTCCTCCTGCTGCACGACAACGCTCAACCTCATGTGGTGAGACTATGCTGGCAGTTCCTGGAGGATGAAGGAATTGATACCATTGACTGGCCCCCACGCTTGCCTGACCTAAATCCAATAGAACACCACTGGGACATTATGTTTCGGTCTATCCAACTCTGCCAGGCTGC
This sequence comes from Erpetoichthys calabaricus, assembly GCF_900747795.2. NCBI lineage: Eukaryota > Metazoa > Chordata > Cladistia > Polypteriformes > Polypteridae > Erpetoichthys > Erpetoichthys calabaricus. The sequence continues at coordinate 55,211,918 of NC_041402.2, forward strand.
ACATCAAGACTGTCCAGGAGCTCAGCAATGCCCTGGTCCAGATTTGGGAGGAGATCCCCCAGGTCACCATCCGACATCTCATTAGGAGACATCTCCCCGATGTTGTCAGGCATGCACACAAGCACGTGTTTGGGGCGGGGTGTTCCCATACAAACTACTAAGTACGATTTTGAGTTGCTGCAATGAAATTTCGGCAAAATGGACTAGCCTGCCGCATAATTTTTTCACTTTGATTTTCAGGGTGTCTTTGAATTCAGCCCTCTGTTGTATGATAATTTTCATTTCCATCAAACAATGTGGCATCCTTTCATTCCTAACACTATTATATATATATATCCGGCATGATTTTTTTCCCCATTGAGATCTGATATGTTTTCAAAGTGTTCCTTTAATTTTTTTGAACAGTTTATATATATATATGTATATATATATGCTTTTGTTTTCAATATGGCTATAATGTTACTCAAATTTAAAGAATAACTACAGTCAGGATGCATTTATCCAGTGTGCTGAATACAGCAGGATGCTGTGCATATAATCCTTTGGTAATGCCTTCTTAAAGATGACACTCTTCATGCATTTGAGGGAGATTCACAAGTGTATGGTTTCCGTTAGTTCTGACCTGATGAGCAGCTTCCCAGAACACAGAATAATAAAAACGATGATACCCTTTTTAATTGACGTGTTTCTATGACCCCAGTGTAAATGGTAGAGCAAATCTGAAAATGATAAAGTATGGCTTATAAAATATTCATTCCTTCAAACACATTAAAACACTTTTAATGTAGCACATTGCTGTTGTAGAAGGAGCAGGAACAGATGCCTTGTTTATAAGCGATTTTAAGGAAATGAATTTTCTTATTGATTGACATTATCAGGCAACCAGAGAGACACTATAGCAGGTACAGTTGCTTTTTTGTTGATGTCTTCTAAACTTTAACAGTGAAAGTGATGTGCATTTGAGACAGCAAGGATTAGAAGGAAATGGATTTTTAAAAATACTAAAAACCTTTGAGATGGAGATGGATCAATAATTATCTGTACCTAGGTAAATTACCTATGCATTATGCAAAAGTCATTGTATTTACTTCATAAAGCTTTGCTTATTAATTTATTAAAATGCATTTTCTACAAATTTACCATATGTACATTGCACACATATTAAAGAGAGTAGTTTGATTGTTTTACATTAGTTGCCATGTAGGCCTATTTTCATTTAATTGCATAACCAAGAGATTGCCTTGGAAAAGTTGGCACCTACTTGAAAATCACCAGGCTTCTCCACCTGAAAGCTGTACTGTAGGTGTTTCCTTACTCTTAAACAACTTGCACATTTTTAATTTAAGACTTGTCTAAAGTAGGGCTAACTCAGGCACACCTTTGCTTGGCGCTGCAGCACTTCTTTAACAGGATAAAAACTATAAAGGCCTTAATTGTATCTTTTGTAAAGGTTAATTAACTTCTCTGAGGAAAAAAAAATTCAGTACTAAATATGTAGCTAATACGGAAAGTACTTATGCATTTGATAGATTTGTCTAACGTATTATGCAACTTATTTCATGTAATAAATTGTCTCTTTTACCATAGTACAGGATGTGTCAAATGAACTAATTTGCTGATTTTTATCCCCTTGTTCTCAAAATAAAGGGATATTTATAGAAATTCTGAAGCATTCATTACAGTAATGGAACACATTGAAAGACTTTTACTTATTGTTCTTTTGGATGAGCTCAAGAGCAATAAAATTGTTCAATCATGAATCTTTCCAAATGGTTTTCAAAGCTTTGCAGCATGTGCTTGTTGCTCATTTAAAAGCTCATTATTATATAAACAGTGATCAAGCACTTGGAATTGAAGCTGACACCCTAGTATCACAAGTCATCCATTTTCTAATTTGTGTATGCCTGTCGAGGTCAGCGAGAGAAGCAACAACATAGTGTCGAAATATATTTGTTCATTCTTTAATTTTAGCTATTTTGCTTTGTCTGAAAAAATTAAGAATGTGTTTTAAAAAATGTAAAGTTTCCTGAGAACTCTTTAGAGTGACTAGCAAGAAAATGTAAGAATATAAGGCTTTCCAGTCCCGGCTCATTTTAGAACTCAAGTACAACATTTCAAAAACATCATCCTAAACAGGGAAAAAAAAACATTTTGTGAAAAATGTAGCTAATGAGTTTCATGTTAACTTCATGGCAATAAACTGCTTTTTCAAGCAAATGATGAATGGTCTTATGGCAAAGCCTTTGTGACAAAAACATACGTGGAAGAAAACTATAGGAGGCTGTGTGTTGTCTTTATGATCATTTCCTTAAGATATTAAAACCAATGGTATGATGGAGATCTTAATCATTTGTGTAAAAGATCTGGACTTTAGAGAACTGTCACCTCAATGTTCCAGAGTCCACTTGGCCACTTAATATCAGTGCAGAGTTGCAATGCTCTCATTGTGTCTTTCTGCATACACCAAGCTTTGACACAAATCAGAAAGATCTACATGTTAAGGTACAGTATATGGCATCCACAAATTTCTGAGTTCAAGTGAGTTTTGATGTGTGCTTGAATGTGCCCTGCCATAGATTTTACCATTGTTCCCATTGACAGTTAGTTATTCTGCCTGTGATGGACAGCTGGCAGCTCAACCCGGCCGGGATGCCCCTGGAATGAAAGGATGGGGGAAGGCAGCTACTTGCCGACACTGCCTCCCCCAAAATGCTATAGATAGCAGCTCCCCTGGAGTGTAATGGTGCCCCAGATTCCTGCAGGGCATCCTGGGACCTGGAGTTTGGTTTCTCAGCTCTGTTGAGTGCCATGGGTGCCACCAGGGGCAGCTGTTGAAGGATCTGGGGACTCATCCTTTCCTTATAGCCGGGAAGTACGAGGTAGTCACGAGGGCAGAAGCCCCGAAGTACTTCCGGTCTGAAGAAAATGTCAGTTCTTCATTTGACCCGGACTAGTCAAAGGCTATTTAAAGGACTGATGGGAACCCAGCAAACGAGCCGGAGTTGGGAGGTAGAGGACAGAGCTTGCTGGGAGGTGTGGAGGAGAGAATTGTGATTTACTTATGTTTATTATTAGTGCATTTGCTTGCCTGTTTATTGAGGTGGAGGTGCTTTGGGCACTATTTATTTAAAAGAAGAAATTACCTTTGCAAGGGAACCACCTCTTTCAACCTTCGCAAGTATATCCAGTTTTTAATACCTGGAAAAGTTTTGGGATTAAAATGCTCAGAGATCTTTATATAGACAACATATTTACATCTTTTGAACAATTACGTTCAAAATTTAACCTCCCAGCTACACATTTCTTTTACTATCTTCAAATTAGAAATTTTGTTAAACAGAAATTGCCCGATTTCCCCCACCTTGCACCCTCCACAATGCTGGAAAAAATACTGCTCAATTCCGAGGAAACAAACACTATTTCCGCAATATATAAAATCTTATTAGAGTCCCTACCTTTCAAAGATCCAAGAGGACATTGGGAAGAAGATCTCTTAATCAATATATCAGAAAAGGAGTGGAAGGTAGCAAAGCAGAGAATTCACTCGAGTTCTATATGCGCAAAGCATAGAATTATTCAACTAAAAATTATATATCGAGCTCATCTGTCTCGCTTAAAACTGTCCAAAATGTTTCCAGGCCAGGATCCGACCTGCGAGCGCTGCAACCAAGCTCCTGCCTCACTGGGTCACATGTTCTGGGCCTGCACCAAACTAACATCATTTTGGACAAAGATTTTTAAGTGCCTCTCAGACAGCCTTAGTATCACAATCCCTCCTAACCCACTAACAGCTGTGTTTGGTGTCCTTCCAGATGGACTTGAATTGGAGAAGGACAAACAAACGGTGATTGCATTCACTACACTCTTGGCACGCAGACTTATTTTGTTAAATTGGAAGAATCCTAATTCTCCTCTTATAAGTCAGTGGGAAACTGATGTTTTATATTATTTGAAATTGGAAAAAATCAAATTTTCAGTTAGAGGATCTGTACAAAATTTTTTCAAAACTTGGCAGGATTTAATCAATATTATTTTAGAATAAGAGAATTAACTATTATTGTATTTAACTCCCTTCTCCATCTCTTATTTATATAGATATTTACTTCTCCCCTTCTTTTGTCTAATGTTGCCTTATTAAAAAGCTTAAAGAAATTTTCCTTTAGCTAAGCTCTCCTTCTCAGGGATGGGGTTTGATTTGTTTTCAAATTTGTTGGGTTATAAATGGATCTGTTTGTATGGAATGATTACAATGAAAATTAATAAAATAAAAATATAAAAAAAGAAGAAATTACAACAAGGAACACAGTTGTAACAACTTTCAGTTTTGCTTTTGTTGATTTATTAGTAATTTCCATCAGTTTGTCAGTAAGATTACATAGGCCTACTAACTTTTTCATTTTCAAACTTTTTTATGAAACATTTAGCTTTTCTTTTGGTTGCCAAAAGTCATATTTTACTTGTATTTTTTTCTCGCCCTATCAATTTCATGTTAATTATCTTGCTCTGTCAACTTCCTGCTAATTCTACCCATTTTCTTGAGTTACAGCTGTTAAACCCATTAGTTAATCCAAGCCAACTGTGACAAGAATGTTTGTGGGGTGGTTGCCATTTTAGTAATGTCTAATATTGCCTTGCACATTACATCATGTACAGATCATTCAATTGCACCCACCTGTAATGTTTACAGTGATGTTTACTGAGAATTTTACTCTTTTTAATATTTTTAAAAGATGTATGTTGATAAAGCGGATGAGAGTGCAGAAAGAGTTGGCTGCGCCGTAACATTATTAAAACCAAAGAATTTGTTATTGAGTTTCACCACACCAAAGAGCCAAAATGTCTGGTCACTATTCAGGGAATGGATGTGGAGGTGGTCCACTCCTACAAGTACTTGAGAGTCCACATGATGAAAGGGTGGACTGGTCTCGGAACACACAGTAACTGTACTGTAAAAGAAAGGGCAGAGGAGACTCTTTTTACTTACGAGAATGCATTCTTTTAATATGGGTAGTGACATCTTTTACTTCTTCTACAACTCTGCGATGGTCAGTGCAATCTTCAGTGCTGTGGTGTGCTTGGCCGGTAACATCACTTCAAGAGGGGCCCACTGAATTAACAAACTATTTAAGAGGGCAGGCTCAGTTATGGGATGCATTCTCAACATCCTGGAGGTGGTGGTGGTGGTGGATCAGAGAATGAAGAGAAAACTGAATGCCATTATGAACGACGCTGCACATCCTCGCTCTGACACACTAACACTGAGGACTTTCAGTCAATGAATTATTCAGCAAAACGGTGTCAAGAAACACTACGGGGGGCTCCTTTATATCAAGAGCAATACATCTGTATAATGTTTAAGTTTTTTATCTTTAGCCAAGTCAGAAGTTTTTCTTTCTTTTAAGTAATTCTGGGGTGTATTAATTTTTTAAATATGTTGTAATTTGTTGATTGTGCTTCTGTAAAAAGACAAATTTTCTTCTTGGAACAAAGATCTATCTATCTATCTATCTATCTATCTATCTATCTATCTATCTATCTATCTATCTATCTATCTATCTATCTATCTATCTATCTATCTATCTATCTATCTATCTATCTATCTATCTATCTATCTATCTATCTATGTCATTTTCAATAAACACTCATTGTTGAAACCCAAAATTGCTTCATTTAAGGTCTGTGGTGTTGTACTATTTGTCAAGGTTTTTCAAAACTTCCACAAGTTATTTTTCAAAAATGTTGTATTATGTTAGAGGTATTTCAGTTTCATTTCTTCTCAGTATTGTCATCCTCCTTGTGAGTACACCTACATCTGCAGTTGTCCTAAAACTTCTGAATGTCTTTTGGAGGCTCATGTTGCTAGTTATGCATCACTTATTTCACCTCAGCTTTATTGACAAAATGTACTAATTTTATTGCATTTCCAGTACAGTTATTCTTCTGATGATGAAAACAATGGGCCTGGTATCTTACTGCTTCTCATTGGTTATTGATGCTGATGACAGTCTCAATGGGTCTGCTTCAATAATTTGAATTTTCTGTTCAGTCAGATAAAGCATTGTCCCAATACTGAGGTCCTAAACAGACATACATTTCAGCTCATGTAACAGCTTTGTGACCAGAATTCATATGACACTTATCTTTTCTGCTTTGGTGCGTACTGATTCATGCTTAGCGTTGTTCAAGATAGTAACCCACACACTGACAGCAAGGTCAACAGCAGAAGGGTACCAAACTATCATAGTAAGGCTTACAATGTTTAAAATTCTCACAAAAATGGCCTGTACCCGAGAAAATGTGGAAACATTTTGAAGCACCTTTGCATCTTGGTCACTGAACAGCATAGTATTTAAAAAAAAAAGTTTTATTGTTTTTATTTTTTACATGTGAAGCCATAAATGCTGCAATATACAGTGCCCACCATAATGTTTTGGATAAAGGCATATTGTTTCTTGATTTACCCACATGCTCCCATTTCAGGGCACCATAATGTTTGAGATAACAATGATCTGTATATTAAAGCAGTCATATTTAATACTTTGTTGTATATGCCTTGCATGAAATGACTGCTTGAAGTCTGTGATTCATAGACATCACCAAGTGCTGAGTATCTTCCCTGGTGATGCTCTGCCAAGCCTTTAATTCAGCCCTCTTCAGCTTGTGTTGGGGGCTTGTCCCTTTATGTTTTCTCTTCAGCATATGAAGGCAGGCTCAAATTTTCTTTAAATTGGGTGACTGGCTTTGTATTTTTTAGCTTTGAAGACTCCTTTGTTGCCATAGCAGTATGCTGGGGATCATTATTTTCTTGTAGCATGAAGTGCCATCCAACGTGTTTGGAGGCATTTACTGGAAGTTGAGCAGATAAGATGTTACTATGCACTTTAGAATTCATTGTGCCACTACTATCGGCAGTTCCATCTTCAATGAAGATAAATGTGCCAGCACCTGTGGCAGCCATACATGCCCAAGGCATAGCACCCCCACCGCCATCTTTAACAGGTGAGGTGGTATGCTTTGGATCTTGGGCAGCTGCTTCTGGTCTCCACACTTTGCTCTTGCCATCACTCTGATGCAGGTTCATCTTTGTCTCATCTCTCCTCAAGACCTTTTTCCAGAATTCTGTGGCCTTTTTTCACAAACTCTAATCTGGTCATCCTGTTTTTGTGGCAAACTAGTGGTTTTGCATCTTGAAGTGTGGACCCTGTATTTCTGGTCATGAAGTCTCCTGCAGATAGTAGTCTCTGACACATCCACATCTAAAGACTGTTTCTGATCTGTCAGATGAGCATTTGGGGCTTTATCTTTACCATACAGATAATTCTGTCATCAGCAGTGGAGGTCTTCCTTGGCCTACCAGTCACTTTGCGATTTCTGAGCTCACCAGTGTGTTCTTTCTTTGTAATGATATTCCAGACAATTGATTTAGGTAATCCTAAGGTTTTGTTGATATCTCTAATGATTGTATACTTGTTTTTCAGCCTGTTAATGGCAGATTTTTACTCTTAGTGGCACAGCTCTTGTCCTCATGTTGAACAATGGCAACTACAGACTCCAAAGATAGTCTGTAGGTAAAAGCAAGCCTGGGCATCTTATGCCTGGACTAATGAAGCGATAAAACACACCTCAGTAATCACAGACACCTATTATGCCAATTGTCCTAAACATTATGGTTCCCTGAAATAGGGGGACCATGCATAAAACAGTGTTGTAATTTCTAAATGGTGTGACCAAAACGTACTGTATGCAGATACCCTTAAATGAAAGTCTGCATTGTGCACTTCAATCACTTTTGAATTATTTAATTTGAAATTTTAAACTGTGGTGCAGAGGCATCAATCAAAGAAAAATGTGTCTTTATGCCAAGCATTATGGAGGGAACTGTAAAATGGTAAATAATTCTCTTGCCCGCTGGATGGAAACTATCAAAAATCTATACAGAAACCTCCCATGGTGTTTATGAAAATGCATGAATTCAAACCCAGGACTTCGGAGTTGTATGGATCGTAAGCATTAATAACTATGTCACCATTGCTGCCACACTCCCCAAAATTGAAGTCTTCCCTCTCATATTATTTTCACATTCCCACACAATTAAAATAACAAAATCACATAAAAACCCTAAATGTTATCAAAATGTTTTCTCACCATGATATCAGCTGTAAAAGTATGATCTTCCTTCAGATGTGGCCTTTAAATTTTAAAGTGTATCATTCTGTTTCCCTTGCCAAACCCTAAAAAATATAAATAAGCTTTTAAGCATGATAACCAGTAGAAAATGCATGAAAATTTCTCAGTTTTACAGTACCTGTAAAATATGATTTCCACTTCAGTTCATGTTTTTAAAATCAAACCAGTTTATCTTTTTTTGCCTGGACTATTTTTCATGTTTCTTCCTTTTGGATCTTGTAGCCTTGTGAACTGTACAATTCTGATAATAAATTATTCATGTTTCCTGAAGTTGAATGATTCCCAGTCAAAGGTGCTTACAACTTTCTAGCTTGTTTTGTGATCTACATCTTGTATAAAAATAGTCTGCAATTATGTATGCTATTCTAAAGTAACAAAGTGCTGAAGTACAAGAAAAAGACCCTGATAGAAGAGATTGTCCGAGCTAACAAGATAGTTATTAAGTTGTCCAAAGACTAAAGAGACAGCACAAAGGCATTGGGCTGATGGCACACAGCAGCAGCCTGGACTGTGCTGAGAAAAGTGAAGGGACAAAGTGAGAAATCAGCTGCTGCTACTGGGGAGCCCTGGGGAAAGCTGAGAGTCTAGCTTGTTCACTGACTTCCTATAAAGTATAATATGATTCAAAATCAAAAACAAAACTAATGTGCCACTTACAATTTGGATCTGGTGATGCACAGAGGCAAACTGATGTCATGTTCCAAAAATAATGCATCAGTTTAGTGTTTCCTAAAGCATAAATCAGAAGAGGGAGAAAAAAGGGTAGATAGTACAAAACACTCAAGTTAAATTTTAACAGGCTGGGGATAACACTCACTGGAGAGGAAAGAAAGAGCAAACAATTACTTGTGAAACCCCAAGTAGTGGGAAGGATGGAACCAGACTACACATACTGGCCGCCTCATAGTCCGGATCAATCAGGATAAGAAATGAGAGGTGGTAGACAGGGGGCACAGACACAAAAAGTCAGCTTTGCAAAACAAAATGTTTTTTTACTTACAGGTGTAAGGAAAACAATGTCAGGCAGGCTTTCTTACACAGTCCTCGCCACAACTGACACACAAAACACAAAGAAGCAATATCCCAAAAAACATAGTGAAAATGAGTATTGCAAGTCCCCAGAAACAATAAATACATATACTCAAAACTGTGTCAGTCTTTCTAAATAAAAATGCAATGAGGAAGATACTACAAAAAAAGCCACAGTTTTTCCAATAATACAATCCACAAAAATATTTATAAAGACAAAAATCAATGTATACAAAAAAAGACAAAAAATGAACAACAAACACAATCATTATCAAAAATTAATAAAGTATATATCTATCTTTCTATCTATCTATCTATCTATCTATCTATCTATCTATCTATCTATCTATCTATCTATCTATCTATCTATCTATCTACCAAAATGTTACTGTTACTAGGAGATATTTATTTCCATAGGTGAAAAAAGAAAATATATACATAACTAGGGGTTTCCCCCTGCTCACTTCGCTTGCCAGCCACTTCGCATCTCTCTGCTGCTCGCATTGTGAAGAGGGGGGCTGAATGAACCCTAAGGAGATGTGGTCGCTCCTCTGAAACCCCCTCTTAAATGGTGATACAATGGGAAACAAATACATTTTTTTAACCTCCTCTTTGCTCGATCAGCTGCTGGATTGCTGCTGCTTCTGTGCCATGTGATCTGCATTTCGTGCGCTGCTTCAAACATTTAAAAGCCTGTACACCAGCTGTCCTATTGCTTGTGTTTTATTTCTGGCCCCGGGAGTGGTTAAATCTTTTGGCACAAAGTCCCATCTTGTGAGATGTGAGTTCTTGATATTTTTTAGTTTATAATTTAAAAACAGCATAATAATCTGAAAATCTAATAACATCACATTAACCCCTTCACCGCCCTCTGCCGGATATATCCGGCACCGTTGTTTTAATGCTAACGCCATACTGCCGGAATTATCCGGCACATTTGCCTGTGGTTATATGAATGCCTGGCAAGTAGTATAACTGACGGTTTGGCGTGGGTATTATTACTACGTTGTATTTCGACAAGTCTGTGGTTGTTTTGGCCGGTCATGTGACGTGATTCGCATGTAACAGCTGTGAATATGGCGAAACGTAAACTGACTTCAAGTGAGGCTTTGCAGGCGATTTTGGACAGTTCTGATCATGATTGTAGCAGTTCTGAAGAAGATTTTAGTGACAGTGATGAGCAGCAACGTGCGCTGCATGATATTGTGAATGAAGACGCATCGGATGACGGCGCTGAGTGGGTGTATCCCCAGCATCTCAGCTGGGCTGCTGCCCGTGGTGAACTACCTTTTCTGCATTCGTTTGAGGGAACGTGTGGCTTTATTGTTGATGTAAACAATTACACTGCTGAGCAGTTTTATGAGCTGTTTGTGTCACCTGATTTGATTAGACATTTTGTTCATCAGACAAATCTGTATGCAGCACAGTTTATTGAGAAAAATCCCAATTTACCTCCACATTCCCGTGTTCGTGCTTGGTTTGACACTGATGAAAACGAAATGAAAAAATTCATTGGGATTTTGATGTTGATGGGAATAATCAGAAAACCAGATATTGAGATGTACTGGTCTACAGATCCTATGTATGCAACACCTATTTTTGCAGCTGTCATGACACGTAACCGATTCTCTTTGCTGCTGAAATTCTTTCATTTGAATGACAACAGAAACGAGCCAGATAAGAAAGATCCAAACCGCGACCACTTGTTCAAGCTACGTCCTTTGATTGATCATTTATTTGAAGCATTTCAGTTGCCCTACATGCCAGGACCGTCAGTTGCAGTTGATGAAAGTTTATTGTCGTGGAAGGGCCGCTTACAGTTTCGACAGTATCTACCATTGAAAAGGGCACGGTTTGGTATCAAGATGTTTTGCTTAGCTGAGAATTCAGGTTACATTTATAGATTTCGTGTATACACTGGCAACTTGCACAACATTTAGTGGTCAATACTGCTTGAATAAATGTAAAAAATGTAAAAAAAATGTAAAAAAGTAAAAAAACAAAAATTGTTCAGATTTCGCCTGGCGTGGGGAATATTTAGGGAGTTGGCGGTTAAAGGGTTAAAGTTCGGTAAATTCTGAAAAGTATGATACCAAACATATATACAGTATGTAGGTTTTAAAATAAGCCCGATTTAAAGCGTGACAAAAAACATGACATTAAAAATGTCACCGTTGCACTTTTAGGCTGAGGATTTTATATATATATATATATATATATATATATATATATATAGAGAGAGAGAGAGAGAGAGAGAGAGAGCGAGAGAGAGAGAGTAGATAAGGCACAAGCAGGTATGCTTGATGTAGTTTTTAAATAGACAATCCCAGGCAGGCCAGGCAGTATACTTGGCTCTGTTTTGCCAAACAATCATCAAGCACTGCATCACCCTCTAACCAATTATGGATGTTGTGAGGACATTCTTACATCACGTCTCATCTGCCCCTGCAAGGCCTCTATTAAAATACTACCTGCACATACATTCACACATACACATGGAAATGAAGCTCGAACACTTTAAATCCATATCTAAGGTAAGTTAATACTTTCTCTTCTAATACTACAATTAGATTATCCTCCTGGATCCATTTTTATTTTCCGTGGCAAACTAAACGCTTCACACCTCTTTCCTTTTACTTCATTGGCAGGGTTCGTGACAACCAAGGAACCAGGCTGCATATGGAGCCACTCCGTATCCCTGTGCAGCTGGGACGGGAAGTGGTGGTGAAACACTAACGGAAAAGTTCTCTTGCCTTATTGTCTGCTACACGAGAGAGGTAACTTGCTGCTCTGTTTTTTTGTTCACCTCCCAGTGAAACAGGCAGGTTTCTCCCTTAGTAAAGCCTGGTTAGGCACTTTACCTATTAGAAGAAGTGCTGTAAAGACATGATCAAATAAACATTGCCTGGTATTCTGTGGCCTTGACTCCTCCAAAGACTAGTATCAGGGCCTGAACTCCTAGTTAAGCCAATCTGCGACTCCATGGTGACTGAAGAACGTACTAACATAAAGCATCTGGGTGCTCTAGCTGTACCTTAATGATAGGCTACAGCAGTACAGAATTTTCAGGCAAATTAGAAGATTCTAAATTAAAAGTTAATGGCATTTAAAATATGATATATATACTGGGTCTCCTGAAAATGTTTAGGTGCATGGAATATTAAATATTTTATTAAAATACACAATGTCAATGAATTTATGTCCCCACAAGATACATTCCCTGTAAACCACTGCAAAATATCTCAGTGTCATTTAACTTATAGGATGGAATTAAGACAGACCTCTTCATGAATTATGCAGAGGTATACTGTTCAAATAATTAAGAAGTAATGATGTTGTTAAATGTTTATTTATGCATTTTAAAGCAAAGGTTGCATACATTATTTATGTGCAGACAGACCATTACAAAGTAGGTCCTATAAAATTTGACTAGTTGTAGCATAATTATATCTATTCACAGTGAAGAATTCACACGGAGAATTTATTTTAAAATTCTTCAATAACCATTTGGAAAATTAAGCATGCAAAGCAAACAATTTTCATGTCAACCATTTCATTTACTCAGGATATCATGACACTGGTTTTGGTGAAAAAGAATGTAGTGTTGAAGCGTCTGCCATCTTTTTCACGAATGTGAAATATTAGTGGTTAATGCGAAACTCAAAAACATATATAACTCTATGGCACATGTTTCCACTGTCAAAAATGGATATTTATTATAATTTTCTCAGTATGAAAAGCAAAACTGATGATATATCTTTTTCTTTGACACTATATTCATTTAAACTACTGAAAGATTTTGCTTTGATGTTTTCTTGAATGTGCTTAAGTCTTTAGAGAAGAACTGTATCTAAAAGTCATGAAGAAACACGATTTTCAAGATGACCTGTTTAATTTATAAATCAATGAGCTGTCTCTCATAATCGCAACATCAAAATGATGTATGTCATGTTTTTGTTCAAATTGTACATATACCATTCAAGTTTAAATGTTAATTTATGTAATTTAAAGAAGTCTGGGTTGTGGTACATTCCTCTAAGGTATTTTAAAAGATGAAAGGCTTCAGTAAAAAGTGCCAGCTTACTTGGAACAGATGACCAAGATTTTTTGAAAAAAGCTTCACAAGTTGAATAAAATCCCAAAAGAAACTGAAATAGCACACCTCTCATAACACTGAGAGAAGTCATGCATAAAGGATGGCCTGAGGGGAGGATATAGAGCATTATGAACATGGAAAGCTTAAAAAATCACAAAGAACTGATAAATAACTAATTTATCATATCTCAGTGACAGCAGAAATGTCATTTTGCATTCATAACAATAACATGTACATGGGAAAGTGACTAAAGACAGGCTTTACGGTGATATTTTGGACTGGGCTACACAAGCAAATTGAGAACATGATTGGCAAGTGTCCCGCCTGCCTAGAATACTGTTCCTCAAGCACGAAACCCATGTAAGATATCACAACTTGTACTATGTCATGCATGTGAGTCAGAGGGTCAATTTCCTGGCTCATCAGAGGTCAGCACTATCACCCCAGAAAATGAGGGGGCATGATCAGTAACTGTCTAATTTCTTTTGCCACTCTCAGTTTCAATTAGATGCCCAGTGAGGACAGCCGATTCTGCCCCTTCTGGTTCACAGGTAATAAGAGCAGGATGCTCCCGGAAGAAGGCGTCTCATTTGGGTACAAGCAACCTGCTGGTGAGCGCCTGAATTCTGACCACTCTTCAGAGTCTATTCAAACCAGCCAATGGCTGAAGCCAAATTTTGTTATATTGTGCCACCGTGTACCTGTTATTTTGCTCAAAAGTATTATTTTAGTAAATGGGGTGGCCCGGTTGGCACCCCAACATTCCATTTGGACGTGTCCTCAGTCAACGACAACTAACAGATAACCATTATAGACTATTTCAACTCATCAGAACTTACACTACTTAGAAAAACAGGTACATATTGAAGAATGAAATTATGCAAAAGTACATAGTGACACAAAGGATTTGCAAAATAAAAAAATAAGCAAGTGCTGCAGAGCATGCATGAAAACAAATGTGGTGCATCACTGGAAGCCATGGCAGAGACATGTGTAGCCCAGGTTTAAGATATGATCAGCATCAGTGATGCAGCATTGTCTATGTTCTGGAAGCTCTTCCAGAATCTGAGAAGATTATAAAACAATATGTGAAAATATCAAAGAATTAACTGGTGTCTTTGTATGCATAAGAGGATGGAAAGAGTATAAATGAGGTATATTACGTAAATGGAAAAAAAATAACAATCCTATTGACATGTGCCTCAAAATCTAAGCAATAAACCTTATTACGCATTAACACCAACACCAATAACAAGAGAAAAACAGGAAATCAAAAATAATTAAAGATGCATTCCTGGTACATGTATATCAGATTAACCCAGTGAGATCTGGTACAAGGCAGAAACCAACTATGTGCAGGGTGCTATTGCAACACAGGAGCTAATCACCAACACACTCACGTTCATTTGCAATGGACCAATCAAGACTTGCCAGTTACTGTATCCTAATACACCAGCCATTGAGATGTGGAAGGAAAACCACAGAATTCTGAACTGGGACAGACTGAGAGAAAATATGGCACCTCCACAGAACATGACTGAATCAGGATACAAGTTTGTTCCTGAATTGAACCCTATGTTTGCTGGGATAGGCTCCACCTTCCCCATAACCCTGCAGTTGATGAGTGTGTTATGAAGATGGATAGAGATATATATATTATATAGTGTGTGATAGACGGCCAGGAACCCTGCCCCGCTGGGACGCCTGGAGGAAGGACGGAGAGCGGCACTTCTCTTCCCTGGGCACCTGGACAGTCCTAGAGCCCTGGAAGACAGCTCTTTCGCCACACTAGGAAGTGCTGCTGGACCAGGGATGGTGTACGCCCGGAGTGCTTCCGGGTGCAAGGCAAGCAATTTTGCCACACTGAGGAGTGCTGCCAGAAGTTGTTCATCGTGCACCTGGAGCACATCCGGGGCAGGATAAAAGGGGCTGCCTCACTCCATTCGAGGAGCTGGAGTCGGGTGGAAGAGGACACAACCTGCGAGAGAGGAGTGGAGGCAGCTGAAGGAGCAAGGACTGAGTAATCTGTGAATATTGTATATAGTGTGTGAAATAAACGTGTGTGTGTTTTGGACATTGTGGTGTCTTGTCTGTCTGTGGCCGGGCTATCTTTTACAAGTGGGTAGGTGTCCTAATCTTGTAATTCATCTTTAGTACAGCTCTCTGCCCATGTAATAAGAATTCGGTCTACCCAATCAATATATTATTGCCTAGGTTTTTCAGAGCCTATGACTTCATCATGTGGTGCATGGAGAACATCACCAAGACAAAAGAGTTGTTGGTGGACTTCTGGCATGCCAAAGAGCCTCTGAGACCAGTCACCATTCAGGTGGAGAACATACAAGTAGTGCAGAGCTACAAGTACCGGAGGGTTCACATAAACAGTAAATTGGACTGGTCTGACAACACAGTGGCGCTGTACAAGGAGGGCCAGAGCAAACTGTACTTCTGACAGAGACTCAGGTCTTTTAACATATACAGCAAGTTACTGTAAATATTATACCAGTCCGTACTAATAGATTGTTCTACACTGTGGTCTGCTGAGAAAAAAACTTGAGTGGTGCAAAATGCCTGAACAACCTTACCAGATAAAGTCCACTCCATCACAGAGCTAATCTTAGACACACTGGAAGCTGTTGTGGAAAAGAGAATGGTGGCAAAATTAGATGCCATCATGAAAAATCCTCCAGAAGTTGATCTCTTGGAGCAGTTTTAGCCACATGCTCAATGCTCCACGGTGTGCTCAGAAGTACCTCTGAGTGTCTTTTCTGCTCACTGTTATCAGACAATTCAAGTACATTTGTAATGAATTTGCCACTACTGCACAATAAACATTTTTTTTTATTTAATAATTGATTGTATTATTTTTCCTGTGAATGTTCATCTTTGTATGTAATGTTTCTGCTGCTGTATGCATCTAAATTTCCACTTGGGATTAACAAAGTTTACCTAATCTAATCTAAGTAGATCTGCTATTACTATGGTTTCATTGTCTAATATCTTCCACACTTTCATTTCTTTATCTTGTAATGTTGCTATGATTGGTTAGCATACTGTTCTAGTAGTAATGGTAGGTAGGTGTTATTGTTTGACAATACAGGAATTACAATAACAAGAGGCTGATCAGCAAATTATGACAATACAGTATTTTAAACAGGACTATTTCTAAGTTAAATATCAGTATTTTTGTTAAGAATTAGGCTTATGTGGTTGTCAAATAAAATGATAGTCACCTATAAGCAATTCCATCCATTCACTTATTTTCATATTCCTTTACTCTGATAAAAGGTTATAGAGAACTTTGGAATGGGATCTTGTCATAGAAGGGATGCCAGTCATTGACGGTACACATGCACACCACCAAAGTGGACATAATCAGCCAGTTTTAGAGATGCCAGTGAACCTATAAGGACACACAGGATTTTATTTCTCATTCGCAGATCAAACAGATTAAGATATCTTTAAAAAAAAATCCTTAAGAAAGGGTGTTGAGGATTTTTGAGGTAACAGCAAATTTATATAAGTAATGCTTTAGAGAGTTTTCAAAACAGAAATAAAAGAATAAAAATTTTCACTTTTAAATCCAACTGAAAACGTCTTGATAATTCATAGAGATTATGGATTAATGTTCCATAATCCTGGACCTGACAAGATTAATGAACAACAGCACTGTGTTCCAAACATAAAAAACACAAAATACTTAAACCATTTTTTTTTAACTTTCCATGTTCAAGTTACCTAAGGACACTGGTAATAAAATATCTAAGGCCTGGATTCCGCACTTAGTAAATCCAGCATAAAAAATATCAGAGCAGAAGGTAATGGGCCATGAAACAAGGACAGCTTCTAACATGTAGAAATACTTGCAGTACCGAAACTAGAAATATTATAATGATAATCTGAAAAGATGCAAGATAGTGTACTCAGTGATATTATGTAACACAGGATGAAATTTTAAAATGAATGTTAAACTTTTGTGTTACTAATGGACAATTCCCCAGAGATCTTCAACGTGCCAGCTGATAATGCAGCACTTAAAGACAAGAAATTCTGGACCTCCGAAAAATATTTTTTACAGGTGAATGAAAAAACAATTGTAGATGTGTAGCTTACATCACAGAAAAACCCTATGGAGTAAAATGTTTCTTATTTGAATGAAAGCAGAGGGATTTGTGGTCTATGTAGTACTTACACGTAACGTTATTTTTTTTGTTCTTTATTTCGCCTTATACGATTTCTTATATTAGGAATTGTTAGTTTTCGCATACCACTTGGGGTCAGAGCGCAGGGTCAGCCATTGTACAGCGCCCCTGGAGCAATTACAGGTTAAGGGTCTTGCTCAAGGGACTAGCAGAGTAGGATCTCTTTTGGTAGTGACGGGGATTCGAACTGGCAACATTCTGGATACCAGCACAGATCCTTAGCCTCAGAGCCACCACTCTGTTCACATCTCCTCTACAGCTCTGCAAATGCGTGCATACACTTCATTCGGTAGATCTGCTTATAACATTTTCAGTGGCACGTCAGTAATAAAATATACATTTATCAAGATTTTTAACTATTAATACTGCTTTAATATGTGATTATTTAACAATATGCTTACAATATAATTGTTCTGTGTGATGGAATCCACTTCTCAGTGTCACTCAGACCTAGAAGTACATGAAAATACAGGCATTTCCAAACAGAAGTAATGAATAAAAGGAGTAAACAATAAGAACTAAACAACTTAAACAAGCAAATAAATAAATAAAAATAAAACCCTATAACCTCACTGGGTCTCTATAATACAAGTACACATCTGTTTTTATCTTTCACATCTAATGTGGCACTGAAATAAAATTACCCTTAACATATTTCCTATCTAATCCGTTACATTTTCAATCAAACTTGCTTTTTCTTCATATTACTATTATTTGAAAAGATATAATAAAATACAATGTAAATAAATACATGAGAATTACATAAGCTTTAAAACCAATCCAAAAAGGACTCTGCATTCTACCCCCACCTGACAAAGAGATAAATGCAAATAGAGAGCCCCGATCTAAAATAGATGTTTGAATATGATGAAACAGCAATTAAAATAAAAAAGTTACGTATGAGCCTGGTATTTCTCAGGTCTGAACAAACTTTGCACTGTCTGAAAATGGGTGTTAAAGCCTAAGTATGATGATGATATAATCACTTTCAGGATTACAAAGATTTCTAAGAAATCCTGTTTAGTACTGCTGGAATGCACACAGTTCTAGTGGCAAGGTTTTCACCCCTTTATATTTGTGCTACCTATCGAAGATGGGATGAAATCTAAGTCATCAACGTAGACCTCTTGTTTTTTTTTTTTATTTTATACATGGATGGTCAATTTGGTCATGTATAATAATACGCACCCAATCCATTTCCCTGCATTGCTCATCATACTGAGTGCTCTCAAAGTCAAAGTGTTTTTCTGTGAAAATGTGGCAGTGGTTGCTACCTTATTTGTCTGGTTTAGCAACTCTTAAATAGTTATGCCGAGGCCTTGTTTTCCCACATTTAACATCAAGTTATCATTATTTTCACTCATCTCTTGTCACCACATGAAGTTATCATTAATTAGCATAACAGCTATAAACCTCATTCATGTAGCCTGAGCAAATGCAAGGAAGTTGCTACCATGTAAGACCAATTTTCTTATTTTTAGACCCTTATTTGATATTTTTACTACCTTTTTTTTGTATTTTTTTACCCTTCTTCTACATGTGTTGTTATTTTTACATTTTTTGTTCCTAACTCTAGCAACTGGACGAACACGCAGATACACAGATATTCACATAGACACTTGACCTTTTATTAATTTTTTTGTTGTCAGTCTTTCCAGGCTCTTCAGCTGATCCAATTGCCAGTAAGGTTGCGCATGATCTATAAAGTCATTCAAATAACATGACTCTAAATTCCATCTCTCAGATACACTGGATGCACATTTTGGGTATGTCTCCTTCTGCCAAATGCCCTGACTTTTAGTGATGGGTACTTTCAGCACAGTTCCTTTAGAACTGAAAGCCTGGTATACTGTTTAGTGCACTGGCACAGTTATAGTCAGAACATCATTCTTGGCTCCCTGGAAGGTAAAATAAAGTTTTCTTTATGCTAAGCTAAATCATAAAATTAGTTGGAATGTTAGAGGTTATCACTTAATAAACATAAAACAAATCATAAAGAGTTCTGTCTACTTCTGTTAAAAGGTAACAGTCTAATTTTTATTTATTTATTTATTTTATTTTTATTTTTTTCATTATGTAAAGCACTTTGAGCTACTTTTTGTATGAAAATGTGCTATATAAATAAATGTTGCATTGTATTGTATTGTAATTGTATGATAATTTTGGTGGGCAAGGAAAGTGCTTCTAATTTTTACACTAGCCGGAGTCTGATGTTATTATTAGTCATTTTTAAAACAAAAAACTCTGTAACACTTTACAGAAGGGGAAATCCAGGTTCATCTGTTAGTCACTTACTGCTATGGAGTGAGAATTTGCCAAACATATTGTTTCAGGACTGCCTGTAGTGCATTTATTAAGCACTTACTGTTACATAAAAAGACCTGAAAAAATGAGCAATAAGTGACTAAGGATGATTTTTAGCAACATCTTCAAAGCCCCAATTCTAAACTGTTCCCAGAAACCTGAAGGTAACATTTGTAAATAATGTCTCAAAAATTGTATACTTTTT